>NW_020173920.1:3723686-3761534 GCF_003031525.2 Neophocaena asiaeorientalis asiaeorientalis
TGAGAAAAGGTTTTTTTTTTTTTTTTTTTTTTTTTTGCGGTACGCGCGCCTCTCACTGTTGTGGCCTCTCTCCCGTTGTGGAGCACAGACTCCGGACGCGCAGGCTCAGCAGCCATGGCTCACGGGCCTAGCCGCTCCGCGGCATGTGGGATCTTCCCGGACTGGGGCACGAACCCCTGTCCCCTGCATTGGCAGGCAGACTCTCAGCCACTGCGCCACCAGGGAAGCCCAATACTCATTATCTTAATCACTACCCGTTTAAAATTATAAATGTTCTAATTGTTTACTTATATATTATTTTGTATTTTCTGTACAGACAGTAATATCATTTGTGAATACTGACAGCTTAGCTGCTATCATAAAAAATGAATTCCTGGGTCAAGAGTTATGTGTGTTTTATATTTTGATAGATAGTGTTAAATTGCTGGCAAGAAAAAGCTGTTCTCATTTACATTTCCACTTATATGTTAAGAGTTTCTATTTTTTCCACACCTTCATCAACACTAGGTATCATTAGGCATTTATGTTTTTGTTGATCTGCCCAGATAAGTGTATTTCTTTATGAATGGGAGGGTGAACATCTTTTCATATTTTTTTTCTTTATTTTTTTTGGCTGTGTTGGGTCTTAGTTGAGGCACGCAGGATCTTTTGTTGCAGTGTGTGGGGCTTCTCTCTAGTTGTGACGTGCAGGTTTTTTCTCTCTCTAGTTGGGGCGCACAGGCTCCAGGGTGCGTGGGCTCTGTAGTTGTGGTGTGCGGTCTCCAGAGTGCATGGGCTCTGTAGTTTGTGTCACACGGGCTCTCTTGTTGAACACCATGAACTCAGTAGTTGTGGCGCTCAGGCTTAGTTACCCCACGGCATGTGGGATCTTAGTTCCCCAACCAAGGATCAAACCCGCATCCTCTGCATTAGAAGGCGGATTGTTTACCACTGGACCACCAGGGAAGTCCCTCCATCTTTTCATATTGTTTATTGGCTGTTTGTAATTCCTTTTTAAATGAATTGCTGGTTTATGTCTTTCACTAATTTTTTAAATGGAGTAATAAGACTTTATTATACATTAGAAAACTGGCTCTTTTGTAGTATAATTCTACCCCAGCCCCACAACCAGTCAGAATGTTAAGTTAGTGATATAGATGTTTTAAACTTTGTGTATTCAAATTTATTAGTTTTTTTGTTTGTTTCTAGATGTCGTTTCTTACTTAGACTTTCCCATTCCAAGAGTGCAAACAAATTTACCAATTTAAAAAAAAATTTTATTTTATTTTTTTAACATCTTTATTGGGGTATAATTGCTTTACAATAGTGTGTTAGTTTCTGCTTTATAACAAAGTGAATCAGTTATATATATACATATGTTCCCACATCTCTTCCGTCTTGCGTCTCCCTCCCTCCCACACTCCCTATCCCACCCCTTCAGGCAGTCACAAAGCACCGAGCTGATCTCCCTGTGCTATGCGGCTGCTTCCCACTAGCTATCTACCTTATGTTTGGTAGTGTATATATGTCCATGCCTCTCTCTTACTTTGTCACAGCTCACCCTTCCCTCTCCCCATATCCTCAAGTCCATTCTCTAGTAGGTCTGTGTTTTTATTCCTGTCTTACCCCTAGGTTCTTTATGGCATTTTTTTTTCCTTAAATTCCGTATATATGTGTTAGCATACGGTATTTGTCTTTCTCTTTCTGACTTACTTCACTCTGTATGACAGACTCTAGATCTATCCACCTCATTACAAATAGCTCAGTTTCGTTTCTTTTTGTGGCTGAGTAGTATTCCATTGTATATATGTGCCACATCTTCTTTATCCATTTGTCCGATGATGGACACTTAGGTTGTTGCCATCTCCAGGCTATTGTAAATAGAGCTGCAAGGAACATTTTGGTACATGACTCTTTGAATTATGGTTTTGTCAGGGTATATGCCCAGTAGTGGGATTGCTGGGTCATATGGTAGTTCTATTATGAAGGTAATACCTTTCAAAGAATTTGTCCATTTTTTCCACGTTGTCCATTTTATTGACATAGAGTTGCTTGTAGTAATCTCTTAGAATGCTTTGTATTTCTGTGGTGTCTGTTGTTATTTCTCCCTTTTCATTTTTATTGATTTGAATACTCTCCCTCTTTTTCTTGATGAGTCTGGCTAATGGTTTATCAATTTTGTTTATGTTTTCAAAGAACCACCTTTTAGTTTTATTGATCTTTGCTATTGTCTTCTTTGTTTCTATTTCATTTACTTCTGCTCTGATCTTTATGAAATCTTTCCTTCTGCTAACTTTGGGTTTTGTTTGTTCTTCTTTCTCTAGTTCCTTTAGGTGTACGGTTAGATTATTTATTTGAGATTTTTCTTGTTTCTTGAGGTAGGCTTGTATAGCTATAAACTTCCCTCTTAGAAATGCTTTTGCTGCATCCCATAGTTTTGGATCATCATGTTTTCATTGTCATTTGTCTCTAGGTATTTTTTGATTTCCTCTTTGATTTCTTCAGTGATATCTTGGTTATTTAGTAATTTATTGTTTAGCCTCCATGTGTTTGTGTTTTTTATGTTTTTTTCCCTGTAATTGATTTCTAATCTCATAGTGTTGTGGTCAGAAAAGATGCTTGATATGATTTTAGTTTTCTTAAATTTACTGAGGCTTGATTTGTGACCCAAGATGTGATCTATCCTGGAGAATGTTCCGTGTGCACTTTAGAAGAAAGTGTAATCTGCTGTGTTTGGTTGGAATCTCCTATAAATATCAATTAAATCTATCTGGTCTTTTGTGTCATTTAAAGCTTCTGTTTCCTTATTAATTTTCTGTTTGGATGATCTGTCCATTGGTGTAAGTGAGGTGTTAAAGCCCCCCACTATTATTGTGTTACTGTCGATTTCCTCTTTTACAGCTGTTAGCAGTTGCTTTATGTATTGAGGTGCTTCTGTGTTGGGTGCATATATATTTATAATTGTTATATCTTCTTGTTGGATTGATCCCTTGATCATTATGTAGTGTCCTTCCTTGTCTCTTGTAACATTCTTTAAAGTCTATTTTATCTGATATGAGTATTGCTACTTCAGCTTTCTTTTGATTTCCATTTGTATGGCATATCTTTTTCCATGCCCTTACTTTCAGTCTGTATGTGTCCCTAAGTCTGAAGTGGGTCTCTTGTAGACAGCATATATATGGGTCTTGTTTTTGTATCCATTCAGCAAGCCTGTGTCTTTTGGTTGGAGCATTTAACCCATTCATGTTTAAGGTAATTATCAATATGTATGTTCCTATTACCATTTTCTTAATTGTTTTGCATTTGTTTGTAGGTCCTTTTCTTTTCTTGTGTTTCCCACTTAGAGAAGTTCCTTTAACATTTGTTATAGAGCTGGTTTGGTGGTGCTGAATTCTCTTAGCTTTTGCTTGTCTGTAAAGCCTTTGATTCTCCATTGAATCTGAATGAGATCCTTGCCATGTAGAGTAATCTTGGTTGTAGGTTCTTCCCTTTCATCACTTTAAGTATATCATGCCACTCCCTTCTGGCTTGTAGAGTTTCTGCTGAGAAATCTGCTTTTAACCTTATGGGAGTTCCCTTGTATGTTATTTGTTGTTTTTCCCTTGCTGCTTTCAATAATTTTTCTTTGTCTTTATGTTTTGCCTATTTGATTACTGTGTGTCTAGGCATGTTTCTCCTTGGGTTTACTCTGTATGGGATTCTCTGCACTTCCTGGACTTGGGTGGCTATTTCCTTTCCCATGTTAGGGAAGTTTTCAACTATAATCTTTCCAAATATTTTCTCTGGTCCTTTCTGTCTCTCTTCTCCTTCTGGGACCCCTATAATGCAAATGTTGTTGCGTTTAATGTCCCAGAGGTCTTCATTTCTTTTCATTCTTTTTTCTTTATTCTCTTCCATGGCAGTGAATTCAACCATTCTGTCTTCCAGGTCACTTATCTGTTCTTCTGCCTCAGTTATTCTGCTATTGATTCCTTCTAGTGTAGTTTTCATTTCAGTTATTGTATTGTTCATCTCTGTTTGTTTGTTCTTTAATTCTTCTAGGTCTTTGTTAAACATTTCTTGCATCTTCTCGGTCTTTGCCTCCATTCTTTTTCCGAGGTCCTGGATCATCTTCACTATCGTTATTCTGAATTCTTTTTCTGGAAGGTTTCCTATCTCCACTTCATTTAGTTGTTTTTCTGGGGTTTTATCTTGTTCCTTCATCTGGTACATAGCCCTCTGCCTTTTCATCTTGTCTGTGCTTCTGTGAATGTGTTTTTTGTTCCACAGGCTGCAGAATTGTTGTTTTTCTTGCTTCTGCTCTCTGCCCACTGGTGGATGAGGCTATCTAAGAGGCTTGTGCAAGTTTTCCACTCCAAAAGTATTCTTTGTGATCCTTTGCATTCCATCCAACTTTCCATTCCCTACCAGATACCACTGATCTGCCTTTTGTTGCAATAAATAATTTTACATTTTCAATAATTTTATATAAATGAATTCATATAGTAAGTACTGTTTTGTTTCTGGCTTCTTTAACTCAGCATAAGGCTTTTGGGAGTCATTTAGGTTGTTGCTTGTGTCAGTAGTTTGCTTCTTTTTTTGCAGAGGTATATTCTATACAGATGTATATATTTAACCTTATTCATATCTTTTGATGAACATTTGGGTTAACAGTTTCTGGCTATTTTGAATAAAGATTCTATGAACCTTCATGTACAAGTTTTTTTGTGGACAGCAGTTTTTGTTTCTTTTGGATATCTAACAGTTGTTTTCATATCCTAGGTATGAGAATGGTTATTTTCATATCCTAGCAGTATATGAGTATCCCACTTGCTCTACGTTCTCACCAACACTTGACTTTTCTAAAAAAAGTTTTAGCCCTTTTGGTGGCTATGCAGTAGTATCTCATTTTGGTTTTATTTTACATTTCCTTATGACTTGTGATGTTGCCCATCCTTTCATGTTTGACATTAGTAGCTCATCTTTTGGAAAGTGTTACATGTTCAGTTGTATCCCCTCAAAAAAACAGATATGTTAGAGTCCTAACCCCTAGTACCTCAGAATGTGACCTTATTTGGAGATAAAGTCTCTACAGATATAATTAATTTGAAATGAGGTCATTATAGTGGGCATTAATCCAATATGGCTGGTGTGCTTATAACAAGGGAAAATTTGGACAAAGAGACAGGCAAGAATGCCATGTGAAGATAAAGGCAGAGATATGGGTGCTGCATCCACAGCCATGGAATGCCAAAGAGTGCCAGCAAGCCACCAGGAGAGAGGCATTGAATAGATTCTTCCTCACAGTCCTAAGAAGGAACCAGCTCTGCTAATATCTTGATCTCAGCCTTGTAGTCTCCAGAACTATGAGGTAATGAATTTCAGTTGTTTAAGCTGTTTAAGCCACCCAGTTTGTGGTACTTTGTTACAGTAGCCTTAGGAAACTAATACATGAAGTGTTATATAAATTTGTTCCCCAGTTTATAAAACTGGATTGTTTGTCTTCCTGTTACTGAGTTGTAAAAGGCCTTTATATATTCAGATATGAGTCCTTTGTCAGATTTATTTATTGCAAATATTTTCTCTCATTTTGTAATTTGCCTTTTACTTTCCTTAGTGGTGATTTTAAAGAGCAAAATTTTTAATAAAGCCTAGGTTGTGAAATGTTTTTTTTATTGTTTTGTGTGTTCTGTATAGTAAATCTTTTCCTACCCAAAGTTGGCAATTTTTTTTTAATATTTTCTTCTAGAAATTTTATAGTGTTAGATTTTACTTTTAGGTCTGTGATTCATTTTGAATCAGTTTTGCATGTGAGGTAAGGTAAGGGTCAATGTTAATGTCTTTATGAATATCCAGTAGTTACAGCATTATTTGTTGAAAAGCCTTTTTCCCTCCCTCACTGAAATGTATTGCACTTTGTCAAAAAACAATTAACCACATATGTGTACATTTATTTTTGAACTCTTTTTTCTGTTCCATTGATAAGTCTGTCCACCTTTTGACCAGTACCACACTGTGTTGACATCAAGTAGTGTAAGCCTTTCAACATCATTCTTTTTAAAAATTTGATTTGGCTAATCTAGGTCATTTGCATTTTTAACATTTTGCAATCAGTTTATCAGTTTCTACAAAAGGTGTGTTGGAGGGACTTCCCTGGTGGTGCAGTGGTTAAGAATCTGCCTACCAATGCAGGGGACACGGGTTTAATCCCTGGTCCGGGAAGATCTCATATGCTGTGGAGCAACTAAGGCTGTGCGCCACAAGTACTGAGCCTGTGCTCAAGAGCCCGCGAGCCACAACTACTGAAGCCCATGTGCCTAGAGCCCATGCTCTGCAACAAGAGAAGCCACTGCAATGAGAGGCCCATGTACCACAACAAAGAGTAGCCCCCACTCGCTGCAGCTAGAGAAAGCCCGCACGCAGCAATGAAGACCCAATGCAACCAAAAATAAATAAAATTAAAAAAAAAAAGTGTGTTGGAATTATTATTGGGATTGCATTGAATCTATAAATCATTGGAAGAAAACAAACATCTTAATAATATTGAGTCTTCCAACCCACATACATATTATGTTTCTCTTCAGGTTTTAATTTCTTTTAGCAATGTTTTGTAATTTGCAGTGAAGACATCTTGCATATCATTCACTACGGTTTAGTCCTAAATATTTTATCTTTTTTGGAGTTGGTGTAAATGGAATTTTTTGAAAGTTTTGGTTTCCAATTATTTGCTTTTGCTAGGAAAAAAATACAGTTGGATTGCTTAACGTAGTATCCTGCAACCTTATTAAATTTAACTATTAGTTTTAGTAGTTTTGTGAATTCTTTGTAAATTTTCAGTATAAACAATCATGTCATTTGTAAATAGAGACAATTTTGCTTCTTCCTTACTGGCTCTTAAGCTTTTTATTTCTTTTACTTGCCCTCTAGCCATGGTTAGGACATTCAACATCATGTTAAAAAAAAATAAGAAGCATGAGAATCCTTTGTTTTGTTCCCCATCTTAATGAGGATAATGTTCAGCATTTCATCATTAGACGGGTTAGCGGTGGGGTTTTGTATATGACCTTTACTGGATTGAGATTTTTCTGGACTTTTAGTTTGCTGAGAATTTTATCATGAATTTGGCTTAAATTGAGTCATATGTTTTCCATATGTTGAAATGATCATGTAGTTTTTCCTCCTTTATTATGTTAATATGGAGAATTACACTTTTTTTTAGTTGTTAAATAAACCTTGTCTTGTGATAAATATTATTTAGTCATGATGTGTTATTGTTTGGATTATCATTTTCATAGTGAATTTGCTACTTTTTAAAAAAGATTTCTTGCATGTATTCGTGAGGGACATTGGTTCATCATTTTCTTCTGTAATGTCTTTGTCAGGGTTTAATATTAAGGCTGTGCTGGTCTTATAGTTGGGAAATGTTTCTGTTTTCTAAAAGAATTTGTGTAAAAATGTCATCTCTGTTTTAAATGTTTGGTAGAATTCCCATCTGGGACTTCTCTGTAGAAGAATTTTGATAACAAATTCAGTTTTTTAAGATAGATATGGGGCCCTTCAGACCTGTTTTCATGTTGTGTCAAGATACTGTGTATGGAAAATAGTATTTTTCAAGGAATTTCTTGATTTCATCTAATGTGTTGAATTATTTGGCCTCAAGTTATTCGTAATTATTTTCTTGTCTTTTTAAAGTTTGTAGGGGTTTTTTTTGTAGTGATAACTTCTCTTTCATTCTTGATATTGGTAATTGTATTCTCTTTTTCCTCTACCAGTCTAGAAAAAGGGTTTATTCAGTTTGTTAACATTTGACTTTGTTAATATTCTCAATTGTCTGTTTTCAACTTCATTGATTTCTGTCCTTTATTATTTTCTTCTTTCTTTTATTTTTGGTTTACTTTAGTCTTCTTTTTGTAGCCTCTTGAGGTGAATCCTTAGGTCACTGATTTTAAACTTCCTTGTCTAGTATAAGCATTTGAAGCTACAAATTTATTTCTAAGTGCTTGTAAAGTTCAGGAACAGATCACAAGACCACTTTTACTTTTGACACCAGTTGCAGGTATAGGGGTTCCCAAAACCACTCTTAGTTTCAGTAATTCAGTAGAAGACTCAAAGATTTCACTGAAAGCAGTTGCAGGTTTAGGGGTTCCCGAAACCACTCTTTGGTTCAGTAATTCAGTAGAAGACTCAAAGAACTCATTGAAAGCTGTTATATTCATGGTTACGGTTTATTATAGTGAAGGATGGAAATTAAAATCAGCAAAGGGAGAGTTACATGGGGTAGAGTCTGAGAGAGTTACAAATGAGTAGTTTCCAGGTGTTCTCTCTGTGGAGTCATGGACGACTTTAACTTTTCTGGCAGCAATGTGTGATAATACACACTGAATATTTCTAACCAGAGAAACTCACCCAAGCCTTGGTGTCCAGAGTTTTTATTGGGACCCAGTCACATCTATATGGGTGCCTGCTCATGATGCTGACCTATCTCCAGCCCATCTTAGAGGTTAAGCTGATAATATGTGATCCAAACTCTCCACCATAAATTACACGGTTATACTATCTGGTGTGTCACAAAGCCCCCAGATTGGCAAAGACATTCATATCAGGTAGGACATTCCAAGGGTTTAGAGATTACCTTCCAGGAGCTGAGGACAAAGGCCAAACCTCTCTTTGGGCAAAGTTAAATTCTTTACTACACAGTACTGCTTTAGCTTCATTCTACAAATTTTAAAACTGTTTTATTTTCATTATCATTCAGTTTCAGAATGTTTCTGATTTCCTTATTGAGTTCATTTTTGATGCATGAGTTTTAGGAGTATGTTGTTTATTATTCAGATATTAAGAGTTTTAGCTAGATGTCTTATTGTTTGTTCCCAAGTTAGTTCTGTAGTGGTCAGAGAATAAATTCTTTATGATTTTAGTCCTTTTGAATTTGTGACTTGTTTTATGATCTAACATATGTCCTGTCTAGGCAAATATATCATGTACAACAAAAAGAATATATTTCTTCAGTTGTTGAGTATAGCGAGCTATAAATATCAGTTAGATCAAGATGGTTGATAGTTTAGATTGTTTACTGACATTTGTATAGTTCTATCAATTCATGATAAAGGAGTTTAAATCTCTTACCAAGATTGTGGAATTGTCTGTTTCTCCCTTTAATTATTTTGTTTTTGCTTGTGTATGTTAAGGCTCTGTGATTAGGTGCACACATTTATGGTTGTTTTATCTCCTGGTGAATTAAATTTTTATCATTTTGAAATCTCTTTTTTTTTAGGTAATGCTCTTTTTCTCGAAGTCTGTTTTATCAGATATAAGTGTAGCCACTCCAGTTTTCTTATGCTTACAATTTATAGGATATATCTTTTTTCATTCATATACTTTCACCCTATCTCTGTCTTTATGTATAAAGTACATCTCTTGCCTTTTTATCCATTCTGATAAACTCTACTTAGTGTTTAGGTCTATTTCATTTACTATAATTATCAATAAGATTAGATTAGTATCTGCTTTTTATTTATTATTAAAAAAATTTTTTTCATCTTTATACCCTCTCTCTTAGGCTTCTTTGTTCTTCTTGTCTCCTTTTGGGTTATTTGAATATTTTTAAGTACTCCCTTTTAATTTAACTACTGTTGGCGTCTTAGCTTTCTTTGCCAAGAACATGGTATACCTTTGTATTTGGTAAAGTTGGACATTTGGATACTTTAGATTTATTAATTCCTAGGCATACCTTTTTTGCTTCTGTTGTAAATGTAGTCTTTTATTTCATTATATCATCTGATTGATTGCTTTTAGTTTAAATCCGGGGTCAGCAAATGTTCCTGTAAAGAATCACATAGAATTTGCCTTGGCACTTCAGGGCCTTTTGTGTGGTTCCATATAAATTTTAGGATTATGTATTCTAGTTCTGTTGGTATTTTGATAGGGATTGTGTTGACTCCGTAGAATGCTTTGGATGGTGTGGACATTTTAACAATATTTTTCTGATTCAAGAACATGGAATATCTTTCTGTTTCTTTGTATCATCTTCAGTTTCCTTCATCAGTATTTTACAGTTTTCACAGTATAGGTCTTTCATCTCCTTGGTTAAGTTTATTCCTAGGTATTTTATTTTATTTTTTTTGATGCAATTTCAAGTGGTATTGTTTTCTTTCTCTTTCTGATAGTTCATTATTAGTGTATAGAAAAGCAACAGACTTCTGTGTATTAATCTTGTATTCCTGCAAACTTACTTAATTCATTTATCCTAATAGTTTTTGCATGGAAACTTTAGGGTTTTCTGTATATAGTTTCATGCCATCTGCAGATAGTGACAGTTTTAGTTCTTCCCTTCTATTTGGATGCCTGGTGTTTCTTTTTCTTGTCTGGTTGCTGTGGCTAAGACTTCCAGTACTATGTTAAATAGCAGTGATGAGAGTGGGCATTCTTGTCTTGTTCCTGATTTTAGAGGAAAGGCTTTCAGCTTTTCACTGTTGAGTATGATTTTAGCTGTGGGTTTATCATAAATGGCCTTTATTATGTTGAGATATATTCTCTCTATATCCACTTTGTTGGGAGTTTTTTATCATAAATGGACGTTGAATTTTGTCAGATGCTTTCTCTGCGATTATTGAGATGATCATGTGATTTTTTATTTATCCTTCCTTTTGTTAATGTGGTGTATCACACTGATTCATTTGTGAATATTGAACCACCCTTGCATCCCTGGAATAAATTCCACTTGATCATGCTGTATGATTCGTTTTATATATTGTTGAAATTGGTTTGCTAATATTTTGTTAAGGATTTTTGCACCTATATTTATCAGAGATAATTGCCCTTCCCTTCTGGCCTGCGAGGTTTCTGCAGAAAAATCAGCTAATAGCCTGATTCTTTGTTTTTTTATGCTGCGTTTAGAATTCTCTCTTTAATTTTTGCCAATTTAATTATGATATGTCTTGACGTGAGTTTGTTTGGGTTCATCTTTTCGGGACCCTCTGTACTCCTCATACCTGGATATCTGTTTCCTTCTTCAGGTTTGGGAAAATTTCTGTCATAATTTCATCAAATACATTTCCGACCCCCTTCTCTCCTGCTTCTCCTTCTGTGCCTCTGTAATGTGAATGTTGGTACACTTGGTGTTGTCCTAGAGATCCTTTAAACAGTTCTCATTTTTTTTGTTTTTCTTTTTGCTGTTCTGATTGGGTGATTTCCATTATTCTATCATCCAGATCACTTATCTGTATCACCTAGTCTGCTGTTAATTCCTTCTAGTGTGTTTTTTGTTTCAGTTATTCTTCAGTCTGACTGGTTCTTTTTTATATTTTCTAGATTAAAGACAGTAGAAGGCTTTATACTAAGGATATAAGCCTTAAAAACATTAAAAAAGATGGGGAAATGTATTTAGAATGCTCTTATTACTATCATTTTAAAATGCTCTTATTACAGTCATTTTAAAATCCCCTTCCTCCTTTATCCCTACTCTCTCATCCCCATTTAGTAATTATTTTCTGGTTTAGGTGTTAGATAAGTTATGCTTGGACCACAGTAGGAGGCTTAGTTTTATGCATTCTAACTATTAACAGTGTTTATATGAAATTTTATGTTAAAATTATTTTGAAAAGAGGTTGAGATCAACCTTTAGGTAGTAAGAAATACAAATGAATGTTGCTGTGCAATGTAATAGAGGGCCTGGAAAGCTACTTGGAAATGCTTTCTCAAATAATAATTGTAACCAAAGTAATCCCTTTTTTAAATCACTAATAAGTAATAGAATTTTCCTTTTGGTAACTGTATTTTGTTTTATTAGGCTTTCTTAAAGGTGCCAAGTACAAGGGAACTCAGAAAATTAAGAGTTTCTACTGGCTAGAGATGAGACAATTTCAGCATCAAAAAGGACATTTTTAGTGGATGTAAAGCAATCATATATGTGTAATCCATCATTTTATAATAATTTTTAAATTAAAGTATTCACATACCATAACACTTAACCTTTTAAAGCTGTACAGTTCTGTATACAAGGCTGTGCAACCATCACCACTAACTAATTCCAGAACATTTTTGTCACACCCCACAGAAGCTCCATACCCACAGCACTTGATTCCCATTTTCCCTCTACCCCATCCTTGGAAAACACTAATCTACCTTCTGGTTCTGTGAATTTGCCTATTCTGAACATACGTTCATATAAATGGAATTATACAGTATGTGGTCTTTTGCATCTGGCTTCTTTCACTTAGCATAATGTAATCAAAGCTCCATCTTGTAGGATGTATAAATACTTAATTCCTTTTTTATATTTGAATAATATTTCAGTATATGAATATACCACATTTTGTTTATTCATTCATAAATTGATATACATTTGGATTGTTTCCACTTTGGGGCTGTTATGAAGTGTGATGCTATGAACATTTGTGTACAGGTTTTTGTGTGGATGCATGTTTTCAGTTCTGTCGGATATATACCTAGGAGTGGAATTGCTCAGTCATATGGTAACTCTTTTTACCTTTTGAGGAACTGCCAAACTGCTTTCTAGGGTGCCTGTACCATTTTACATTCCTTCCAGCACTGTTTGAGGATTCCTATATCTTTACATCCTTACCAACATATGTTTTGCCTGTCTTTTTGATTATAGCCATCCTGGTAGCTGTGAAGTAATATCTCATTGTGGTTTTGATTTGCATTTTTGCAATGACTAATGATGTTGAACATCTTTTCATGTGCTTATTGGCCAATTGTGTATCGTCTTTGGAGAAATGTCTGTGTAAATCCTTTACCCATTTTAAAATTGGGTTGTCTTTTTATTGTTGAGTTGAAAGACTTTCTTATGTATTCTGGGTATTTACCAGATACTTACCTTATGTACTGTTTGTGAATAGCCTTATCAAATATATAATTTGCACATATTTTCTCCCATTCTGTGGGTTATCTTTTTGCCTTTTTGATAATGTCCTTTGATGATCAAAATTTTTTTCATTTGTATGAAGGCAGATTTATCTGTTTTTTTCCCCCCACTTTGGTTACTTATCGGCTAATACAAGGTCAAAAGATTTGCACTTATGTTTTCTTCTAAGACGTTTATAGTTTTAGCTCTTATATTTAGGTGTTGATCCATTTTGAGAAAGAGGTCTAATTCAACTCCTTTGCATCCAGATGTTTGAGCATCATTTGTTGAAAAGATATTCTTTTCTCATTAAGTTCTCTTGGCACTCATGTTGAAAATCAGTTGACCATAATCTAGGGATACATTTTTGGACTCTTAATTCTATTATTATACTGCTCTTTGTCTATCCTTATGCCAGTATGACAATCTTGATTCATGTAGCTTTGAAGGAAGTTTTGAAATCGGGAAGTGTGAGTCCTCCATTTTCTTCTTCTGTTTCAAAACTGTTTCGACTCTTCTGGGTCCTTTCCAGCTCTTTATGAGTATTAGGGTCAGCTTGTCAATTTCTGAAGAAAGCCAGATGGCATTTTGATCGGAATTGCATTGATTGATATATAAAAACCTCCTAATTGCTTTAGGAGGATGATAGGGAACCAGTTCTTTATCTGTCTTGAAAACTAGTAGATAAAATGACATGTTATTCATGTGTGAATCATACCAATAGGTAACCAAATAGTAAGTGAAGAGACTTACTCTTTTTATACATATATCTTTTAATAATAAAAAGGAATAATAGAATTAGATTGTCATCACTTTGCAACCATCATTGAATGAATTGATTCAGGCATTGAGTATCAAGAGCTCCTAACATCACAAAAAGATATAACCAAGACATTATGTGCTTCTTGATAGAAGAACATAGTACCATCTATAGTCTTGCCAAAGGATTGAACATGAGACTGATCAAGCTATTACATTTAGCTGCCAATTTGCAGGAAGTACAGAAGCCAAGGGAGCACACTGAATGGTCCCATGAATATGAAGTGATTTTACTGGGGACCCTACAGGTTAAATGCCTTGAGTTTCTCAGTAATTATAAGGAGTAAAAAGGGATCAAGGGGCAACATACATTAAAGATACATAAAAGACATAAAATTTTTAGTGATTTCTTTCTTTACTTTTCAGAATGAACCATTTCTTGTTTTAAATCTTTTCATACCCCCCCAAATTGCATATGGACATTCATGGATATGCTTCACATGCACATATTGCATGTGCATATAATGTTAATACATACGTACACATATATGAATACACTATTGCTTTGTTTTAAAATGTTCAAGTTGTGTGTGTTAGCTTTGAAACATGCTTTCCTCATTCAGTAATTGTGTCTTCATCTTTTTCTGTTAGAATAAGTAGCTTTTTACCCAATTTAACTTCCACATAACATTTCCTAGGATGACTGTACCATAATTTTTTTAAAAAATCTATTGAAAGGCAGCTTGTTTCCAGTTTTTCTTTATTCCAGACTGTACTATAGGGAATATCCTTCCACATGTATCTCTCTTTAAAGTACATACTAAGTTGTGGAGTATCCTTAAAGTTTGAAAACATGGTATCAAGTTTCCTTCCTTATAGTGTATCTACTGCTAAGGTATAAGAATACTTAAATTTTGCTTTCACTCAATTGAGCATATAACCTGTTAAGTTTTGTAAGTATGTCTATGTTAATTTCAGCCTTACTCAGGATAAAGTTAGTGAATTCTTTTCATTGGTTTTGAAAATAATTGAAGTCTACATGTAAAACCAGGTTTCTTATATCATGTTAAATTAACTGATGTTGATGTGGGCCTGATTGTTGTTTTCCATGTAATTGTACCATTTCACAGAAGGATGTTGTTTAAAAAGTGATGCTGGAAGTTGTGTAATAACTTTCAGCAAATTCATAGCTAAGTTTTAAAAAATGTATTTTACAATGTACATGTTTGTCTATATACAACAAATATTTATGCTCCTCACTAATGCTATATCTTCTAAGATTAATTCCTAGAGGTGGAATTACTGGAGGAATAGAAACATTTTCAGGACTTTTGAAACATTTCGCCAGACTGCCCACCAGAAAAAGACTTCTGCCAGGAATGTGATGATTTATGCCCATTTCTCTGAATGTTGGCACTGTAATTCTTACTTACTAAAAAAGTTGAGCATGTTTTTCCTATAAGTTTACTGACCCATTTGTATGCCTTTTGTGAGTATCCCTTTATTAATCTTTGCTGACTCTTTTTTTCAATGATTTATAAGAGCCAGCTTATAGTGGCTAATAATCCTGTTTATTGTTAGAAACATTTGTTTTCTATTGTACCTTTTTTGTGTCTTTTCTTTATATGTGTGTTTAATTTGGGGGGGGTGTAGTATATAAGTTTTTTTTGTTTTTGTGTATGTGCATACACATTCCCAGCCTGATTTGAGAAACATGCACTTTTATTTTCTCCCAGTTCCTATAATTAGGATTTCCTTTACTTTTATGTATGGTGTGAGGTAGATTTGGTTTTCTACGTGCGTGAGCATGCAAGAGAGAGAGAGAGAAACAAGTATTCTTTTATAGGTAAAAGAAAAATAACTGTTATCTAGTAATTAATTTTCAATTAGAATTTGAAAAGGCTGACTTTTTTGGGGTACAAGTTAATTGAATAAGAAGACCAGACGTAATTAGCTGAACAACTTTGGCTTTTTATGTTGACTTCACTTAAACAGCTGTATCTTTAGAGACACAGTGTTCCGCTAACATTGGGTAAAAAATGGACAAATCAGTATTCAGGTTTCTTTTTCACCTAGCTTTGAAGTCTTATTTGTATTTATTTTTTTATTGTGGTAAAAATACACATAACATAAAATTTACCACCTTAACCATTTTTGAGTTTACAGTTCAGTGGTATTAAATGCATCCACATTGTTGAGCAGCCATTACCACCATCAGTCCCTATAACGTTTAGTGTAGTAAAACTGAAATTCTGTGCTATTGAACAGTAACTCACAATTCTCTCCTCCCACCAGCCCATGATAGCCACCATTCTACTTTCTGTCTTTATGATTTTGACTACTCTAAGTACCTCATGTAAGTTCAATCATACAGTATTTGTCTTTTTGAGACTGGTTTACTTCAGTTAGCGTACTGTCTGCAAGGTTCATCCATGTTGTAACATACAGCAGAATTTCCTTCCTTAAAGGCTGAATAATATTCCATTTTGTGTGTGTGTGTGTGTGTGTGTGTGTGTGTGTGTGTGTGTATACACATATATATACACCTCATTTTGCTTATCTGTCTATCCATTGATAGATACTTGGGTTTCTCCCATGTTTTACCTACTGTGAATAATGCTACTATGAACACTGGTGTACAAATATTTCTTCAAGACCCTGCTTTCAGTTCTTTTGGGTATATGTCCAGAAGTGGAATTCTTGAATCATATGGTAATTGTATTTTCAATTTTTGAGGAACCACCATACCATTTTCTGCAATGGCTGGACTATTTTACATTCCCACCAATAGTGCACAAGTGTTCCAATTTCTCTACATCCTTACCAACACTTGTTTTCTGCTTTTTTTTTTAACCAGTCTTTCTTTTCTTTAATAATTTTTTTATTGAAGTATAGTTGATTTACAGTGTTGTGTTAATTACTGCTATACAGCAAAGCAATTTAGTTATAAATATATATGTATACATTCTTTTTTATTTATATTCTTTTCCATTATGGTTTATCATAGGATATTGAATACAGTTCTCTGTGTTATACAGTAGGTCCTTGGCTTTTTTTAATAGTAGCCATTCCAGTGGTTGTGAGGTGGTACCTCGAGTTTTGATTTGCATTTCTGTAATGATTAGTGATGTTGAGCATCTTTTCATGTGCTTACTGGCTATTTGTATATATTCTTTGGAGTTCTTTGCCCATTTTGGAATTGAGTTGTTTAGTTTTTTGTTGAATTTTAGGAATTTTCTGTATATTCTGGGTATTAATCCCTTATCAGATATGTGATTTGTAAATATTTTCTCCCATTCTGTGGGTTGCCTTTTTACTCTGTGATTAGAGTCATTTGATGCACAAAATTTTTCAATTTTTATGAAGTCAAATTTGTCTGTTCTTTCTTTTGTTACTTCTGCCTTTGGTGTCATATCCAAAAACTCATAGCCAAATGCAATGTCTTAAAGCTTTTCCTTTAAGAGTTTTATTGTTTTAGGTCTTACATTTAAGTCCTTGATCCACCTTGAGTTAATTTTCGTATATGGTATTAGGTAAGGGTCCACCTTCATTCTTTTATGTGTGGATATCCAGTTTTTGCAGCACGATTTGTTGTAAAAGCTGTTTTTCCCTATTGAATGGTCTTGGCACCCTTGTGAAAAATAATTTTTGTACGTGAGGGTTTATTTCTGGACTCTCTCTTTCATTCCATTGGCCTATATGTCTGTCTTTATGCGAGTACCAAACTGTTTTGATTACTGTAGCTTTGTAGTAAGTTTTGAAATGAGAAAGAGTGAGTCCTTAAGCTTTGTTCTTTTTTTTCATGGTGATTTTGACTATTTGAATCCCTTGAGATCCAAATGAATTTTAGGATGGGTTTTTCTATTTTGCAAAAAATGTCATTGGGATTTTGATAGGAATCGGATTAAATCTGTAAATTGCTTTAAGTAGTATTGACATCTTACCAATATTAAATCTTCAACCTATGAACATGGGATGTGTTTCCATTTATTTCTGTTGTCTTTAACTTTTTTTTTCAGCAGGTCTTTTCATTGCACAGGTCTTTCACCTTAATTATTGCACAAGTCTTTGTAGTTTTCATTGCACAAGTCTTTCACCTTATTTTTTTTGATGCTGTTGTAAATGGAACTGTTTTTGTAATTTTCAGGTTGTGTATAAAATGCAACTGTTTGTGTATAGAAATGCAACTGATTTTTGTGTGTCATCTTTTGTAGGATACAAAACAGTATATCATACTGCTTTGCTACATTCAGTAATTCTAACAGTTTTTTTGCTCAGTGTTTATTGATATAAGACAGAGATAATATTACTTCCTTTCTAAGTGGATACCTTTTATTGTTTCTTCTTGCCTAATTGTTCTGGCTATGACTTCCAGTACCATGCTGAGCAGAGGTGGTAAAACTGATCCAAATTAAACACAGTTTACATCCAAGTTTTCCCCTAAAGCTGCAAGCCTTCAACAGACTCCAGAGTTCCAAAATTACATCAGACAGATTATGCCTCCGTAATTATTGTTTAGGTGGGGCAACAGATTCCTGGTGTTTCCTACTCTGCCATCTTTCCAGAGTCTGACTTATTTTTAATAATCAGATAAGTTTATTAAAATATTGGCATGACTTTAAAATGGAGAACCAATGCTCTCAGACTTTATGTATTAAACTGTAAAAGACACTTTTCACATAGTTAAATATTATGATTTGGGTAGTTATGAAAATCATGATTTGGATTGAACTCATGTTGCTTTTCAGAGCTTCCTCATATTTAATAATTTGCTGTACGTTACAGAAATACCGGTATCAGGATGAAGATACACCTCCTCAAGAGCACATTTCCCCACAAATCACTAATGAGGTGATAGGTCCGGAATTGGTTCATGTCTCAGAGAAGAACCTGTCAGAAATTGAAAATGTCCATGGATTTGTTTCTCACTCTCATATTTCACCAGTAAAGGTAAGATAGTAACTTTATTTTGTTGCTATGAATTATTTATTACTTTTGTTACTAATGTAGCTCATGCTTAGAGAGAACTATTTTTTCATGTAGGATTTTCCCCCCTTGATGTTTCTGGTTTTGTAATTACAAGGAATTTCATAGTATTCGTTAGCATTCTAAAAATATTTTTAAAAATATATATTATAAATGAATTTTATTCAGTGATACGATCTTTAAGCCTAAAAGTTCTCATGAAAGAAGTAACTATTATATTTCAAAATACAAATATATACACATCAAAAAATAAATATATATAATATATATAAATATAATATAAATAAATATATAAAAATATATATTTATATTACATCAAAATATAAACACATTAAAATATCTTTAAACTTTAAAAAAATATATTAGTAAGTACAGAAAAAGAGCATTAACAGTATCTTTGAAGTCCAGTGTGTGACTTTACCTGACCCCATCACCTTGTCTCTCCCCTCAGAAATAACCACAGTCCTGGTTTCACATATTTAGATTTCTAAACAATATATTGTTTCTTTTGCCTGTTTTGGTTTTTATATAATTGGCATTATACTGTGTCTACTCTCAACTTGCAGTTTTTGGTCAACATTATATGCCTGAGATTCATTATCTTCACTGCTCTAGAGTTTTCTATTTTATGAATATACTATAATTTACCTTACTTTTGATGGGTGTTAAGTTATTTTTGGATTATTACTAGTATTAAAAATGCTGTTAAAATCGTAGGTTATGTATACACATCTTTGTGGATAACACCAGATTATTTTCAAATGGTTCTATAATTTACATTTTCAGCAGCAATATGTAACAGTTTTAATTGATCTATATTCTCATCAATATTTGGTATTGTTATTTTTGCCATTGTTTTGGGTTTGAAGTAGTATCTTACTGTGATTTTAATGTGCATTTCACTGTTTGATAATATTGATCATTCAGGTTTCCTATTCTGTGACATACCCTCTCAAGATTTTTTTTCATTTTTGTAATGGGTTGTTCTTTTTACTGATTTGTGCAAGTTCTTTATATATTCCGGATACTAATCCTTTGTTAGTTGTATGTGTCGTGTATAAGGATCATTTCTTACTTGTAAACCTTGAAGTGGGTTTTGTAATTCTCTTTGAGGGATGATTTCATATTACTGGTTAAAAATTGTAATGGATTATATAGTACCAGTCAGATTTCAGTTAATAGTTTTTCTAGGTATTTGCGCATTTCATACTTACTTCAAAATATTCTCAACATCCTATTATTTTATGTCTATAGCATATTTAGGTGTAGCCCCTTTTTCATTCCTAGTATTGTTTATTTGTGCTTTTTTTCCTCTTGATCCTTCTTGCCAAAGGATGATCAATTTCAAAGAACCATGTCTTTTAATAGAGAACAGACTGGTGGTTACCAAGGGCGAGGGGGTTGTCGGAGGGATGGAATGGGAGTTTGGGATTAGCAGATGTAAACTTTTATATATGGAATGGATAAACAACAAGGTCCTACTGTATAGCACAGAGAACTATATATCCTATGGTAAACCATAATGGAAAAGAGTATTAAAAATGTGTGTATATATATATATATATATATATATATATATATATATCTGAATCACTTTGCTGTACAGCAGTATTTAACACAACATTGTAAATCAACTATACTTAAGTAAATAAGAAAAAAAATGTCTAAAAATAAAACTCTCCTGTGCTCCTCCCCCATGTGCTGTCACCTCCATCCCCTCTCATACACACATAAACATGAATATATACACGTTTATGCAATATGTAAATGTGTGGCTAGCCTACATATCAATCAAAGATTGTGTTTGGCCAAGGCAATCTGATCTTACTTTGGGACGCTAAATGAGAGATACACATGGGAAAAAAAATCAGTTGTCTATTAGTGACAGAGACAGTTTTCATTTTATCTTTTCCCCTTTCTGCTCTTATCATTATTATTTTATTTTCTTCTGCTTTCTTTGAGTTTATTCTGTTTGGGATTTTTCCCCTAGTTTCTCAAGTTGGTTACGTAACTGCATTATCAGCCTTTTCTAACAGTATTTGAATTTGTAAATTTTCCTTTAAATACACTTTAGCTGTAACCCACAGGTTTAATATGAAATGTTTATCATAATTCAAACTTTTTCTTTTACTTTCATTATTATTTTTTTCTTTGCCCCATGAGTTATTTAAAAGTATATTTCTTAATTTTAAACATACGAGACATTTATTCCAACATGTCTTCTTTTAGATTTTATTTTCTCATCTCATTTTTCATTCTTCTTAGCTTGGAAGCTATTCTGTTTCTCTTCCTTTAATGGTTATCCTAGAAATTTTTTTTTTTTTTAGAAATTTTAATATACATATTTCGCTTACAAAAATTTAGACTCAATATATATCTTTTACCCTCATTTTGAACAACATAAGAACCTTAGAACACTTGAATTCTAAGCACTCCCTCCTGCTTTATATGCTGTTCTTATCAGCCTATGCCTGTTTTCTCTTGACTGAATTAATAAAGCCTATTTCTTACTTCAGTCGAAAAACCTTCCTGGGTATGTATAATTCTTTTGTTTCTGATATTTTGAATTTTTGATGTTTATGATTGTTACAAATTATCCAAAGCCAATTTGCACACACCCAACTCCTCAGTCTTTTGGTGGTTGTTTGGTAGTTCTGTGTGTATGCAGATTCTGACACAGGCAGACATTTAAACAGACAGTGAGCCACATAACATATTGTATATAGCCTCTTTAAATGTGATGAAGCCTCAACTTTTTTTTGTTGCATAAAATGCTCGCTCTAGGCAAATAAAACAATATTCCAGAGACCAAGATTTTGTTACCCAGAATTTCCAGACATCTTAGGTATTAAACCTTAAGGTGCCATCTCTAAGGGTTATAAGCCTCTTCAGAGTCTTTCTTTCCCTTATGCAAGGGTGGATTGTGTCTAATTTAGCCAATCCATATAACTGAAATACAGTGGATTTCACCAATGAAAGCCCACTTCATTCATTATGATAATTGGCAAACTTTTGGTGTTGATCAAAGATTAACATAACAAAAATCTTATAGCAGCCATTTACTTTATAATTAAATGTTAGCTGACCAGTCTAGGAATGTTAATTCCTGATTAGGACAACTGACTGTCCATAGTAATGGTTCTCAGTTGTGGTGGGATATCGGAACCACCTAAAAAGGTTTTAAAATTTATATCTGAGTGCCATCTCAGAGATTATGATTTAATTGGTCTGGGGTATAGTCTGGCTTTGGAGAGTTTTACAGGTTCTCCAGGTGTTTCTAGGGGATAGCCACTGTTGAGAAGTAATGCACTAGAACCTAGCTTAATTGAACCACCATACACATATTTCTTTACTGTCTGTCTTGAAGTATTTTAAAGTAAATTTCTGACATCTCTTTATTTAATCCTCACTCTGCAGTGAGACTTAAGTGTTTCTAGTTATTGAGTGAGAAAGCATTATTACTTTTTGAAGATTCTCACTTGCTTCCTTAATTTGACTCTTTTTCCCTTGATTTTCTTACCATAGGAGAATTAAGTGAATTTTGCCTGATTCTTTCGGCATCTGCTTTAAAAATGCTCTTGTCCTTTGCATACAGTTAATTATTACATGTTAAAGGATTATGTCTCCCATAGCATTTTTCCCCCCGAGGGCTTTTTAAAGACAAATTTGACAGAGGCTTATTTAAAGGAGTATGTTATTGAGATTAAAATATCCTTATACTAACAGTTATAAAACACATCTTTTTCACAGTTTATCTTTTCTGCAATTGACATACATCTTATAGTTGCTGGTGTTATACTATTGCCTTAGTGCAGTGGCAGTTTGAGTGTTTGTATGCAAATCTTTGACAAATTTTGGTTAAGATCAAGAAAGTACTAGCCTCAAAGCATCTTAGTATACTGTGGTAATAATTCAGCTGGTCTCAGTGAAAAGCAGCTGGATCTATCCATCCTTACATGCCATTCTCTTGCTCCTTTTCATTTTGTTTTCTTTTATTAGATATTAACAGCATCAATCTCTGAAACAGTTAAAAATATAAGTTTCTGATGCAAATAGGTAGAGCAGTTGGGTATCATCATCTTATTCCCCCTTTGGCTTGCTGGCTCTCTGATTAGGATTTTCATTTCCAGTAGAAGAAATTATTTACTCCTTCATCTGTTTCTAAATCATACTTTACATCTTACTTTTTTAAATGTGAGTTTTTTCCTATTATAAACTTGTTTTACACATTTTCCCATGTTAACTTTTTTAAAAATTTGATACGTAACGTTACATAGTATATTGGTACCTTAACTTGCTGAACACTTCTGGTTTTCGCTATTTGTTATTTCCATTTTTACTAGGTTTTGTAAAGAAGGCTGCAGTGAATCATCTTGGGGCATAAAAAGTATGTTTAGTTGTTTTCTTAGGATGGATTTCCAGAAGTCAAATTACTGGGTCAGAAATCTTGATAGGCTGGACTTTTGACAAACTATATTCTGATACAATTGTAATTTAAGCGTTATTAAAGCTGCCCCATTTGGGGTATTTCTTCCTGCTTCTCCTATCTCATGCATAGATTAAAATTTGAGGAGTGAGCATAGGATTGGGGTAGTGTAATAGCAAAATGGTTAGGATTACTTTAACTTTCTGTTAGAGAACCAAATTTTTAAAAAATAACTTTGTTTTGACATAAGAAGGCAAGTTTTAACATTTTTAAATTTTTTTCAAATAACTGCAAATGTTTTAGGAAGCTCAACAATGGAATATATGTTATTTAAAATATAAATAAGATTAGCAGTCTTTTTTTAGAAACAAAAAAGCTAATATAAGGAACTTTTCCACTTTTATAGTATTGTGGTTTGGAATGAAGCAAGTAACTGTTGTACTATACATAGAACTCAGTATATGAATTATTATTTTTGTAATTTGAAAAATTATCTTTGAATAGTAGCAGTTTGCTGAGTAGAATGTAAATTAGGCACTGCTTTGTTCTTCACAGTTCTTATAAAAGCTAATAGAAAAATAAGATTAATAGATGATTGCTTTAAAAATCAACAGAATATTAGTTTTGTTTATCAAATGACATGCATTTACCATTTATTAAACATCTATGTTAGTAAGTTTGTTAGGCTTCAGTGACTGGTATATTTTATGGAGAGATAGTTATAACACGGTATGATGTAACATGAAAAAATAAAGAGAAGTTAAATTCTTGAAGTATTGTAAAAAAACAAAGTTGATATTTGGACAAGGTGTTGAAGGATGTATACAATATGCTAATTCAGAGGAGAAGGCAGTTACTGGAGAAAATAAGTACAGTAGGAGGGTGATAGTCTGAGGAGACTGTAAAAATGCAGAAAAGTTCATTATATTGTAGTTGATGTTTAGGATGGTTGTTAGGAAATGAGGACAAGGTGTGAAGGACCTTGATCCTGAGCTGATGAGTGGGCTTATGAAGGGTTTGCCACCGTGAAACATGCTGTGAAATAATCTGTCAGGGTCTTGTAGTGCTAGTGCTGATTCTCATTACTGAAGTAATGAATGAAATAAGATAGTGATTGAAAGTTACTTTATTCAGGCCTTAGCATAAAACATAAAAGTAACTATGATTTGGACTTCCCTGGCGTCCAGTGGTTAAGACTCCGTGCTTCCACTGCAGGGGGCACGGGTTTGATCCCTGGTCAGGGATCTAAGATCCTGTATGCCACGTGGCACAGCCAAAAAAAAATAGTTTTTTAAAAAAGTAATTATGATTTAAGACTCTAAAAGGGAAGGTTTCTTGCCAGTGCTAGACAGTTTCAAGAAAGAAATTGGTGATATAATGGTGAAAAACTGTAATGTGGAAGAAAAGGACAGACACAGTGGGTAAATTCTTGTGGTATATGAAAATCTTTAAAAGTAAGCTTCAATTTTAAACAGTTCTAAATATAGTAGTATGGTACTAATAAGAACAGTGTCAAGATTCCTAAAACTGAAAATGATCTAAGAATTAGGAAAAATGGTCAGAACAGTAAATTGAACAAGTAAACAAACAAAACCTCAGCGTTTTTCAAAATAGATTTAAATCTAGATGAAATGACAAGGGTGACATGGCTTAGTGTGGGATATTGCAATGGTCATTGAATAAAAGAGTTCATATTTTGCTTTTGTCTTCAATGACGGAAAATTATGTTTAATATGTGCAAAGTAAATGTAGTTACAAGGGGCTTGAAATTGAAGACAGAACAGGGTATGTGAACAGATAATTATTATAAATAAGCGTATCTTTTAGCCTGGACACATTTCATCCAGTAGTACTGAGAATACTATCAAATGAAATCACCAGCAGCAATTGGTAGTTTTTCAAATATTGTGAGAAATGGAGGTAGCAGAAGAATGGATATAAGCAAACATATGCCTATTGAACTAAATGCTACAGGAAGAGAATCTTTCCTATTTTGAGTGCATACTGAATGCTTTGTTGAAGTCAACTTTGTTTTTACAACTCTGGAATATATTAAAATACTTTTGAATTTTATCTTTTTTGGATGACCCTGGAGTACTAAGTTGAGTACACAGTTTGCATACAATTTGACCACTAGATGGCGCTCATACAGAAGCGATTTGTATATATATGATCACTTTTTTCTAGATAAATAACAAATCTATGTTATCAATCTTCTTAGTCTTGTCTTAGTACAGCTGCATGTTTTGAAATTTAATAGGCCGTATTATAAAGATAAAAAGGTAAGGAAAATGCTTGTTGCATTTACAGTACATTGGCTTTGTGGTTACTTAGTAATTTTTTCCTAATATTTTAGAGTTTCAATATTGTTTTTCCTCTCATCCTTCAACCTTTTAAAAATTTTCACTAAAATTACTTAATCATTGCCTTTGTTACTATACCTGAAGACTTCTGGGTTTATTTGCAAGTTTGGAAAAGGGTACAAATAATTGAGGGCCTATCCTATATAAATTTTTGAACTGTCTTTACTTCCATTTAATGTTATAAAATAAACATTTCTAACAGTCATAAATTTTTCATAATCATATTTAAAGTATGTAATCACTAAATGGGTGTACTTAGTTTACTTATGCTTTCTCTTACTGTTTAGAGTTCTGCTATAGATAATATTATTGTCATTCTGTGAAAAAGAAAAACTGTACAGAAAAAAGAATGTTAGGTGTAGAGTATATTGCTCAGTGGTAGTGTATTTGACTGCAGAAAAAAAATGTCCATTCTTTATATATCATATTAAAATCTTAATAGTGTTCTTTTTGATGATTTAAACGTTGTGAAGTATTTTTTAAAATTCACTATTTTAAATAGACTTTCCAGGTTCTATAATGAATTTAAATTTTGGTTTAACGGAATAGAGCTTATATTTCCGTTATGTGACATGGGTATGGTTATTCTAAAGCAGAGATCAGTGAGGAGTTGGTTGCCTCTGCTTCCCAATCAAATCATATGAAACCAATTGTGATTTAGGTACATATATGGTTTTGTATGTGTGTATTGACTGTTGCGCAATCGATGAGATGATCCTAGATTTCCGTAGCTCAGGTAATGGGACATTTTCATAAAAAAGCCTTTCTCAAAACTCAAAGTTGTTTTCTTGATGTCGATGTGAATAGGAAATTTATATACTGAGAAGTATTTCTTCTCTGTACTCGGGATATATGGGATGGAGCGTTCATCAACTTTTGCTTGTTCCCAAGCTCTTTGGCTCTCTAGCATAAGAAATCATTGTATACGAATGCCTTACTGTTCCATCTGTGTTGGTACTGTTTGCAACTTGAGTAGGATATTTGCATTCAACATTGATTTTCAGTATCCTTATCCACGACTTCCCTGGTGGTCCAGTGGTTAAGAATCTGCCTTCCAGTGCAGGGGACATGGGTTTGATCCCTGATTGGGGAACTAAGGTCCCACATGCCACAGGGCGACTAAGCCTGTGCACCACAGCTACTGAGCCCACGCCCTCTGGAGCCCTCATGCGCTGGAGCCTGCATGCCGCAATTAGAGAGAAGCCTGCGCACTGCAACAAAGACCCAGTGCAGCCAAAAATTTTAAAATATCCTCATCCTTACAAATCCAGAGTAACAGAATCTGTATAAATTCTAAGGTTCCCCCTCCCACCCTGGCTTTCCATCATATACAGATCAAGACACATATTTTGGGGCCAAACCAATTACTAGAGCATTTGTATAAACCACACTAATCAGTTCTTTATTAAGTACCTGGTCCATAGTAAAATTTATTTTTAGGAGGTTTTATTTTTTTCTTTTAGAGAGGATTCTTAGTTCTCTGTCTACCCTTAGTGTTTTCCTCTAGTCCCCTACCCCCAAATAGATAAGATCAATCTGTGTAGGGCCATAAAGCTGCCAGCTACTGTCTGTACAGTTCTTGGGAAGAAGCAAACTTTGCTATAATCTGTCACAAAACATCTTACTTCCAAAAGTCCCACATGACTCTCAACCCTTCTTGGGCATGTGTTTGTATCTTAGAGACAGAATCATAGAGACAGTGTTCGCATCTTTTCTTGCCAAATCAGGATTTGCAGTAGTCCTAGAGGTTGTAGTTTGCCAATGCTACTTTCCAATAGACTGCATTTAGTTGGTGCTGGTAAGCAAAAGCAAGCAAGATTTTGTTGGTCCTCATTCATGGCTGAGGTTGGGGATTATGATGTACTTAATATCAACTTAAAAATTGAATTACTCAACTATTAGTAAGTTACCAAGTAGCATTTTTGTTCATATATTGTTTTTAATGGTGATATGTTGTTTTATATACTAATGTAGCATAGTATTAAGAGGACAGACTTAGGAATCTGTGGTTCTCAAACTTGAGGGTGCTTAAGAGTCTCTTAGGGGGGCTTTTCAAAAATGAAAATTCCCAGATCTCCCTTACCCCTAAAAATTCTAATGGGAAGGGGATATCAGTCTGTATTTTTTTTAACCAGCACCCGAGGTGATTCTGAGGTGGACTACTGTGTTGAGAAACACAGACCTAGATATTAGATGTTAGAAAGTATCTATTTAGCAATCAAACAGTATTATTTTTTGAACCAGAGTATTATTTTATGTCATGTTGGATAAAATATGTTTTACTGGCTATAAAACAAAAAATTTATGTTTAATTCTTTTGCATTTTTACAAATTCATAACTTGGTAATCTTAATGTTTATAACATATGAGAGAGATGATGCTGATAATAGCACTTTTTTATCACAAAAGTCCCAGAAGCCAAATACTTATTTAGCTAATTATTCTGTTTCTGTCTTCAGACTCAGTTAATCAAAGCATTTAAAACCAATATGTTAAATAAAATTATCAAGTTACATTCCAAATGGATTTCTCTCTGTCATTAGATCCTCAGAGTTTAATGTAGATAGTACCTTTTAAAACCTTAGTGCTATTTAATGTAAGTGCCTTCCTGATGTAGAAATTTATATGTGAATAGAAAGATTTCTTTAGTAAAATTGTTTTAAACAATCAGAACTGTTGGCAGAGAGAATCCTCTTGTATTTTTAAATTCAGTTCATATTTATAATTTATTTAAGCAGCGAAGATGCCATTGGATTTTACTTCAGACTGATTGAAACTTGGTAATCCAGGGTTTCTCCACCCAGTGCATTAAATCAGGCAGCCCCAAAGGGTCTTGGTAGTCCAGTGTTTATAACATCCTTCTTTACCTGCTAATTGACCTCACTTCCTGGATTTCAGTCCGTCTAGTTATCAGCTAACAAAAGAACAGCTTTTCCTGCAGACGCTGGTGAAAAAATAATCATGAGAAAGAAAACCACCTTATGTCGTCTTTTTTGTCTAGAAATATAAACTCAGCCATCATACAGCTAACAGGTACAGAGGGAAGATACAAGCTCTTTCATGGGAAGAAATTACAGAGAAAATGAGCATCATTTCTCAAGGTTTTTATTTTCCCTGATCTACAAGTGATGCTGCTGTAATTCTAGCTGCAGTTTTTACCGATCATTCACCACTCAGCAGCTGGTAGAGAAGTAAGACTGCTTGGCAACCACCTGCAGGGCTGCAGAGATGAATTACATTTTCGGGAACAACACACTTCTGTACTCTCGCGCCAGTCGAGGAGGCAATACTAGCTCTAGCCATGGCTCAGTAGGCCCAAAGCAGAAACACTGGGCGAAAAAGGGCTCATCAGATGAACTGCAAGCTGAGCCAGAACCTTCACGCTGGCAGCAGATAGTTGCATTTTTCACTCGAAGACACAGCTTTATTGACTGCATCTCGGTAGCCACCAGCTCCACCCAGGTAACATACCACTTGTTGAAATTATTTTCGGTTCATGTTGCTTTGCAAAAATGTATTAGTATAGATTTCTTATTATTAAAACATAGTCTTATGCCCTGAAACCTTGGATACGCAGAAATGTATGTTTTCAGTCCATCTATGCAGGTCTTTAGCGTGAAAGGGGAAACAAAAATATTTTCCCTTTTGCTCTTATGTAATGCCAAACAAAACAGTCTCAGATTCTGTTGAATGACTTCTCTAAAAATATAAAGCCATTCATACATAAATTAAAATGTAAATTAATAATGCTTGTCTCCTTATTTTCAGATTGTGTTAAACGCTATAAAGTATGATGTTTGACCAAAGAAAATACCTGTTTGTATAGCTTTTATATGTCATTAGATAACCTCAGGAGATTGTTATAGTAAAGAAACAGAAGATAATTTGAAATATTTTTATTTTCTAGTGTTTTGAGTATAGATTAAACTGAATACAGTTGGCTATTGTATATACTAATATCTTAAAATTATTACATTATGGTTTATTCAAGGGATTTAATGAATCCCCTTCCATTTCTATAAATATATTATCTAGGGTTAATTGGAAAGCAGTAAACTTGTGTAATTACATGATTATAGGAATATTTTATCAAATATTCAATTGACAGTGTAAAGAGCTGAGCAAACACTAAAAGTCCTCAAATTAAAAAAAAAAATCACATAAAACCACTTCTTTTTGAGGAGTGAGTATTAAAAATATAAGGAAAATATAAAGTTAATCATAATTTGAGTGAAATACCTATTATTTGGTATTAAAGGAGGGTTGGGGGAATATTTTTATTTTAAAACATGTTTTTAATAGATATTCAACTTTAGTAAAAATGAAAGCATAGGAATTAGTCTAATTTAAAAAACAAGGTGAGAATGCTTTTGTCCTTTAAATTTAAATTAAAATGTATACACATACCTTAGGGCCTTTTAAAAATAAATTCCTTTAAAACCATCTTTTTTTTTTTTTTTTAGTAATTAGAAGCAGCACAGTAAGTATAAAGTAACTGTCAACAGCTTCTTCTTGTTTTGGGTTACTAGAATTTTCTTTCAATAGTTTTTATTTTTAAGTAATGTCAAATTTCTTAAGTAAAAATATTCTTGTTTTTTCTTAGATGTTTGAGAGGAATGGAATTACTGGGCTAGGGAGAGTCATTAATAGTTTTTATGTAGGCAGTGAGATTACTTATAATCAAAACTTACTCAGAGGCAACGATTGATTTAACTCTTAGATTGAATACTGCCCCAAGAATTTAACTAACTTGATTTTGACTACAATTACATATACCAAAAAGGGACACAGAGACTAAAGCTTAGCATTGTTATTCATTCTATGTTAGTATTAAGTGATATTTTTCCATTATCAATAAGAAAGATCTGTTAAAAACTTCAAATACACACAACTATATGTATATACACACACACAACCAATGATATATAATTCATCTTGTAAAAGGCATACAAATGAAAGACAAGCAAAATAGTTTACATAGAAAATACTGAAACCATGGAATTACATTATAGTTACTTAGGAGTTGGGCCGAAAAGTTGCTATTGTATTGCACTAAAATAGCCACAATTTTAATAAAAACTCTATTTGCAATTGATCCTACAAAGCCATTTAAAATTTTATCTTCCTCCCGTTTGGTTCAGATCCCTTGTGTATACTGAAAAATTACTATTTTTCTTTCTTTCAGCCCTCTTTCTGTTACTTATTTTGTCTTTTTCATTATCTTTGTATTTCATATCTATAAATGTAGACTTTAGGTCAGAGTTTTAGCTTATATTTCTCCAGCTCTGGAGAACCAACATCATTTTGCATTCTGTGTTATTTTTCTCACTAATGAGTTGGATATTTTATATATCCAAGTCTTTTGTTGTAACTCACTGGAATTCATTTTACAGGATAAAATACAATAGGACTGAGAAAGAATGTTAGGCGTATTTAAATTTTAGTTGATGCTAGGATACATTTTTCTGTTTCATTTACTGACTCATGGCTAGCAGTTTTATTTTGTAACATAAGAGGATTTTTATATTGTTAAAAACAAAGTAGATTAATGAAATTTTAGTTTATTGAGCATATGCTATATACCTATGAATATATATGTATGATAGTGTTTTGTTCTGTCAATGATAAATAGCAAAAGTGATTACCAGGTCTCCTGTTTCACTATTGTCAGAAATATTCTTTTCTAAGATTGGATAGCAAGATTAACTTTGAATCTAATTCCTTATAACTATGATGCATGGTACTTTTAGCAGTTTGGAGAGTTGTTATTAAATGCAGTTTTAGTAATTTGAAAGTCATTACTCTGATTTCATATCCCACCAAATAGCCTCTATAAATAAAAAATAAAATGTACTTTACAGATTCACTTAAATTGCTCATCTGTTTAAGATATTTGTGTTCACAACTAAGATTTTGTGTCAGATTCTACTGTAATGTATGGAACTTAGTAGGAAGTCATTAATATTTTTAAATGTTAGGGAAGCCAAGTGGTTATAAATTTCTGCAGGACCCCAGCTTCTAGGATGGTACTTGCCATGTAGTTGGTGCTCAGTAAATGTTTATGGAATTGATTGATTAATTACCATTTCAATCACCTGAAACCTTGTTAGCTCATGGCCTTCCGAAATAATGGCACCTAACCTGAAACCTCTTGGGTACCTATATTTATTGGATTCACTCTATTGCCGTCATACGTGCCTTTGATTCTTCACAGTAGCCCATCTCTTCCTCCACTCCCCTTTTCTTCCCCTCCATTATTCAGACTTTCTTCAAGCTGCACAAACCCCCCATGTACCTGATTTCCTCGCCCCTTTGAATCTTTACCCATGATGATAACCATACAGCTTAAAGACTATGTCTAATTTTTGTCATTTGGCTGTATCCCAAAAGTTTACAATGTGAGGTTTTATTGTTTTTAGTGTTAAACTAAGATGAGTTTCTTGTGAATTATTTTACTTTGGTGTAAGGTTTTCTATTTTGAGCTTCATACTACTTATGTTCTTAATTTTGAATAGTCATTATAATATAGAAAACGTGGGCTACTCATTGTCAAGCCCTCCTCAGTTCCTCACTTCAGCCTTCTTCCTGTTCTTGTATTTATGATCCTTTGATGCCAATCTGCCCTGTCCTGTTTAGTGATGCAGCCCTGTTAAATCCAAGACCAATTTTTATATTCAACAGGGCTTTAAAAAACTCTAGCACAATACTTCTAGACTTTGCTACTTGCTTATCTCCTAAGTAAAAGCTTTTATCTACTTGGTGATGTCAGTGTTTATTAACGAAAATAGTAGTCACATATAAACTTTGAACAGCTGTAACGTGGTAGGTCACTTCGGATGTATATTTGGCAATTGTTCCCATGGTTTGGATTACTTCAAAATCCCTATTGTGGGTCATTATAAATATTCAAATAGAATTTCCACCCTCCCCCAGATAATTGACATGCCAAATTAAGCTGAAAACCGCAAAATTCTCTTCCTAGGAGTGAATGGAACAGGCATAATGACTTATAATTGAAGCAGAACAATAAAATTTTAACAAGAGTGAATATTAGCCACATGAGTTGAATAATATGCTTTTTAGAGGAAGAAACTCTGTCCTAAATTAAAATACAGGAAAACGCTGTTCAGATAGATTCCCACTGTTCAGATACCAGAAAAATAAATAGGCTAATTTGTATGAAAAGAATATGATTTGTCCTAAACAGGTACATTCTGGAGTAGAAAGGATTTAATTTTTAGAGCTATGCATTGGTTATATTGTCCCCAAATGAAGATAATAGCATCAACTTCATTGAGTTAATTGTATTAAATGATTAAATGCATGTAACACTTAGAACAGTGCCTGGAAGCTATTATTATTGTTGTTATTTTTATATTGCTTAATTTTAATAGTCTTCAACAAATTCAAATTAGATAATTAGGAATTACAGTATCTAGGATGGTGCAATTCATTCAGACATTCAGTAAATAGTGTTGACTGAATAAGTTCCTGTGAGTGCAGGCTGTACAGTTTTTAAAGAACGACATATCTCAACACCTTCAGTTGCAGGATATAAAGGAGGGACCCCAAAGAGCACTTCAAATTCTTGGTGAGACACCAGTTTCCTGACCTTGCTTTCCTACCCAACACTCCCTTCTGCAAATGCTAAACCAGTCACAAGCAGACAACTAAATTTAACTGATTATCCACCTTTTACCAAGCATACCATCAGGACATCTTAATCACTAAAAAAATTTGAAGCCTTGGGGCTTCCCAGGTGGCGCAGTGGTTGAGAGTCCGCCTGCCGATGCAGGGGACACGGGTTCGTGCCCCAGTCTGGGAAGATCCCACATGCCGCGGAACAGCTGGGCCCGTGAGCCATGGCCGCTGAGCCTGCGCGTCCGGAGCCTGTGGTCCGCAACAGGAGAGGCCACAGCAGTGAGAGGCCCGCGTACCGCAAAAAAAAAAGTTGAAGCCTTCCAGATCACCTTCACTTAATTTCCTTATCTCTGTTTGACTCTAGTATATCTCCAATATGTTTTAAACTCCCATTTATCTGTGACCTCCCAATTTCTTTCACTCTGCCCTTTGGAACTCCCAGTTCGTGATCAGCAAAATTTCCTTTTTCCTCAAACTCTTCTGTGATGGTTCATCTCACCTTTTTTTCTCTCATAGAAAACTGGTGTTCCCCCGAGAGTACTTTTTTTTCTTTAGCCCTCACAAAAAGTGGAATTTTTATCTGTCACGTCCCATGTACCTTGGGACCAACAAGTGGAGTTGATGTCTTCCTTGCTTATCATTGGTATTTATGGATGATTGTACCTCCTCCCTTTTAAAAATGTATATATCATCAGACAGTATTTTCTACTTCCCCTCCTTGTCTAGTCATCTGCATCTTTCACAATCACTCCTACTCATTGATGATTTGAACTGTCTTTTCTCTGTCCACTATTCATGTAATCATTCTTAGTGATTTTCAGTATCCTGGTATGATCCTTCCAAAATCTTGACTTCTCAGTTCTTTGATATCCTTGCCTCTAGGAGTCTTTATTTTTTCTTTCACTTGACTGACCTGCTGAAATGGTTATATTCAAGACCTCATTACCATTGACTGAACCACTTACAAAATCTCAGCTGCAAGCATTTCAAACTGACTAGCACTTCCTTACTTTTCAGCTCACCTCCCCTACAACAATTTTTTTTTTACCCTTTAAAGACTTCCAGCCCAACTTTTTATTATCTATCATTTCTTTCATGCTCTCACTTCCCTCCTTGCTTTGCTCACATTCTTTGGTCCATGACTATAAACACTGCCTTTCATAATCTTAACTCTCTTGCTCCTCTTTCACTTCATTGGTAAAATCTAACCTTGGTTAATTGCAACTCTGCCTCCTCCACATCAGCTCCAAAGCTGCCCATTAAACTTCCAATACCTGTTTCCTGGCCCTCATTCTCAATTGATGGTCTTATTCTGTATTCCATCCTGTTAAAATAAATGATCCACTTGTGTTCTTAAATCTCACCCTTCACTTCTGTACTAGATCTTCATTTTTGACTGTTCAGGGACTTGTGAAATTCTCTCTTCTCTTCATTGCATTGTCCGTCTTTCCCTCCATACTGGATTATTCCCATCAGCTTACATACCCGCTAAAATACCTTTCATTAAAACAACCAGCCAGAAATCCTCTAGGAGTAGACTGTCAGATCCAGTGATCAGTTCTCAGTCTTTATTTTACTCGACCCCACAACAGCTTTTTACACAACTAACTGCTCTCTCCTTTAAATTCTCCTTTGACTCTTGAACACCATTCTCCTGATTCTCTCCCTACCTCAGTTTCCTTTGCAGTATCCTCCTCCTCTTCTTACCACTAATAGTTAGAGTAACTCAGGGCATCAGTCCTTGAACTTCTCTCTTTTTATACTCATATTTCAGATGATCTCATCCAGGTGCCTGTAAATACATCAGTACTCATATCTTCAGTCCAGAGCTATTCCCTGTATACTAGACTTGTGTGTCTGGCTTTCCTACTCAGTATCTCCACTTGGATTAAGTATCTGAAAGTTAACATGTCAAAAACAGAGTTTCTAATTTTATTGTTCTCCCCATCTTCATTCAGTGTACCAGTCACTGAGATGTTGAATATGAAAACCCTTGGAATAATCTGTTCTTTTTCCCTTTGCTCCACATGCAACTTAATAGCAAATTCTGAGGGCTCTGTGTTCAGAATATATTATGATCTAACCACTTTTCACCACTTCTACAACTACTAATTCAAATTATTTAATTTGTTGCCGAACTATAGCAGTAGATATCTGTCTGGTCTCCCTAGCTCCATCCTTTACTCTCACCAGTCTGTTCTTCACCCAGCAGCCAGTCATCCTTACAGAATATCAATTCTTGTCAGTACCTTGTTTTTACTCTCCCGTGGCTTCCAATTCGATATATAATAAAATTCTAAATCCTTCTTTACCATAGTCCAAAAGGCCCTTTATTATCTAGCCCCTGGCAGTATCTCTAATCCCATTTCCTACTGCTCCCTCAATTACTTTGTTCCAGCTGTATTGGCCTTGTTCCTGTTCCTCAAATATATCAAGCATGTGGCCATCTCAGAACCTTAATCTTGGTGTTTCCTCTGCCTGGAACATTCTTTCCTCAGATATTCTCATAGTTCATTTCCTCACTTCCTTCAGATTTCTGCTTATCTGTTACCTTCTCAGAGGGTCTTCCTCGATTCTTGTCTAAGGTAGCAGGCACTTCTTCACTCCAAATGTCCCTGACTTTTTACCTTTTTAAATATTTTTCTTCATAGCACTTAATACTACTTGATTCTTTATTATTATATATTTTTAATCTGTCTGAATTCTCTCTTAGACCTTCTGTGAAACATATCACACTTTAGTGTTATACTGATCCTCTAGCTGATGATTCTCTTGTTATTTACCCTTATGGAAAGAAATACCCTTGAGGAGGTGAGACAGGGAGAGAAGAGGAGAAAAAACATTCGGTTTCCTTATAACTAGGATGAGTATATAATTCATCGACCAAACTTGGAGTACTTTTATGGAAAGAGGGAACTTCCCAGGCAAACAGAGGCATGTGGTGTCATCATCTATAACCATTTATCTTCTGACAGTTCCTACCAGGCAGCAGGTCTAAATATTCACACCAAGACATTTCCACATTGGACCAACACGGATTGGCCTAATTTTCTTACCTATGTATGTTTCAAACATTTGGCCTCATGCCTAATAATAGTTGTGTTTTGAAGTGATAGATCAAATATATATATATATATATTTTTTCTTCATCTCTAAGGAATAAAATTGCTTATATTCAGTAGTATAATGCCTTTGTATTAAACTAGACTATATAGAGAGTAAGTAGATAATCCTCTTAAACGACTTTGGAAATGCCAAGTCTGATAGTAGAATAGTTTCCAGGAGAATGGGTAGAAATAGTCTCTTTGAGTATTGATTAACCAAGCAATCAAAGTTAGGTTAAAAATTCTGTTATAATTGGTTGTGAGATGCTGTCTCTTGGCAAAGTTTAATTTCCTACTCAAAAGGCCAGTAATTTTGTAAAATTAATAACATTACTCAGATTTGGAAATTAATTGTTTCCCTTTTCACCCAAAGAATATCTACTCAAAAATATGTTTAAATGGTGTTTGAGACCCAGTCATTTGTATAGTTGGACACTTTAGAAAAGCATAAAGATGAAAATTAAACAAAAAGTTTACAATGGTTATATTCGCTTTTAAAAAATACCAGATTGGGGCTTCCCTGGTGGCGCAACGGTTGAGCATCTGCCTGCCAATGCAGGGGATATGGGTTCGAGCCCTGGTCTGGGAAGATCCCACATGCCACGGAGCAACTTGGGCCTGTGAGCCACAACTACTGAGCCTGCGCGTCTGGAGCCTGTGCTCTGCAACAAGAGAGGCCGCGACAGCAAAAGGCCGGCGCACCGCGGTGAAAAGTGGTCCCCGCTCGCCGCAACTAGAGGAAGCCCTTGCACAGAAACAAAGACCCAACACAGGCAAAAAATAATTAATTAATTAATTTAAAAAAAAACAGATTGACCATACAATCCATCAGTTGCATTCCTTAGTTTTTACCCAAATGAGTTGAACATTTATGTCCACATGAAAACCTGCACACAGATGTTTATAGCAGCTTTATTCATGATTGCCAAAACTTGGACGCAACCAAGATGACCTTCAGTAGGTAAATGGATAAATAAACTGTGGTACAGCCAGATAATGATATGTTATTAATCATTAAAAAGAAATGGAAAGATGTGGAGGAACTTTAAATGCATATTTCTAAGTGAAAGACACCAATCTGAAAAGGCTACATACTGTATGCTTCCAACTATATGACATTCTGGAAAAGGCAAAACTATGGAGACAGTAAAAAGATTAGTGGTTGCCAAGGGTTAGGAAAGAGGGAGAGATGAATAGATAGAGCACAGAGGATTTTTAGGCCAGTGGAACTATTAGGTAGGGTACTATAATGGTGGATACATGACATTATATATAAATTTGTTCAAACCCATAGAATGTACAACACCAAGAATGAACCCTAGCGTAAACCATGAACTTCGGATAATAATGGTGTGTCAGTGTAGGTTCATCAGCTGAACAATGTACAGCTCAGGTGGGGAGTATTGATAGTGGGAGGCAGTGCATGTGTGTGGGCAGAGGTTATATGGGAACTCTGTACTTTCTGCTCTAAAAAATAAAGTCTGTTAAAAGAGCAACATTGGTATCTTAAGGTGGATTAGATTGGCTATAGTTTGAAGAACTAAGTAAGTGAAATTTGTTATATAAGCTCTTTATAATTAGGAAGTGTGTTGCATTCATCTTTGTAGTTTCTATAGCGTGTCATGATTGTTAGATTGTCCTTTTGTCAAGGACAAATAGGTAAAAAATTTCACAAGCTGCAATTTATGTATTTTAGTATGTATATTATATATGTATTATATATATATATATATATATATATAGTTT
>NW_020173920.1:3761669-3840528 GCF_003031525.2 Neophocaena asiaeorientalis asiaeorientalis
TTTTAGAGTTAACTTTTAAAATAATGTGTTAATAACATTGTTGAAGAATGACTGGCCCATATGCTTTGAGGTCAGAATAGGATATTCAGCCTGCACAACATTTTTGCCCTTTGCTTATTTCAAGCAGTGTTTGTTTTCCTGAGAATTGTACTCCATACCTCTTATCACAGCTACATTTCAGTAATCAGTTGGGTAATGATTTGTTTAATATCAGCTGCTAAACCATAAGCTTCACAAGAGCTGGTAGTACAGATGTATGTTTTCTTCTCTTATATTCCCAGAGCCTAGCATAGTGAATGTACGTGTTGACTGTTTGTTGAATGAATAAACAAATGTTAATATATGTGTCTGTTTTCATTTAATCTGATGATGGCTACAGGGAAATTTGGAACTTCTAAATATGGTTTGGCCACTGTAAATTTCCCAAGCCATTTTTATATAGAACTATGGCTTTAAAATTAGCAAGTCTCCATTACAGGATTTTATAAAATCATGTATATTTCTAAAGTAATTCAAAGCCCTCTCCGAAAAAACTGAAGCATATATCTTCTTAACATATGAAGAACTTAAATTCTTATTGTCAAAATTTGACTTAGTATCGTTTTCTTTAAAGAGCTCTCCCTGCATTATTCTTTGTACTTACTGGCACTGTTATTTAGATAACTTTTTCAATCCTCCATTTTCATATCAAAATTTAGAATTTTGATAAAGCTAAAAATAGTTGTTCAGACCATGTGGAGAACATTAGCCTACAATTATCACCTTATTTTACAAACTTTAAATAAACTAACTGATGTGGCAATTTTACAGCATATGCAAATCAATCAACAAAGACTGGACCTATTTTGTGCAAGTTTAAACCAACTGGTGTCACATCTGGAAGCAGTGGAATTTTAGGAGAATCCTAAATACAGCTTCTGCCCCTAGATAAATTTATTTAAAAGATGTTTTCCCCCTCACCTCTTAACAGGAGCCCTGCCTATTCATTCTTTATCCATTAGTAAACCCCAATTTAGTCCTGTTTCTGAACAGTATTTTCAGTATTTTTGAAATCTGAACTGTGACTATTGACTCAGCCAGCTGTGGAGTGTGAAGAAATTATTATTATGACACAATGGGACTAGCTGATTGCCTTACAGAATTTTTGTTGGTCCTGAGGAAAATAACTGGAGATTATAATCTGCAATTTGAATCAAAACATATCCCAGCGTAATTTTTCTGTATTTAACTCTGACTAATCTTGGTAGAACCATCTAATATATCAAAGCGTTATAAATTTGAAAAATAATCAGTTTGTAAGTATTTTGAAAGATAAAGAATGGGATTTCCCTGGTGGTGCAGTGGTTAAGAATCCGCCTGCCGGTGCAGGGGACACGGGTTCGAGCCCTGGTCCGGGAAGATCCCACATGCCGCAGAGCAACTAAGCCCGTGTGCCACAACTACTGAGCCTGCACTCTAGAGCCCGTGAGCCACACTACTGAAGCCCATGTGCCTAGAGCCCGTGCTTCGCAACAAGAGAAGCCACTAAAATGAGAAGCCCACGCACCGCAATGAAGAGTAGCTCCCACTCGCCGCAACCAGAGAAAGCCCGTGTGCAGCAATGAAGACCCAATGCAGCCAGAAATTAATTAATTAATTAATTTTAAGAAAAAGAAAAAGATGAATACCAACCTTAGGAATTAATTGTTTCAGCTATACTAAATACCGTAGCAGGATTTTGGAGAGGGGCAATAGAGCAAAAATCGTATCATTCTAATCATTTTTTCCAAACTGAAAGGCTACATACAGTATAGATCCTAAATTCTTTCAGTTATAAGAACACAGCTTTACTATATAGGCCTTTTTTGTAAAAATATTTTAAAGAACTCTAGATGAAACTTGAAATTTTCATATCTATTTATTGTTTTTTTAATTCTCTCATTCCCTTTTTTGGGGGAGGAGTTGCTTGTTTTTATTATCATAGGTTAAGCACTACAAGAGAATTAAACCAACTATAGTTAGTAAAAACTAATGTAGATGTCTCGAAGTTATATTCTGTTCTCTTCATGACCTAATCAGACTTTTTTCTTTTTTTGAACTATTTTGAAGAGACAGTGTTGTATAGTAGTTGAGAATGCTGTCTTTAGAGGATGATGGCCTGGGGTTAAATTTCTATTGTATTTATTAGCTGTAGCACCTTGGACAAATAACCTAAATTCTGAGTCTCCTTCTCCCACCTGCAGAAAACAGGGATTAAGATCTAGTGAAAATTAATGGGACAAACATGCGAAGCCCTTATTATAATATCTGACATCAGTAAAGTACCTATCATCATCATCATCATCTTTATCACCACTTTCACGACCACCATCATTATTGGTCCCACAGAATATTCTGGCCTTTTAAGTGAGGAATCTGGAGATACGGAGAAGCAACCTCATTACAGAATGATGAAGAATTATGTTTTAACAAGAGGATTGGTAACCTTGACTGGGTCCAGCCAGGAAAAGAGAAACCACAGTAATTATTTTAACAAGGAAAATGTAATATGGGGGGGGGTGTCAGTGTTAAAAAGGAAACTGAAGAGGAAACATGGAACACCAAGGTAAACAGAGAAGCAGCTAACCTCTGAGGAGGGACCTAGGGACCAAGTTAAGGTTAGTAGAACCCAGAAGTTTGGAGGAAGGGCACCACAGGTTTTAAATATGAGCTGTCAGTGATATTTACTTTCTAATACAGCTTAAAAAGGAAAGAGGTAAAAATCTTTGGGGCAAGTGTTCTTCACCAAGACATGTTTATTTTCATTTGGGATATTATTAGGCAATTAGCTGTTGCTAGATAGAGAACAACATGAAACTGGCAATTTTTTGGCATTTTTGTATTTTGAAACTTCTAAGGTTATCAAATGGTAGAACATCTTGAACACTTTCTGATTGGTAGTGACTGCCCAACCACACAGAATCTTTTAGCAATATCTGCTATGTGTATAGCATGGGGAGGGAGGATGTACACAATCCATTCTGAGTCACTTTATCACTTTAGAGTGCTGATGAACTCAATCTCTTTTGGCAATCACATGGTTTCATTCGTCCAACAAATATGTATTAAATACTTACTGTGTGCTAGATACTATTCTAGGCACTGGGCATATAAGAGTAAATAAAACAAGAATCCACACTCTTCTAGAGCTTATATTAAAGGGGGGAAGACAGATGGCAAATGTAATTAAAATACGTAGTATGCTGAAGGAAAGGTAAAAAGAGAAGGCAACAGGAAATGTGTATGTTTGTGCGTGCGTGGTGGGGGTGGGGTGGGGTTAGTAGAATAAGAGTGTCTTCAGCTGGAGGGCGATATTTGAGCAATGGCATAAGAGAAGTTATGGAGTTGAGCCATATGGATATCTGGGGCAAGAGCATTCTATGCAGAGGAAGAGTGAATAAAAACTCTGAGGCCAGGGCATGTTTAGAGTGTTTGGAGAACAGAGAGGTCAATATGGCCGAGACGCTGAGTGGGAGGAGAATAGTAGAAGATGACTTCAGAAAGGTAACAGTGGCCTGAATCACTAGGGACTTGTACAAGAATGAATAGACTAGGGTAAATATTACTAGGAAGATTTAAGGGCCCGTTTTAGGTTAGTCATTACGGAGTCCACGGTTGCGTATGTTTCTGTAGCCATAGTCTGATAAAATTGGGGGGTGGGGAGCAGGCAGCATATTGCAGTTGGTAGTTTCATACCTATTTGTTAATTATGTAACCACATCTTTGAATCCAAGTTTTGGATCTCTGTCTACTTGAAATTTTTAGTGATTGTTGGCTCATCCTTCTACCAATGCAAAGTGATCAGCTGAATGCTGATAGAACACCATCTTTTTATAATGAAGGGATGACATACCTTAACTATCATGAATCTTGCAAGCAGAAATAGATCTGTAAAATAGATGTTCTGTGTGTGTGAACTAACACATTTGTACCCATGCTTCTATACTAGGATTGTTAATCACTACGTCTATTTCCCTACCCCCCTTTGTTATTTTAAAATCAAAAATTTATATTTAATCCCTTAGTATTTGTTTAAAAATGTATCTGGTTTTCTTGCTATTTGTTTCTGAGATAATTATGACACAGGTATCATATACAGCTGGTTCAAATAACATGGAGTTTATATTGAAGGTACTTATTTGGAGTAACTGTGGCAAAAAGAGCATTTGAATCAAATAAGAACCAGATCTAAGCAATGAAAAACACCTTTATTCTGAATATACTGGACCCCTGTTAAGTACAGTGATTCCCAAACAGTTTTGATAAATCTGCTGTGCTGTATTTTATCCTTCTATAAACATACAAAAGGCTTGAAGTTTTTTCCCCTGGTTTCTCTTTTCCTCTTAGATAGCTTCTTTGACATTTATTCAGAGAAACATGTCTCATTACCACATAGTAGATATTGAAGCAAAGGAACTTGGATTAAGAATATTAAACTGTGCCATACAAAAACAAAATAAAATCCTTATTGACCAACAGTAGCATAGGGGTAATTTTTTTCCTTGTTATCTAAGATATTGATAACAAAAGAGTTGCTATTTCATATATTTCATCTTCCATAAATGTGGTATAAATTTATTTTGACCTTAATGAATCTTTGTGTGTATTCTAAGCTCAGTTTACCCCATTCATGTGACATGTTAATGTAAGGTGTAAACAATTATTAATTACCTGGTAGTATGGTATTAGTTATCTTTCTTCAGAGTTTGATCTTATGCTATGATGACCATTTTAATAAGCAAGAAAATAAGTGAGAGGGACTTCTCCAGCGGTCCAGTGGTTAAGGCTCCGCCTTCCAATGTAGGGGGTGCGGGTTTGATCCCTGGTCGGGAAACTAAGGTCCCACATGCCATGGGGTGCAGCCAAAAATTAAAAAGAAAATAAGTGAGAAAGAGTTTAAAAATATGTTCAGAAAGCCTTGTAAATCTATTGTGGTTGGGTCTAACTATGATGTAAAAGATACTTTTTAGTGGACATTGTTGGTGTTATTCTTAATAGTCCTTCCTCCCAACTTCCCATCAGTCACTAGATATACCAATTCTACATTCAAAATCTATCTTTGACTACTCATGTCCATTTTCACCATCACCATCATTTGGTTAAAGCCACTGATAACCTCTCAGCTGGATTATTATAGCAGCATCCTGATTGTTCCTTCTGTCTCTTCCTGTATCAGTCAGGAGTCATATGCACATATAAAAAAAACACTTTAACTATTTTAAGCAAATAGTGATTTATTAAAGGTAAGGGCGCTCAATTTATATATTGTTTTTCATTTATTGTTGAATTAATGGAAGTGAAAGAGGGAGGTACATAGTCATAAATGTAGATGTGCAGTACACATTAAGCATGTGGCTATACCTAATGAAGTTTCAGACCACTTTGTATCAAAATTTTTTTAAAAGCTGCTTTCATAATTTTAAGATCTTAAATGAAATTTAAAATGTAAAGCTGTGAATAAATAACAAGAATCTCTAAAAATTAGTTAAAACCTTTTTCAGAAAGCTGTCATTTCGATACTGGCATTAAAAAAATACTTTAAAAATATGTACAATCCAGTTACTTTCCTGGAATTTACAATTTTCTGCAGTGTTCTTTGAGACAGTGTTAATATTATAGCCTCTGTTGTCATGGAAACAAGTCTCTGAAGGCAGCCTCCGAGGCTAATGATTCCATGGTGTTGCTATGGATAGAAACAACTGAGACCGTTGTTAGTCACATGGTCAAGATTAAAAAAAAAAAAACAACTAAAACTCGTTGGAGCTGATCTTATTGAGTGATATATACAAATGGAGCAGAAGAAGGATGATGGCATAAAAGTCATATTGTCTAATAAAATATGTATGTAAGATTTTTCACGTTTAAAATGCTTATGGTGAATTCCTTCTTTTCTGTAATAACCCACATATAATGGTTACTGTATATTGCTGCCTCATTATTTAGAGTCTTAAGTTTGCCATTTTCCAATTTAGAATCTTGTTATACAACTCCCCAGAATTTTACCATGCTCTCAATCCTGCACTGAAAATAGCCTCTTGTCTCTTCATATGTATTATCATATCTAACATCTATGCTGTTCCTCATCACTCAGCCTTCATTGAATTAGATATTATTTGTTTAGCATGGTATTTTTGTTTCATATGAACTAAATGACTTCTTGTTCTGTAATTCTGTGTTACCTGAACTGTTTATTGGCTGTGGCTAGGAAATTCTGTGTGTTGGTACCATTTGGTTTTGAAGACTTTCTCAGCAGTATTTGCCTTTCTTAAGGAAGAAGCAGGGGCATATGTTCTTTTTCAAAGTACTTGCTCAGTGCCCTGTAGAGAGTGGGGTGGATTCGGATGGTGTACATTTTTTTAGGATTTTAAAAAAATGGTATTCAGATCCTCTAGATTATCGTATCGAAAGGAAATAGATTTAGAATAGGCTCTGAGCCAGTATTACAGTGAGGTTTAAATGTAATGTTAAAGAATTTATAGTTTATCATAAAGGGTTTTGGAGAGCAACTGCCTAATGGAGGAAATTTTTGTGCTTGGCCTTGAAATTTGATATAAGCATACAGCTTTGTCATTTTTATGTTAAAATGGATTATTAATTAGCTAATAGCTGACCCTATTAAAGAGGCATAAAGAAACTTTTATAGGTGTTAGATACGTCTCCTACTTTGACTGTGGTGATTGTGTCACAGGTGTATGCATATGTCCAAACTCATCAAACTGTATACATTAAATATGTGCAGTTTTTGTATATCAGTTATACTTTAACAAAGCTGTTTAAAAAAATAAATTAAAAAATGATAAACTTTAGACTTTCTTGTCTTTGATACTTTGGATGACTACAGCCAGTTATTTTGTAGTTTGTCACTCAATTTGGGTTTGTCTGATGTTTAATGTTCAAGTTATGCATCTTTGATAAGAATGTCACAGAAGCGATGTATTCTTATTACATCCCATCAGGTAGCATATGATTTTGATTTGTCCTGGTGAGTGATGTTAACTTTAAGATAGTGTCTGCTACATTTCTTCACTGTAATTAATAAATCTTTGTAGGGGAGATATGTGTGTGTATGTGTGTGTGTGTCTCACATTCAAACTTCCTTCCACTAGAATGAAATGGAGGGTTCATTCAGTAGCAATGGAAGTTTTAACATTTGTTGATGTTTCTTGAATGAATTATTACTATGGTGGTTGCCAAATGATGATTTTGTAACTCCATCATTCCTTCTACATTTCTTAATTGGCATTCTGCTGTAAGGAAATGCTCTCTCTTTTCTCTATTCATTTAATTTTTATGTAATTATATCAGCGTAGACTCTTGGAGTCCTGTTTAATTCAGTGGGATTTATGCCATCATTATGGTTATTTGAGTCTCAAATTATTCCCAATCTGACTGATAAGAGCCCTTCAAGCTGACTGCCAGTGTCCTTCATCATGCCCTCGTTATTCTTCGAGCACCTCCTTATTTTCTGGAACAGCAGAATATTCTAGGCTCATATTGTACTTGCTGGACTCTAGCACTGGAATCGGCCATTTCTCCAAAGATTCCTCTTTTGTTGTTGTTTTTTTTTTAATCAAAGAATGGGTATTTATAAACCAGGATCTGAATGCCAAGTATTTTCATGCTCTTGAGGTGTTACTGCTCCCAGGTCTTCTCTGTAGACAGAGCTGGGGTATATATGTACATATAAACACATGCATTTATTTCTGTATTTATATATATTGAAAACCATGCAGTCATACAGGTGCCTCCAAATCTAGTCTAAAACCATAGATTTCAGGCTAATTTTCTCCCTTTCCATATTTGTGACTCCGTTCTCTGACGTGAGGAACCTTGCTTCCTTTATCCTTGGATCAAAAATCCCCTGTATGTAAGCAATCTCCTGTCACTGTCGATGCTCTAGGTAGACATCCTTCCCACCCAGCTCAAGATCCAAGAGATATCCCCACCTTGTTCCACTGGGGTCCCTATACTTCTTGCCAGACTACTACTACTGCCACATAGATACTCCATCACATTTGGGATCCAGCAAAACACATCAGGCTGCTGCCACTACTTGCCCACATGGGATACCCTCCTCATCCTGCTCAGACTCCGCAACACCCTGCTCTAGACTGCTGCCACCCTTCCACTCCCTGTGCGCAGAGGCTCTCCTCACCCTGCTCGACTTCAACAACCTGTACTTTCCTATTCAGGAAGTCTTTGCCTACACCAAGATCCTGATATTCTATCAATACTATCTTCTAGAAACCTAATTTTTGTACATCTCTTAATTATGTCAGTAAGCCATCTGGAATTAATTTTAAGTATGGTGTAAGGGAGTAAAGAGGGTTCATTTCATTTTCCATATGTATATCCAGTTGATTCAGCAGCAGTTTTCTAAAATTATTGAAATATAGTTGTTGTACAGTATTATGTTAGTTTTGGGTGTACTAAATGATTTGATATTTATGTACATCGTGAAATGATCACCACAGTAAGTCTAGTAACCATCTCTCCCCATACAAAGTTATTATAATATTATTGACCTTATTTCTTGTGCTGTATATTACATCCCTGTGACTTATATAACTAGAGGTTTATACCTCTTAATTCCCTTCACCTCTTTCGTCCACTCTGCCCCCACTGCTTCCTTCCCTTTTGGCAACCACACATTTGTTCTCTGTATCTATGAGTCTCTTTTCATTTTGTTTTGTTTGTTTTGTTTTGTAGTGAGATCATGTGGTATTTATCTTTCTCTGAATTATTTCACTTAACATAAATTCTTTTAAAACTATCTTTTTCTCTTTGTCATAAATTAGGAGTTAGAATCTCTGCGTTTTTCAAACATTTTTAAAAAATTGTAAGTATTCCATTGAAAATTAGTTAGCATTTAAATTATTTGTTTTAAGCTCATACTATGGAATTTGAATTTTTTTTTTTTCTGTAGGAGCAATGTATAATTGGTGACTGGAGTCCCAAGTAATACCCACAGAGGCTTTATTCCTAATATCCTTTTTTTAAAAAATTGTGGTAAAATATACATAACAAAATTTTACCATTTTAACCTTTCTTAAGTGTACAATTAATTCAGTGTCATTAAATACATTCACAGTGTTGTGCAGCCATCACTGTTGTCCATCTCCATTATTTTTTCCATCATCCCAAACAGGGAACTGGTTTAGACTGGGAACATTAAAAAGAAAGAAAAAAAGAAACAAAATCTAATGGCTTAAAATCTCTTTCTACAGGATATAAGAAATCCAGGTAACAATAGTCTAGGAAATCTTTTCCTAATTCCTCACAGGTTACCTTTTGTGAGCCTAGCTCAGTTGTAAAATGAAGGGTTAAACTTGATCCCTAGCTTCTTCAATTCTAATAGTCTTGTAAAATCATTGAAATTTGTTAACATCTTTTAGAACAATTAATGGGAAACGCATTTTCAGTTTATTTTCTAGAGAATGAGATGGTAAAAGATCATAATAATTGTTTTTCTCTTAATATGAATAGATCTTCTATCCCTCACCCAGCATTATAGCATCACTGTGTATTCATTGTTGACAACTGGAAAAGTAGAATTTGAAATAAAGAGGCAGGGGAGAAAAACCATTCATAATTCTGCCCTCAGAGGTTTACTTTTCAAACATTTCTTTCCATTTTTTAAATAAAAGCTTTATCTTCCCCTTTTTACTTAATGTCATGTCATAGGCAATATCCTTTATGACTTACAGGCTGTTCTTACAGATTCTTGTTAACCGATGCATAATGTTTAATCTTATAAAATTATCATTATTTGCTCAGCCCTTCCAACACCTTATATTTAGGATATCCTACATTTCCCCAAGTATAAACAATGCTCAAAAGAATATAGTGAGGGGGCTTCCCTGGTAGCGCAGTGGTTGAGAGTCCACCTGCCAATGCAGGGGGCACAGGTTCGTGCCATGGTCTGGGGGGATCCCACATGCTGCAGAGCGGCTGGGCCTGTGAGCCATGGTCACTGAGCCTGCGTGTCCGGAGCCTGTGCTCCGCAACGGGAGAGGCCACAACAGTGAGAGGCCCACATACCGCAAAAAAAAGAAAGAAAAAAACAAAGAATATAGTGACTGTTAAGACATTTGCTTTTTGAATTATTCCCTTAGGATAGATTTCCACAATTACTGAGTCAAAGAGTTGGAACATTTTTAAAGCTACAGATACTTAGATTGCTTTTTGTAAAGTTTGTATGAAGTTATATATCCAGCAGCACTGTGAAAGGACCTGTTTCCATGCATTAAAATTTTTTTGAGTTTTTTTAATGGTGGTAAAATACATTCGCCATTTTAACCAGTTTTAACTGCACAATTCTGTGGCATTAATTACATTCCCAATGTTGCCCAACCATCACCACTATCTACTATTTCCAAAACCTTTTCATTATCTCAAACTTACTTTGTAACCCTTAAGCAGTAAACTCCTTATGCTCCTCTCTCCCTGGCTCCTGGTAACTTCTAGTGTATTTTTATGAATTTACCTATTCTAAATATTTCATATAAGTGGAATCACACAATATTGACCTTTTGTGTCTGGTTAATTTCACTTAGTATAATGTTTTCAAGATTTATCCATGTGTAGCATGTATCAGAATTTCATCCATTTTTATGTCTGAATTAATATCCATTGTATAAATATACCACATCTTGTAGCTATTTATCTGTTGATGGACACTTGGATTGTTTTTACCTTTTGGCTGTTGTGAATAATGCATCATTGAACACTGGGGTAAAGTATTCAAGTCCCTCTTTTTAGTTCTTTTGAGTATTTACCTAGGAGTAGAATTGCTGGGTCATATGGTAATCCTAGGGTTAGTTTTTTGAAGAACTGTCAAACCAAACTGTTTTCCACAGTGACTGCACCATTTTGCATTCCCACCAGCAGTTTTTGAGGATTCAGGTTTCTGCACATCCTTGCCAACACTTGTTACTTTCTGTTTTTGTTTTCACTTTTTTATTACAGCATCCTAGTAGGTATGAAGTGATGCATCGTTGTAACTTTGATTTACATTTCCCTAATGAATGATGATGCTGAGTATACTTTCATGTGCTTATTGGTCATTTGTGTATATTCTTTGGAGAAATGTCTGTTCAAGTCCTTTGCCTAATTTTTAATTGTCTTTCTGTGGTGAGTTGTAGGAGTTCTTTATATATTCTTCATGTTAAACTATCATCAGATGTATGATTTACAAGATTTTCTCCCATTCCATGTGTCATCTTTCCCCTTTCTTGATAATGCCATTTGGTGCACAAAAGGTTTTAATTCTGATAAAGTCTAGTTGATTTTTTTTTTTTACTTATGCTTTTGATATCATATTTAAGAATCCATTGTCAAATCCAAGGTCATGAAGATTTATCCCTATGTTTTCTTCTAAAAGTTTTATGGTTTTAATGCTTATATTTAGGTCATTGATTAATTTCCAGTTAGTTTTTATATAGGATGTGAGGTAGTGGTTTAACTTTATTCTTTTGCATGTTGCTATCTGGTTGTCCCAGCACCATTATTGAAGAGATGCCATACATTTTTGATAAATCTTGATTGATTTGATTGACAACAAAAGGTCAACATTATAATTTTATTTTGTATTTCTTTATCAATGAGGAAAAGCATAGTTTCAAGTTTGGCAATTGGTTCTTCCTGTTTTAAGTGTCTTCTAATGTACATTGTTTTCTTATAGATTTGATTTTAATGTTTTTCTTATATATGTAGTATATGTCATTGGTATAGCAAATATTTATAAATTAATCCAGTTTATAGAGATTGGGACTTGTTACAAGACACCTTTTTTGTGTTCCAGTTACACCTTTTTTTAAAATAGTAATTAAGCCTGATTGAGTATAAATATCAAAACTTCTTAGTTTAAATTATGTCACTAGAGTTCCCACTTAATGACTTTACAGGCAAGTTTAAGACAGGTTATTACAGTTCTTGATAGTAGAGGTTAACAGCACAGATTCCTTAAAATGATATAAATTCAGTTTTTAAGTCCTTTGAATCTTCTGTTTGTGGATTTATAGGCCCCAATTGCCTACCTCATGGGCTAATGAAATTACTTTTGATTCTTTGAATGCAAGGAGGAAAGTAGTCAAATATATACTGAATGCTACAAAAATATTTTGTAGTCTGTCTGTGAAGTGAGTGTCTTGCCTCCCAGTGGAGGAGTATTGTTAAATCATTATCTTTTATTATTTTCATTTAAACATCTAAAGAGTAGTCACTCGTTTTAACTACAGTCATTAAAATTATTATTGGTGGTATAATTGAGTGTTTTTTCATTTAAGTTGAAGTAATATATTATTTTACCTATTTCAGTTATTTCTGAAAACTATAATTTATCTTTATGACAAAACTTTCTATTATGTTTCCTTTTTATTTGATATTTTTCCTGATTTTTTGTCGTTGATGATTTTTAGCCAACAGAAGCTGTACCTCCCTCTTCTCCCACTGTCCCTGTGATCCCTGTCCTGCCAGTCCCTGCTGAGAATACTGTCATCCTACCCACCATACCACAGGTTTTTATTAGTTTTCTTTTTTCTTTATAAAAATTTTGTTTGTTTTTAATGTTTCATTTGTGTTCTTTTCAAATCATTTTAACTATTTCTTTGTTAGATTTGGTAATTCATGTTGGGCTTCAAACGGTATTTTTAGGGAGTTAAATATCTGGGATTTAATATAAAATGGGTTAATATTTGCCATTTTATTAGGTTATCTGTGAAATAAGATACATTCTAAACTTCATTATATTGAACTGCCTTAGATTTGTTATCACGCCTTTTATATTTGTAAATCTGTTCGAAACAGTTTTTTAATTTATTTGCTTTGGGAAATTTTGTTTATTTTCTAAAGATAATAAAAATAATTGTCCTCCTGATCTTGTACTGGATGTGTCATTTTATATATAGCATTTTGTTTTCTAGTATATATTTATCTTTGGAAATACTCATCTTTCTGTCACTTGGTAGGATAACATACTTCACATTTATTATTTAAAAACAATAGCTAATGTATATAAAGTATATGGGGAACTCTTCGTGGTATCTTTGCAACTTTTCTGTAAATCTAAAACTATTCTAAAATCATAAGTTCATTTTTTTAAAAGTTAATGTATAACAGTCAAAAAATAAAATGAAACAATAGCCAAATGTCAGAGAATCTGAACGTTTTTAGCTTTCAGAGCTTTACTTAATAGTTCCAAGGGATGGTTTATTAAGACATTAACTACCCAACCAACAGAGTCATCCAAAGTTAAAATAATGGTAGTATTATTACGTATAATAATAGTGATCTTTGGTGTGAAAGATCTCAACCTCATTTAAAGTGTAAATAAATGCATCTTTAGGTATTTTTATTATTATTGATCTATAGCATAAAATCTAGTAAAAATGGTGTTTTTGCTGTGAAAACACAGTGTCAAAGTAAGTCCTATTGTAGGAAAAAATGGGTTATCAGCTGTGATTGTTCACATCTCAGTGCCCTTCCCCTCTCCTAAAAATGAAAATCAGTAAGAACATTATACAAAATAGGATTCTAGGGGAAATTATAGGTATTACACTAAAACTTCAGTCCATGTTATTATGTTACTGCTTCTGTATAATCTCTGACCCTTTATGAAAATCATTAAAAGTCAAGTCATTGTAAAACTACCAAGAATTGGATAAGTCCAGATGGATATGTCCTCTGTATTGCAGAGAAGAAATTGAATTTATAAATATAATTCTACATAAGCAGCCAAAGCGTTATTGTAATAATGTAACACCTTTCCAAGTAACTAGGATTTAGTAGTACAATATTTTTTGAAGTAGGACATTTGAAAGTTTATTTTACTCTTTGTCACCTCAATTTGTCTTTTGATGTTAAAATAGTTTTCTAGAATCCTTTGAAATTTTGTAGTAGTTTATGTTCTTATATTCAATAGGGAACCAGTCCTTCCAGTTCAGAGTTCTTTGACTTATTTACTCCAGTGTCCCTAACTTAGCATCACACTACACTTGGAAATTGTTGAGACATGGCATAGCCATGTAGTTATAAATAAAGGACTTAGAGTCAGATTGATCTGGTTTAGAATTCCAGTCCTACCACTTAACTGGCTGTGTAACTGAGCAGTTTACTTAACACTGATCTTCTCTTTACTCATCTGTAACACTGAAGATGATAGTACTTACTTGAAATGTTTTACAGTGATTGAAAGAATAAGAGTGTGTGTGTGCAGTTGGCACATGATCTTGGCTATTTGTGTTATTAGTGTTGTTTCATATTTCCTTGAGACAGTAAACCAAGGAACAAGTTAAAAAAACAAATGAACAGAAGAGGCTTATTTATACTACCTAGCTTCATTTTAGGTTTTAAATATACTTACAAAAGTCCAAAAGTAGAGTAGTTTAACCATTGATGCTGTTTATGTGAGAAGGCTGTGGGCGTGCCTCATTTTCCAGAATAAGTAAGTGTGTGCCTGAGTAATTGAGAATAACGTGCATTATAAAATTAATAAAAGTGATTAAAATATTTGTCCCCAATTGAAGTTTGAAATCCACACCTAATACATAACCTGATTTTAACATTTTAAATAGATATTTTTCTTCTAAAGATCTACTTTATATTTTAGATGCATCAGGATGTAATAGAAATAGAAACAGAAGATACAAGATTTAGATTCTAGTCCTACTTTGTGACTCAAACAAGTTACTTAACCTCTCTGAGTTTCTACTCCCATCATCTATTAAAAAGGGTGGCTGACGCCTCCCTGACTACTTCAAAATGAGTTTGAGGACAGATAGCTAGGTAGATGATAATTTTTTTTAATATGTCTTTGATTATTTGTAGAACTTTAAACTTTCACAGTACTTTTATATTGATCATGTCATTTAAATTTTATGAAAACCCTCTGCAGTAGGAATTATCATGCTTATTACTCAGAGTGGTACAGAAAAGGATACATTGAATGACTTTTTGAAGTTGCAGAGAGAACCTGGACTTTATGGTGACACCTGACCCTACCACTTCCTGGCCTCACCCTTGCCTGGTTGTGTGATGGTGGGGACATTACTCAGTTTCTCATAGCCTCAGTTTCTCCACATAGAATAATGTATAATAGTTGCTAGCTCTTCCTGCTGGAGATAAAATCATATAATCTCTATGATACTGGCGTATTAAATATACACCCAGAATAAATACTCTGCTTTAAAACCAGATTCTTTAGACCTCCTTTCTTACCAGTTGTGAGGAGCTATCGGGTAATTAAAGTATTGTTGAAAATGCTTTATAGCTCATTTTGTGTGTTTGTATGAAAGTCTCTGTTCACACGCAAACAGGTGCTTTGGAGGGATTGGTTTTTGTTCAATTATTTGTTATTGTTCCAATCATGTAGATACTAAGATGAATGTAACATTGTTCTTGTCCTCTAGGAGCCTACTCTCTGTTTATGCAAATCATAACTTAACAAATAACTCCCACATGACATGAGAGTAGTTAACGTTAGAGGTATAACCAGTATAGAACATCCTGTTGCTTCTGGGTAATTCAGGTTCCACAGAACATCTGAATGTTGACTCTTAAATGATTTGATCATTAGTATAATCTAAAGCATGGTTTGATACATTTTCATTTTACTAGTAATCTTAAATAGAATAGTATACTTGGATTGCCTTGATGAGCCTTTTTAAGCCACACACTAATATCTGACTGCAGTGCCACTGTTCTATTTGTGTTTTGGGGTTTTTTGTTGGTTTTATGTTGGTTTGTTTGTTTTTATATTATTTTCAAATCATTTCAGACTTACAGAAAGTTGCAAGAATTGTGCAAAGAAATTCCATATACTTTGACTCACATCTCCCAATTGTTAATATTTTTACCTGCCACATCTGCTTTATCATTTCTGTTCTTCTGTAATTGAGTATAATATTATTTTTTGTAAACCAGTTAAAAGGAAGTTTTATTCATGCCCCTCTTACCGCTAAATATTAATACTTTACAATACTAAATATTTTTCCAAAGAACAAAAATATTACCGTAGTGCAGTGAGCTAAACCAGAAAATTAACATTAATATAATACTACCCACTGTAATTCTGTTTTGCCAGTTGCCCTAATAATGTTTTTTATATGAAAAACAAAAAGGTACTTTGGCCCATCCAAGACCACAGTTAGTTTTCATGAGTCTCCTTTAATCTGAAGTAGCTACACAATCTGTCTTTCATGTGTGTGACCTTTTACAAGGGAACAGTCTAGTCGTTTTGTGGAATATCCCACAATTCGTGTTTGATGCATTTTAATAATTAGATTGAGGTCATATATTTGTTTTCCATTTTTTTTATTGTGATCAAATACACATAATGTAAAATTTACCACCTTAACTTTTTAAGTTTACAGTTCAGTGGTATTAAGTACATTCATATTGTTGTGCAAACATCACCATCATCCATCTGCAGAACTTGTTTCATCTTGTAAAACTGAAACACTATACCCATTAAACACTTAATTCCCCATTCCTCCCTCCCTCCAGGCCCTGGCAACTACCATTCTACTTTCTGTGTCTATGGTTTTGACTCAAGTACCTCATGGAAGTGAAATCATAACAGTATTTGTCTTTTTGTGGTTAGCTGATTTCACTTAGTATAATGTCCTTAAGGTTAACCTGTGTTGCATATGTAGCATCAGAATTTCCCTTCTTTTGAAAGCTAAATAATATCCCATTTTATGTATATATGAGACCTTGCTTATCCATTTATCTGTCAATGAACAACTTGAGTTGCTTCTACATTTTAGCTCTTGTGAATAATGCTGCTGTGAACATAGGTGTACAGACACCTCTCTTCAAGACCCTGCTTTCAATTCTTTTGAGTGTATACCTGAAAGTGGAATAACTAGATCACTTTGTAACTTAATTTTTAATTTTTAGGGGAACCATCATACTATTTTCCACAGTGTTGTATCATTGTATATTCCCACCAGTGGAACACAATGGTTCCAATTTCTCCACATCCTCACCAACACTCCTTATATTCTCTTTTCATGATAGTAGCCAGCCTGATGGGTATGAGGTGGTATCTCATTGTAGTTTTGATTTGCAGCTCCCAAATGATTAGTGATGTTGAACATCTTTTCATGTGTTTATTGACCATTTGCATATCTTCTATGGAGAAATGTCTATTGAAGTCCTTTACTTCAATAAGGTTTTTGAATTGCATTGCAGTTTTTTTAATTGAGTTTTAGGAGTTCTTTATATATTCTGGATATTAGTTCCTTTTCAGATATATGATTTGCAAATATTTTCTCCCATTCTGTGGATTTCCTTTTTAATTTGTGGATGGTGTCATTTAATGCAAAGAACTTTTAATTTTTAGGAAGTCCAAATTGTCTACATTTTCTTCTGTTGCCTGTGCATTTGGTGTTATATCCATTGAATCACTACCAAATGCAGTGTCCTGAAGCTTTTACCCTGTGTTTTCTTCTTATAGTTTTATAGTTTTTTAGGTCTTTGATTTAGGTCATGGGTCCATTTTAAATTAATTTTTGTATATGATGTTAGGTAAGGGTCCAAATTCAGTCTTTTGCATTTGGGTATCCAGTTTTCCCAGCACCATTTGTTAAAAAGACTATCTTGTTCCCATTGAATGGTCTTAGCACCCTTGATGAAAACAATTTGACTATATATGTGAGGGTTTATTTCTGCAGTCTATTCAATTCTATCGGTATATGTCTGTCTTTATGCCAGTACCAAACTTTTGAGTACTGTAGCTTTGTAGTAAGTTTTGAAATGAGAAAGTATGAGTCCTCCAGCTTTGTCCTTTTCAGAATTATTTTGTCTATTCAGATCCCTTGAGACTCCATATGAATTTTAGGTTGGATTTTTCTATTTCTGCAGAAAACATTGGAATTTTGATTGGGATTGGATGAAATCTGTAAATTGCTTTGGGTAGTATTGACATCTTAACAGTATTAAGATGTCATGAACAGGGAATATGTTTCCATTTATTTCTGTTGTCTTTAATTTCTTTCAGCAACGTTATAGTTTTCAATGCACAAATCTTTCACCTCGTTGGCTAAGTTCATTCCAAATTATTTTATTCTTTTTGATGCTGTTATAAATGGAATTGTTTTTGTAATTTTCTTTCCAGATTGTGTATAGGAATGCAACTGATTTTTGTGTGTAGACCATATCCCGCTACTTTGCTAAGTTTATTAGTTCGAACAGGTTTTTGTGTGGTTTCTTTAGGGTTTTCTACATGTATGATCATATTATCTGAAGACACATAATTTTCCTTCTTTCTCATTTGAATGTCATTTATTTTTCTTATTTGTCTAATTGACTGATTTTTAATACTGTGTTGGATAGAAGTGGTGAAAGTGGGCCAGTTTGACTTGTTCCTGATCTTAGAGGGAAAGCTTTCAGTCTTTCACCATGAAAGTATGATGTTTGCTGTAGGTTTTTCATATACGACCTTTATTATGCTGCGGTGGTTTCCTTATATTCTTAGTTTGTTAAACGTTTTTATCATGAAAGAATGTTGAATACTGTCAGATACTTCCTGCATTGATTGAGATGATCATGTTGTTTTTTTCCTTCATTCTGTTGATGTGGTGTATTACATTGATCAGTTTTCATATGTTGAATCATCCTTGCATTCCAGGAATAAATCCCACTTGGTCATGGTATATAATCTTCTTAATATGATGCTGAATTCAGTTTTTGTTGAGAATTTTGGATCAATATTCATAAGGGATATTTGTCTGCAGTTTTCTTATAGTGTCCTTGCCTTTGACCTTAGTATCAGGGTAATGCTGGCTCATAGGATGAGTTAGGGAATGTACCTTCCTCTTCAATTTTTGGGCACAGTTTGAGAAAAATTGATGTTAGTTCTTCAGATGTTTGATAGAATTCACCAGGAAAGCAATCAGATTTCAAGGGCTTTTATTTGTCAGGAGATTTTTGATTACTGATTCAATCTTCTTATTAATTATAAAGTCTATTTAAATTTTCGCTTCATGATTCAGCCTTGGTAGGAGTTTGTCCATTTTGTGTAGGTTGTCCAATTTGTTGGCTTACATTTGCTCAAAATACTCTTATAGTCCTTTTTATTTCTGTAGAATTAGTAATAATGTTCCCACTTTCATTTCTGATTTTTTTTTTTTTTTTTTTTTTTTTTTTTAATTTTGTTTTGCGGTACGCGGGCCTCTCACTGTTGCGGCCTCTCCCGTTGCGGAGCACAGGCTCCGGATGCGCAGGCTCAGCGGCCATGGCTCACGGGCCCAGCCGCTCCACGGCATGTGGGATCCTCCCAGACTGGGGCACGAACCTGCGTCCCCCGCATCGGCAGGCGGACTCTCAACCACTGCGCCACCAGGGAAGCCCTCATTTCTGATTTTAGTAATTTAGTCTTCTCTCTTTTTTCCTTAGTCCATCTAACTAAAAGTTTGTCAGTTTGTTGATCTTTTCAAAAAAACAACTGTTGGTCTTTTTTCTCTATTATTTTTCTGTTCTCTATTTTACTTATCTCTGCTCTAATTTTTATTATTTCCTTCCTTGTACTAACTTTGGGTTTAGTTTGTTCTTTTTCTAGTTCCTTGGTTTGTAAAGTTCGGCTTGTTGACTTGAGGTCTTTCTTGTTTTTTAAGGTAAACGTGTTTTGGTATGTTGTATTTGCATTTTCATTCATCTCTTTAAGTGTTTTCCAGTTTCCTTTTCTACTTCTTTGATTCAGTGGTTAAGAGTATGTTGTTTAATTTCCACAGCTTGGTGGATCTTCTAGTTTGCTTCTATTATTGCTTACTATCTTCATCCATTTTGGCCATAAAAGATACTTTGTATGATGACTTTCTAAATCTACTGAGACTTAATTTGTGGCCTAATATATGGTATATTCTGGAAAATGACCCAAGTGCACTTGAGAAGAATGTATCCTGTTGTTGGACAGAATGTTCTAAATATGTCTGTTAGGTCAGGATGCTTTATTGTGTTGTTTAAGTCATCTTTTTCCATACTTTTGTCTGGTTATTTTACACATTATTTTGAGTGGGCATTGAAATCTCCAACTATTATTGTAGAACTGTCTACTCTCTTTAATTCTGTCATTTTTTTGTTTCATAGATTCTGATGATCTGTCATTAGGTACATAAATGTTAGTAATTGTTACATCTTCTTGCTGTTTTGAACCTTTTATTAATATATAATGTCCTTTGTCTCTTGTAACTTTTTAAAATTTAAATTCTATTTTGTCTAATGTTAGTATAGTCACTCCTACTATCTTTTGGTTACTATTTGCATGGAATATCTTTTTCCACCTTTTCACTATCAATCTGTTTGTGTCTTTGGATCTCAATGGAGTTTCTTGTAGACAACATAGAGTTGGGTGATGTGTTTTTATCCATTCTGCTGTTTTTGGGTTTTTTTGTTAATTGGAGAGTTTAATCAATTTACATTTAAAGTAATTACTGATAAGGAGAGACTTCTGTCATTTTGCTATTTGTTTTCTGTATTCATTATAGGTTTTTTGTACCTTATTTCCTGCATTAGTGTCTTATTTTTTGTTTGGTTGATTTTTTTGGTAGTGAAATGTTTAAATTCCTTTCCCATTTCCTTTTGTGTGTATTCTTTAGCTATTTCCTTTGTGGTTACCATGGGGATTACATTTAACATCCCAAAGTTATAACACTCTAATTTGAATTTAAACCAGCTTAACTTCAATAATATACAAAAACGCTGCTCCTTTTAACAGTTCCATCCTCACCTGTTTCAGTTGTTGATATCACAGAATTACAACTTTATACATTGTATGTACAAAAACAACAATTTTTAAATGCATTCATCTTTTAAATTATGTAGAAAACAAATGTGGAATTACAAAGCAAAGTTACTATGATACTAGCTTCTGGACTAGTAATTGATTTTAGTTATTTACTAATGTTGACTTCACTTCTGTACTAATAAGTAGCTTTTAGACTAATTTTTTAAATATAATTTAAAAAATATTAGTCTCTTAAATCACGTAGGTAACAAAAAGTGATGTTACATGTAGAAAACAAATGTGGAATTACAAAGCAAAGTTACTATGATACTAGCTTCTGGACTAGTAATTGATTTTAGTTATTTACTAATGTTGACTTCACTTCTGTACTAATAAGTAGCTTTTAGACTAATTTTTTAAATATAATTTAAAAAATATTAGTCTCTTAAATCACGTAGGTAACAAAAAGTGATGTTACAAAACGCTATTAAAATAATAAGAGTTTTTTTGTATTTATCCTTACCAAGGTCTTTATTTCTCCAAACACCTCAAGTTGCTGTCCTGTGTCCTTTCATTTCAACCTGCAGGATTCCCTTTAGCATTTCTTTCAGGGCCAGTCTATTGGTAATGATCTCCTTCAGCTTTTGTTTATCTGAGAATGTCTTAATTTCTCCCTCATATTTGAAGGATAGTTTTGCCAGATACAAGGTTCTTGGTTGGCAGTGTTTTTCTGTTAGCACTTTGAATATACCAACCCACTGCTTCCTGACCTCCAGAATTCTGATGAAAAATCTATTAATATTATTGAGGATCCCTTGTATATTGAGTCACTTTTTTACGCTGCTTTCAAAATTCTCCCTGTCATTGTCTTTTCAGGAGTTTGATTATAATGTGTCTGAGTGTGAATCTCTTTGAGTTAATCCTACCTTGAGTTTGTTGAGCTTCTTGGATGTTTATATTCGTGTCTTTCATCAAATTTGGGAATATTTTAGCCATTATTTCTTCAGATATTTTCTCTGCCTCTTGATCTCTCTCTTCTTTTTCTTGGACTCCCACAATGTGTGTGTTGGTCCACTTAATGATGGCCCACAAGTCTCTTAGACTCTGGTCACTTTTCTTCAGTCTTTCTGTTTTCAGACTTAATAATTTACGTTGTCCTATCTTCAAGTTTTCTGATTCTTCTGCGTGTTCCAGTCTGCTCTAGTGAATTTTTCATTTCAGTTATTGTACTTTTCAGCTTCAGAATTTCCTTTTGGTTTCTCTTTAGGTTTTCTATCTCTTATCTCCATTTTGTTCATACATCATTTTCTTGACTTTGTCCACCTTGTCTTTTAGTTCTTTGGATATCTTTAAGGTGGTTCTTTTAAATCCTTTGTCTAATAGGTATGCCGCCAGCTCTTTTTCAGAGACAGTTTCTTTTTTCTTCTCTCTCTCTCCTTTGAATGGACCATATGTTCCTGTTTCTTTGCATGCCTTGTGATTTTTTTGTTGTTGAAAATTGGACGTTTGAATCTTATGATTTCTCTGGAAACCTGATTCTCCCCTTTCCTAGGGTTTGCTGGGTGTTTTGTTTTTTTGATTGCTGTAGGCTATCTCTGTGCTAAAAATCAGCCTATGGTATAACTGTAAGATCTTCGCAGATTTTTTCTATGCCTGTACCTTCCCCAGGCATACGCAGTGATTTTCTAGTTTCCCTCATATATGTGGTTGCTTTTGAATATTCTAATCTTCAATGTCTGGCTTTTCCCCTTTTCTAAAGGGGAAAAAGAGGAAAATGAAATTGTGGGAGGAGACACTTGCCCTTTAAATCTCCTGGGAGTCACTTCAGTCAGAGAGGGAGAGATTTATATCAATTGGAAGAGGTTCAGCAACAATGGCCACTGCCTCTTTGCACCGTCATGATCAGAAGCAGCAGTAAGAGCACAGATTCCCTATATTTGGAGAACAGGGTGTTTTCTGCTGCCCACCCCCATCCCTACTCCACCCCGGTTTGTGCCAGCTGCTCTAGGAACACTTAAGAGGGGTGGGAGTTGGGTAGCTGCTACTGTGCTAAGAACTGAAATTTACTGGATTAACCACAGTTTGCCATCTAATACTTCCCCTGGGAGTTGTAAGCCTTCAATAGACTGGAACTCCAAAATAGTTACATCACACTGGCAGTTGGTTTTTGCCAGTGCAGTTGTTATCTAGGTGGAGAGACAAAATTGTGGGACTTCTTGTGTTGCCATCTTCCCAGAATTCACCCTATTTGTTTTTACAATCACTTTAACTTACAGTGATCACTGAAGTGACAGCACTTAACTTGTAATGCAGTGTGTCTCAAATTAGAATCCAAGATGTATTCTCTGGGGTTTGGGAGTTCTGTGTTTGAAAAACATTTGTTTATAATTTAGTAGGGGAGAAAGAGACACTAAGCCAATAATACAATGAAACTTTGATACATGCTAAGAAGGAGAAATATAGTATACAGCATAAAAGCATTTTCTAAACTTCTAATTTTGGCCTGTTTTTAAATAACTGGATCTTAGAATTATTTTAACACAAAATTTTTAAGATTTAATATTGTGCTCTGAAATCGTGTAAGGATGCTGCAATGTGTTAACAGCAGTAGACCCTATGAGGCCCTTTATTAATGAAATAAAATAGTAAAAGTTGGATGAGCAAAATTATGTTTCTTAAGTCTTGTTATTAATTCATGGGTCATATTCTTTAGGCGTTTGTTAAGTTTCTCTTTCTGGTATATCCCTGCCCCCTTACTAATCACCCCCCATTTCTAAGTGAATTATAGGACTTCATTATTGTCTAAGTTGAAACATACACAATGGTATATATTACTAGTAAATAATAATGGATTAGCAATAGGTTTCTGTGGTTTACAACACAGTTTTTTTAATATTACTTCACTAGGTCCTCACACAGTCCTCTTGGGTAAAGGTATATATCTCTTTACAGATGTAAAAAAATAAGTTTCAATAATACTTGTGATTTATCTGTATATTCAAAGTCATTGAATGGTAGAGTGAGGGCAGAGAGAGATCTAGAACCATATCTTTTGATAAGTGTCACTTAAAGGTGAGGTGCAGGGAAGGGTTTTTTTTTCTTCATTTGAAATAACTTTCACATAGATTATTTGAATAATCGATAACTTTCACATAGATTATGCTGTTGTTTGATTTCCTCCCTAAGCAAAGCTGATAATTCCCTGTTACCTATTCTGCTATCCCCTGTCCTAGATACAGATCCTGAGGTCTTAAACTATCCAGATTTGCTACTGTTTTTTATTTTAGTGCTCTCTACTTTAGCTATCTGAAAGTAGCAAATTCCATGGCCAAATTTTTCTCTATCTCTTGCTTCAGAAGTACCTGTTCTGGCTTTGTAGCTAGGTTATTATGTCTTTCTGAGTTGTATATCATACCCTCCAAGCCCATTGTGCTACCTCATTCCCACCACTTCCAAATTTGAGAGGAATGGAGTACTACTTTGTCAGATACCATTTCTGTATTCTGTAATATAAGAATTTAGAAAATCTCAAGTTAGTAAGGGTAAATTTTAAGGTAATGTTTTAATTCTCTACCTGCTAACACAGTCTTAAATATTTTTATCATTATTTTAGGCGGCTAAAACTTGAGGCTGTCAAATCATGCCTCTTGAGCGTCATTTACGTAGACTCTTATTTTAGACTACATTTTGTGGTATGTCTTTTTCAAATTGCTAGGTTGTCTTATCTTGACATTAGTTTTGAATGAAATTCTTGCTTAATCCTCATTGTGAACATTCCCAGTTTTTGTTCAGTTTCAAGTCCTTTATTCCCACACTTTCCCTTCAGGTGTGATCATTCACTCATATTAATTCTAAGATTCATCTACAAATAAACTTATTATACATATATTAATTATCTAATCATATTCATTAAGTCAGAATTACAAATTATTTTTACTAGTCTGTATTATTCTTTATTCAGAACTGAACTTTAAAATTGAAATTAATTTTATGATGGGAATGCTAATATCTTAATAGCAACTCTAACCTATAATATTTCACAACTGTATTAGTTATTAACCTCTTACAAACTGAGTACTTGACTCAATATAATTGTTTTGCTGTATATTATGAAAAACTTCAAAAATGCTCAGACATAAAGGGAGTAGTACAGTGAACTCCCATGTATACTCATCACCCAACTACAACAGTCCTCAGTTCGTGTACTCTTATATGATCCATAGCCCCTCCTTCTCCTGATCTCTCATTGTCATTATTTTATTTTGAAGTAAATTTAACCCTTTATATAGTTTGGTTTGTATGTATTTCAATATCAGTTAGACTTTTTATATGACTAGAATCAGAAGATAAATTATCTACAGTGATGATGAGTTGGTGATCATGAACAGCTAGTGTTGTGATAATTTTTGTATAAGTTAGATTTTGGTAATAAACAACTTTTTCAACTATATTTTTGGTAATGAGCAGAGAGAACCAAATGGTTTTCTTGCCATAATTTTTGAAGAATGTAACTTCTTTTATAACTTTAAACAGCAAAAAAAGGTGAAGTACCATTAATTTTTTAATGAATTAAAATATCAATTTGAGAAGTCTCAGTAGTCATTGGGAAATGAATACTTTCAAATGTTCATAAAATCTCAAATGTCTGTTAACTGACTTGCTTTGCTTAAATATCATTCTCACAAATAGTATTTTTACCTATTAGGTTTGCTTTTCACTGAATCATTCGAAAACAGACTATTATAGTCAAAGGTAGGACTACACATAAAGTAGTTAGTATCATGTTTATATTTAATAAAGTATTCCCTACTCATTTTGTTTGTTTGTTTTTTTCAGGGTACTTTTTATTGTTTCAGGTGTACAGCAAAGTGATTCAGTTATATACATTTTTTCAGATTATTTTCCATTATAGGTTATTACAAGATATTGAATATAGTTCCCTGTGCTGTACAGTAAATCCTTGTCCCTACTTATTTTTAACTTGCTGCTTTATGTAGCTGAGACGCATACTGGACAATTGTTTAAGCATGCAGTGGTGTTGTCTTTAAGCATTTTATCGTATGATCATCCAGATCTAGTACTTTGCTGAAAATAATGTAAAACATTTGAACTCTGAATATTCATTCACCTTTTAGAAAAGCCCATACACTTGGAAGAAAACGGTTATTTTGTGTATTATGTTTCTTTCATACAACCTTTTTGTGTAATTCTTTAATTAGAGTAGAAGAACTGTTAATATTTAAACACATCTCTTAAAATTTATTTAAAGGATAGTCATCTTTTTGATTCTCTGAAGATGTCATTTGACTTGGTAATTTTATACTCTTAAATATGCAGAAGAAAGATAATTTTAAGAGGAATCACATCAGTTTTCTAGTATATTCTGGTCTGTTTTTCATTTTGTATTAATTGCATTTTATTCTTTAAATTTTATTGCACCTACATAATAAACACTTCTCAACTTAAGCAGAAAGCCAAGCTTTTTTCATTCCAAACTTAATTAGACCTATGTTATTATTCTACTTGGCTTTTTTGTTTTTGTTTTTTTGTGGGTTTTTTGACCACTAGTTATTCTGTGAGTGGTCTAGAATAACACATGGAAAGCAGTAATTGCAGTTGATAACAATTGAGGGCTTTTACGTTGAGTGTGTTTCCAGTATTCTAAAAGTTTGCGATTGATTTCTTTGTATGGCTTTTTATTTTAATCCAGTATTTAAACACAGTTCAGTGTGGGACAGAATTTTTTTTCTAGGTGATAAAATGATGGGAATCTTCATGGGATCCTTGAGACTAGAAAAGCAAATGATTTCTAACCAATTTGGGAAGAGTTGTTTGTTACGCTAGAGAATATTTGTGGATTTTTTGAGAAGGCTGGTGAACTTCTTTGCAAATCTTAAGAAAATTGTGTCTGTTTTAGCAGAAATAAGAACTTATTTCTCAAAAGCAAATATAACAACTGCCTATACCTAAGTCTTTCCATTGGTGCTAGAAACTGGATACATAGTTTAACATATGAAAAGTTCATACAAAATTATACTTAAAGAAATAGCAAATCTTTTATATGCTTCTAACATTTGTGAACATTATTATGTAATGTGTCAATTTTCCTGTTAAGCCTAATACATTTACAATTCTTTCTCTAAGGCAAATCCTCCTCCAGTACTGGTCAACACAGATAGCTTGGAAACATCAACTTATGTAAGTTCCATTCATTGCCATATTTAAATAATTCTGTTTTCCCTTTTATAGGTTTTGATATAGATACAAAACTCACAGCATTATTTTCTCTAATACATTGTACTTACAGTGTTCTGTTACTAAGCTGTAATTGTTAAAGTAAATGAAGCAGTACCATCCTTTTTTGGTTGTTCTTTTTCTATACTCTTGCAAAGCAGAAATGTTGAAATAAGAAATTTTATTTTTAAATTAAAATGAATAACTTTCGCTATCTGACCAGTGGTCATTTACACAATGCCATATATTCAAAGAGTCATTTTTGAAGTCTAATTGAGTGACTAGATTTTTAGTGACCAGGTTTATAGGTGTTCACATATTAAAATAATTAGTTATAACTTTATAACTTTAAATTGATTAGTGCTTCTCTATAAACTTCTTTGGTTAAAAAGCTTTCTTTCTCCTAAAGATAAATAGCCAGAACAGCAGAATCTAACATTTTTCACCCCAGCTAAAATATCTTCAGAGATGTTTAAGTAGAAGTTGTGCTCGCACATTTTAAAAACAGCAAATGGTGCATAATTTAATAGATTGTAAAAATCTTTTTCTCTCATTTTTTAACTATAGTTGATTTCAGTCTATACTTTAAAACATTATATTTGGCTTTATCTTCTGTTTATATTTATATGGGTATATCAGATTTGGGGGAATTTTTGAAAACTTCAAATAATAATACTTAATACAAACCAAAAATACTCTTTTCAGTCAATGTCACCTTTCACATGGATAAAGAATACTTAAGGAGAATTTTGTTTGTACTTTTGTCAATATTTTCTTCACATTTCTTTCTCCCTCACTTGTTCTTTGTGTTGACTTATGTTTTGCTTAAGGACAGAATCAGTGACTAATTATTTTTATTTTAAAACCCTTTCAACTGAAAGGTTAATATGTAAGAACTAACAGAGAAAATGATATCAACAAAGAGAATAAATACACATGCATTTTAGGGGAAATGTCAACAAATTAAAAGCAGGATTAGCATACAAGCAGCAAACTTAGAGTAAAAGTTGTATTAATTTTAAGTTTGTATGACATATTATTCAAAAAATACCTTTCCTGCTAAAGCAGGGTATGTTGGGAGTCTTGAAAACCATTCACTACCCACGGTGAGAAATTTGCTAGAAGGATTCACAAGACTCAGCATGTTGTACTTACGGCTAAGATTTATTACAGCTATGTGATAAGTCAGGATCTACAGTCAGATTATAAGGCTGTATGCCTAGAAGAATCCATGTTTAGATTTCCTTCTACTTTCTTCCTCCCCAGAGGGGTCCACAGAGCACTCTTTTCACCTAGCAGTGAAAATGTAGCAACACGTATGCAGTATTTCTGCCCAGGGAAGCCCATTATGGACACAACACAAAGTTATTTATTGGTGATGATCACATAGGCACCCTTTGTCCAGCGCATACCAAATTTCCAAGCTCCCAGAAGGAAAACAGGTGTTCAGCATAAAATGCATTGTCTTTGCAAAGTCTAGCCACAGTAAGCAACCCTTTCATTTAGGGAATGGTGGGAACACACCCAAAATCAATTTCTCAAATGCCTGCTAAGAGCCTTCTAGTGATAACACCCTTGGGCCTGCTTTATTAAACCTTTTCTGTACATAAGGATATGAGATAAATTCCAGTTCTTTAAGCAAGATTTTTCAGAGTGTGGTACTTCATCATACTTGAAGAACACTGTGTAAAATGTTTAATAACTATTCTTTGCAGGTTTTAAATTTAATCCTGAAATTTAAAATGTATTCCAGAATGGTTTTTAAACTTATTTGTTATTCCTTTGTTAAGTCCTGATCGTTTAATACCAGCTATGTATTGACGAATAAAAATAAGAAAACTTGCAGCTATTGCTTTATAACACTTTTTTTCCTGATTGTTGTCACCATGCTTTCTAAAATTAAGTAATTTATATATATATAATATATATATATCCTTCTGTAAACATTCTGTGCATGTACAAGCATATATGTGTTGTTTTCAAACTTTTACCATATAAAAATCAATGCCCCACTGATAATTTTTGTATAGATATTTTTGTGTTTATATGCAATTATATAATCAGAGTATATTTATATATTGATACATAGATTGCTCAAAGGGTGTGTCAATTTTTAGATTTGATCATTATTGCCAAATTGTAGTTCACAGAGTTATATCCATTTATACTTCAACAAAAATTATTAGTTTTTACCCCATACTGTCACTAGCATGGTGTGTTAATAAACTTTTTGATCTTTTGTTAGCATAATGTTTAAAATGTATTAACTCATTGTTTCAACTTGAATTTATGTTATATCTCACCTTTTTCAACTTTTTCACCTTAAAAAATTTTACGTTGAGACACGTAACACATAATCTACCTTTTTAAGGTATACGATCCAGTGGTTTTAGTCTATTCACAATGTTGTGCCGTCACCACCACTTTCAAATTCCAGAACATTTTCATCACCTTGTAAGGAAACCCTGTACCTGTTAGCAGTCACTCCCCATTCTGCCCTTACCTCAGCCCCTGGCAACCACTAATCTATTTTCTGTCACTATGGCTTTGTCTTTTCTGGACTGTTCATATAAATAGAATCATACAATATGTGGCCTTTTGTATCTGGCTGCTTTCAGTTAGCATAATGTTTTCAGGGTTCATCTATGTTGTAGCATGTGTCAGAATGTCAATCCATTTTATGGCTGAATTATTTTTCATTTTATATATATATATACACACACACACACACCATGTTTTGTTTATTCATCCTTCTCTTGATGGACTCTTGGGTTGTTTCCACCTTTTGCCTGTTGTGAATAATGCTGTGGTAAACATTGGCACACAAGTATGTGGGGATTATTGTCATTTTACCAACATTATGTCTCTCAATCCATGAACACAGACTGTCTTTCCATTCACTTAAATCTTTAATTTTCTTACCAATGTTTTATAATTTGCAGTATACATGTCTTACACTTCTTTTGTTAAATTTATTCCTGTGTATTTTTATTCTTTTAATGCTATTATAAATGAAATTGTTTTCTTAATTTCATTTATGGATTTTTCATTGCTAACATGGGAATATAATGGATTTGGGGGTATTGATCTTCTACCTGCAATATTACTGAACTCATTTATTTGCTCTAATGTTTTTTTTCATGTAGATTCCTTTGGATTTTCTATATAAGATCATGTCATCTACAGAGATAGTTTTACTTCTTCCTTTCCAATGAAGATGCCTTTTATTTATTTTTCTTGCCTAATTGCCATGGCTAGAACCTCCCTTAAAATGTTTTATAGAAGTTGCAGAGCAAACATTCTTGTTTTGTTCCTGATCCTTGGGAGAAAGCTTTCAGTCTTTTACCATTAAGTATGATGTATTATACTCAGTTTTAAGTATTAATTGATATTAATACTTAAAAGGAGGAGAGAAAAAAGAGAATATGTACATGTGTTTTGGAGGGATGGAGTTAGACTTAATGATTCATCTAGAGCTGCATCTTCCATAATAGTAAGCCACTAGCCATGTGTTGGTATTTAATTTATATTGATCAAAATTCAATAATATTTAAAATATAGTTTCTCTGTTTCAGTAGTCACATTTCAGGCACTCAGTAACCATGTGTGGGTAAGTAACTCCTGTATTGGAAAAGGCAGATTATTTTACACTTCCATCATCACAGAAACTTCTTTTGGACAGTGTTGATGTAGCAAAGTTAAAAACTCAAAATAACCAAGTAAAATTTTAAATAAAAGTAATTTGGGGGGGATTTCCCTGCAGATAACAAAGCACTGTCTAATTAAAGCAGCATAGTTCTTGTCCCACACCATATTAGATCAGTGGAATACAACTCATCTTTGCTATATGTTATATAATCTGATTTTTTTTCCTGGTCAGGTTTATTATACAGTAGTTGTTCTTAGTTATGACTTTATGGGACTTTTTCCCCATTAATATTAAGATTTTTTTAATATTTAGAAATTTACCACCAGTTCTTAAGTGTCTTTGGAATTTCTTCCTTTTACCCAAATTATTGCCATAACTTCTTTATCAATTTACTTTTCTCCAATTTCTCTCCATTTCTGTTACATACTGCCACAATTCTTTTTCTGGAAAATCTATTAAACCTACTTGATGCTCCAAAACTTTCAAGAATATTTCTCATTCATCAGGGAAGCAGTCAAGACCTTTCACAATCAGGCTCCAATCCACTTCTAGTTTCTTCTCCAGCTTTCCCCCCACCCCGATACACAATCCCATTTTGTTGATAGGACTAAATTCAAAACCTGGGAAGTACTAAAATTACAGTTCTCAAGAAGTATTCTAAATCTATTCTTTTCTATTTTTAAGGGGGAAAAATATTTTGTCAGTAAAATATTACATTGTCTAAAGATTGACCTCTCTTCTCTCATTTTATACACAGCTTACCTCTCATGTTATCCTGTTAATTGAGAGTGATAAACCCATAAGCCAAGCATTTCTTTCCTGTTGGAAGCCACATTTTGTAAAGCTATTATAAAAAGAAAACTAAGCAAATCAACCATTTTGTAGTTTTGCTGGAAACTATATAGCTTTTGAAAATATTACACCAACATTATTTTTTTGTACATTTACTGTTAATAAAGTGATACTTGTAGAGTAATTGTGGTTTTGATAATGTATTCTTGGCATTTAGAAGCCCAGTTTGAACGTGTGTAATGATGTTATTGAATTGTCTCTATACATGAAATTATCAGACAGGTTCAGGTTATTAAGCATATAGGAATAAAGTCATCTGGGGTTCATATGGCCTTCTCACTTTTCACCTTTGTTAAATTACTCTGTGCTACCGGGAATCCTCACCAGATATCAATACATCATGACTTGGCATTAAGTGAAGCGTCAAGGACGTTTACTAAGTACCTACCTTTTCTTTTTTCTTTTTTAATACAGCGGTTCTTATTAGTCATCAGTTTGTATACACATCAGTGTATACATGTCAATTCCAACCTCCTAATTCATCACAACACCACCCCCACCCCCCCGCGGCTTTCCCCCATTGGTGTCCACACATTTGTTCTCTACATCTGTGTCTCAGTTTCTGCCCTGAAAACTGGTTCATCTGTACCGTTTTTCGAGGCTCCACATATGTGCGTTAATATACGATATTTGTTTTTCTCTTTCTGACTTACTTCACTCTATATGACAGTCTCTAGATCCATCCACGTCTCAACAAATGACCCAATTTCATTCCTTTTTATGGCTGAGTAATATTCCATTGTATATATGTGCCACATTCTCCTTATCCATTTGTCTGTTGATGGGCATTTAGGTTGCTTCCATGACCTGGCTGTTGTAAAGAGTGCTGCAGTGAACATTGGGCTGCGTGTGTCTTTTTAAATTGTGGTTTTCTCTGGGTATATGCCCAGTAGTGGGATTGCTGGATCATATGATAATTCTATTTTTAGTTTTTTAAGGAACTTCCATACTGTTCTCCATAGTGGCTGTATCAGCTTACATTCCCACCAACAGTGCAAGAGGGTTCCCTTTTCTCCACACCTTTTCCAGCATTTGTTGCTTGTAGATTTTCTGATGAAGCCCTCTAACTGGTGTGAGCTGATACCTCATTGTAGTTTTGATTAGCATTTCTCTAATAATTAGTGATGTTGAGCAGCTTTTCATGTGCTTCTTGGCCATCTGTACGTCTTCTTTGGAGAAATGTCTATTTAGGTCTTCTGCCCATTTTTAGATTGGGTTGTTTGTTTTTTAATTTTGAGCTGCATGAGCTGTTTATATATTTTGGAGATTAATCCTTTCTCCATTGATTCATTTGCAAATATTTTTTCCCATTCTGAGGGTTGTCTTTTCATCTTGTTTATGGTTTCCTTTGCCATGCAAAACTTTTAAGTTTCATTAGGTCCCACTTCTTTATTTTTGTTTTTATTTCTGTTACTCTAGGAGGTGGATCAAAAAATTCTTGCTGTGATTTATGTCAGAGAGTGTTCTTCCTATGTTTTCCTCTAAGACTTTTACAGTGTCTGGTCTTACCTTTAGGTCTCTTATCCATTTTGAGTTTATTTTTGTGTATGGTGTTAGGGAGTGTTCTAATTTCATTCTTTTACATGTAGCTGTCCAGTTTTCCCAGCACCACTTATTGAAGAGACTGTCTTTTCTCCATTGTATATCCTTGCCTCCTTTGTCATAGATTAGTTGACCATAGGTGCGTGGGTTTACCTCTGGGCTTGCTATCATGTTCCATTGATCTGTGTTTCTATTTTTGTGCCAGTACCATATTGTCTTGATTACTGTAGCTTTGTAGTATAGTCTGAAGTCAGGGAGTCTGATTCCTGCAGCTACGTTTTTTTCCCTCAAGATTCCTTTGGCTATTCGGGGTCTTTTGTGTCTCCATACAAATTTTAAGATTTTTTTGTTCTAGTTCCATTAAAAATGCCGTTGGTAATTTGATAGGGATTGCATTGAATCTGTAGATTGCTTTGGGTAGTAGAGTCATTTTCACAATATTGATTCTTCCAATCCAAGAACATGGTATATCTCTCCATCTGTTTGTATCATCTTTAATTTCTTTCATCAGTGTCTTATAGTTTTCTGAGTACAGGTCTTTTGTCTCCCTACGAAGGTTTATTCCTAGGTATTTTATTCTTTTTGTTGCAGTGGTAAATGGGAGTGTTTCCTTAATTTCTCTTTTGGATATTTCATCATTAGTGTATAGGAATGCAAGAGATTTCTGTGCATTAATTTTGTATCCTGCAACTTTACCAAAGTCATTGATTAGCTCTAGTAGTTTTCTGGTGGCATCTTTAGGATTCTCTATGTATAGTATCATGTCATCTGCAAACAGTGACAGTTTTACTTCTTCTTTTCCAATTTGTATTCCTTTTATTTCTTTTTCTTCTCTGATTGCCGTGGCTAGGACTTCCAAAACTATGTTGAATAATAGTGGTGAGAGTGGACATCCTTGTCTTGTTCCTGATCTTAGAGGAAATGCTTTCAGTTTTTCACCATTGAGGATGATGTTTGCTGTGGGTTTGTCATACATGGTCTTTATTATGTTCAGGTATGTTCCCTCTATGCCCACTTTCTGGAGAGTTTTCATCATAAATGGGTGTTGAATTTTGTCAAAAGCTTTCTCTGCATCTATTGAGATGATCATATGGTTTTTCTTCTTCAATTTGTTAATATGGTGTATCAGATCGATTGATTTATGTATACTGAAGAATCCTTGCATCCCTGGGATAAATCCCACCTGATCATGATGTATGATCCTATTAATGTGTCGTTGGATACTGTTTGCTAGTATTTTGTTGAGGATTTTTGCAGCTATATTCATGAGTGATATTGGTCTGTAATTTTCCTTTTTTGTAGTAGCTTTGTCTGGTTTGGTATCAAGGTGATGGTGGCCTCACAGAATGAGTTTGGGAGTGTTCCTTCCTCCCGTTTTTTGGAAGAGTTTGAGAAGGATGGGTGTTAGCTCTTCTCTAAATGTTTGATAGAATTCACCTGTGAAGCCATCTGGTCCTGGACTTTTGTTTGTTGGAAGGTTTTTAATCACAGTTTCAATTTCATTACTTTTGATTGGTCTGTTCATATTTTCTGTTTCTTCCTGGTTCAGTCTTGGAAGGTTATACCTTTCTAAGAATTTGTCCATTTCTTCCAGGTTGTCCATTTTGTTGGCATAGAGTTGCTTGTTGTAGTCTCTTAGGATGCTTTGTATTTCTATGGTGTCTGTGGTAACTTCTCCTTTTTCAATTCTAATTTTATTGATATGAGTCCTCTCCCTCTTTTTCTTGATGAGTCTGGCTAATGGTTTATCAATTTAGTTTATCTTCTCAAAGAACCAGCTTTTAGTTTTATTGATCTTTGCTATTTTCTGGGGTTTTATCTTGTTCCTTCATCTGGTACATAGCCCTCTGCCTTTTCATCTTGTCTGTCTTTCTGTGAATATGATTTCTGTTCCACAGGCTGCAGGATCTTAGTTCTTCTTGCTTCTGCTGTCTGTCCTCTGGTGGATGAGGCTATCTGAGAGGCTTGTGCAGGTTTCCTGATGGGAGGGACTGGTGGTGCGTCGAGCTTGGAGTACCTACCTTTTGAGAAGGCTTAATGGTGAAAATCTCAAATACCTTAAATCAGAAGTCCATAAGCTCACAACACAAAAATTTATACTATATTACATATTAACACCAAAAGGACTGTATAAGTATACTGACCTGGAAATGTTTTCCAGAATAAAATTTCAGGCTATTTAGAAATGAACAAATGGACAAAAATAGAGCCCAGTGTAGCAGTTTGGGGATTTGGCAAAAGCCATATGCCAAGGAAAATTTATTAACTTTAATGGGTGTTTCTAAAAATAGAAAAAGTAATAAGCACAAATGAATTGTGCATTCAACTCAAGAAGCTTTAAAAAGGGCCTAAGGAAAGAGTAAAGAATTGATAAAAAATAAAAGCAGAATGTAATAGCATAGAATGTAATAAATCAGTGATGTTAAAAGTACTTCTTTGATAAAGACTGATAGACTTTTAGCAAGTCTGAGCACAAAAAAATATAGATGATACAAATAACCTTTAGAATAAGAAGAGTGGTATAGCTGCAGATACAGATTTTATTTTTACTCATAAAAAAGAACTTCCAGGGCTTCCCTGGTGGTGCAGTGGTTGAGGGTCCACCTGCCGATGCGGGGGACGCAGGTTCGTGCCCTGGTCCAGGAGGATCCCACATGCCGCGGAGCGGCTGGGCCCGTGGGCCATGGCCACTGGGCCTGTGCGTCCGGAGCCTGTGCTCTGCAACGGGAGAGGCCACAACAGTGAGGGGCCCACGTACCGCAAAAAAAAATAAAGAACTTCCAGTCAAGTTGGCAGGATATGCATATGTATAACCCTCCTGCACTCTATAGGCATATAAATCATAGATTTATATATATATACACAGATATATTGTGTGTATGTATATGTTTGTATATATATGTATGTGTATATGTGTGTGTATACACACATATGTATAACATAATTTCAAAAACAAGAAGAAAATCTCTTCAGTTGAAAAAGAAGATGAAACAAAGTAGCAATTGGGTTTGTATCCATTACAATCATAAGAATTAAGAGCCCAGAAAAGTAGTAGAGATGAGTTTCAAAAATCCTCAGGAAAAAAACCCCTAGCTCCTGCTTTGGACCTGAATTAGGGGTTGCTTCTTATAGTATGGTGAAGAAAACAGACTACCTTACATGGATTTCATTATTCTGTTGTTTCATTATTTTATTGCTGTATAACAAACCACCCTGAAACTTCGTGGCTTTAAAAATAATTCATTATTTCTCATGATTTTCTGGGTTAACTGGATAGTTCTGTTTTACACGATCTTGGCTGGGGCACTGGAAGAGACTGGAAGATCCAAAATAGCCTCATTGACCATGGCCGGCAGTTAGTTCTAGTTGCCGGTTAGAGGTGCAGCTGGGGCTTTTGGCCCGGGGTCTTGATGCTCCTTCATTTGAATCTCTTCATAGGATCTTTGAGCTTCCTCACATTATAGCTTCTGGATTCTAAGAATGTGCATTCTAAGACAAAGGCAAACACTACAAGGCATCACATGACCTAGATTCAAAAACCACAAAGCATTTGTGCCACATTCTTTTTAACAGAGGTCATCTAGAACCTGCCTAGATCCGAGGGAAGGGGAAGTAGATAACATCTCTTGATGGTAGGATGGTTCAATCATATTGCAGAAGAGCACTTGGGATGGAAGGATGGGATGCATCTAGAGATGAAGTTTATCACAATCCCTGTTTGACTTATTAGTTTGGGTATTTTGCCCAGCTTCGTATCACCAGAAATGTTAAAGCAATGATTTGAATCCCAGTTAATGTGATTCCAAGCACTATTCAGCCTTCACCAGTGGCGTTTGCTATGGGAATTACTTCTTCCAGGAGGAGACATGGAATAAATTAGAAGGAATGAGAGAAAGTGCTTGGTCTGTATGGTGTAAGCAAGAATGTGAATAGTGAATCAAAGTTGGACATGAAATATTTAACTGAAATTTGACAGAGGAAGCAATAAAGTAACAGATGTGGAGGGAGGAACTTGCAGGATATGTAAAGGAAGGAGCAAGTCATTCAAGTGTGATGGTATATAAGGCTCATGAAGAGGTGAGAAACATGTTAGAATGAAGTTGAATGATGAGTTTTTGAGAATTTTGGAGCAAGTATGTTATACATGGGCTCCATAAAGATCCATCTATGTAAAGCACATTAGAATGATTTGAGCAATGGAGAACAGTAATCTAAGAGATTGGGTAGATTACACTTGCAGTAGTCCAGATGAGTTAACAAAGGCTTTTGAAGCAAGGTAATAGCAATGAAAATGAAGGGGTGATGGTTTTCAGGAAGAAATGAAATATTTAAGTCAGTAAGAATTGGCAGCTGATTAGATGTGTGGATCAAGGCAGAGAAGAGAGTCAAGAGTTCAGTAAGTATTAAAAGCTGAATGTACCCTTTCTGTATGTGAAAGTCACAATATCATGAGTGTCAACTCATTAATACATTTGTATTCTTCCATTCCTTGAAAATCTTCCCTAAAACTATTAAAATCAAGCTATATTATTTGATTATTATCACATTTAACTGGTTTTTATTAAGAAATCATGCAAAAATTATGTCTTGCTATTTTAAATTTCACACTCTAAATTTCTGTGCTACTTCTTTTTTTTCCCCCATTAGGTTAATGGCACTGATGCAGATTATGAATATGAAGAAATCACACTTGAAAGGGTAAAAACTATTAATTATCTTAAGTTTTTATGCATAAACCTGTTGCTTTAAATAACTCTTTAAATATACTGCTCTTTCATATAGGATCCAAGGAAGATCACCCTTCAGAACCATATAATATTAGTTTCTTTAATGAGTCCACGTATAAAATTAGCTGTGGCATTTTCAGAACATGTTGCTTTTCTTTAATAACCTTTATTTTTTAAATAAACTTCTTATTTAACATAGTTTTAGATTTACAGAAAAGTAGTACAGAGAGTTTCCATTTACCCTGGACTCAGTTTCACCTATTATTAACATCTTTTCATTACTAGAATACATTTTTTTCAACTAATGAACCAATAGTGATATATTATTATTAACTAAAGTCTACTTTATTTGGATTTCCTTACTTTTTATGTTTTTCTCTTCCAGGATCGCATCTGGAATACCACATTACATTTAGTTATGATGTCTCCTTGTGCTCCTCTAGACTGACAGTTTCTCAGATTTTTCTGTTTTTAATTTTATTATTTATCTTTCACATAGTAAAATATTTATTTTAAATAAGTATTTAATATCCTAGTAATATGGTCATTGTATCAGTTTTGTTTCCCAGCAAGATAAAAACCATAGATTTAATGGAAAAGACCTTATTGAAAACTTATTATGCATTCCCCCAGTCAGAAAATAATTTAAGGATACAATTCAGATGTGTAAATTTTCTTGATGTATTTTCCCCTTAAGAATATCTGCATTTAATTGATACTGTATTTTAGCAGAGCCACCTTGTCTGATCAGCATTTTTGGGAAATGAAGTGCTCTGCATAACTGAATTTTCTAAGTAACTGAATGTCTGTATATTTAAAATCCTAGGTAATTAGATTTGTTTATGTTTGAAGCCAGAATAAACTGAATAAAAATAGACTTCAGAGGGATAATAGATTTTTATTGCCTGTTTACCTGAATTTGGGCCCACCTGTTCAAGTGGCATGGATGACTGAGTCTTACAAGTAAATAGAGTATTAATGTATTGTACACATTTTAATGTGGCATTTTGTTGGTTTTTTCCCAGCTTTATTGAGATTTCTTCACATATAGTCCTAACTTTTTATCTTATTCATCTTTTCATTTTTTCCCAGTACCTTTTAAATTCCTCTATTTAGTCAGAACTGTACATTGTATTTTTCATTGATTAAAGAGCTTATGTACCAGGAATTGGGGAGATGTTGTTAAAGTATAAAAACTTGCAACTAGAAGATGAATAAGTTCCAGAGATCTAATGCACAGGTGGTGAATATAATCAACAATACTGTATTATAATCTTCAGAATTGCTAAGAGACTAGATCTTAAATGTTCTCACCACAGAAAATAAATGACAATTATGTGACCTCATACAGGTGTTAGCTAAATAAAGCTAAGGTGGTAATCATATTGTACTATATAAATGTATCAAATCAATATGTTGTATACCTTAAACTTACACAAAGTTATTTGTAATTATATCTCAATTTTTTAAAAAACAAGTAAAAACGAGAACTCGAATACCTGAGTAACTTGGTAGCCCCATACAACCTATTGATACTATTATTGATACTCTAGTAACTCTTGAAGAGTTTAGACTGAAAAAAATTTTTTATTAAAATAAAATTTTAGGACATGTCATAGTCTAGTGAAATTCTAAGCTATTTAATACAAACAGTTTAGTAATAGATCCAGATATACCCACTTATTTGAGCTGCCTGAAAACCAAAGTTAGAACATTCTTGCAAAAATAAACGTTTAATACCTTTGCTTAGATCAGTTTTGCTTTTTGTAGCAGTAGAACCCTTTCTTCAAAGAAAATATTATTCCAAAATCTAGTACGTAAATAAAATAAGCAAGAAGTGTAATGCTACTTTGGCAAAATTGACTGCTGTCAAGAAAGTACACCAATGTTAAGTTCTCCAGTTGGACTTTCAGTATTAAAAACTGCCTTTTGCTGGTCAGGTGTCTTGGTTAAACACATCAAGGATGATGGCTGTGTTACTTAGCTCATACAATTTGGTCATTTTAAAATAAGCTGATGGCAAAGTTAGCAGAAGAAAAGCACCACCCAGTGCCCCTTTTTTAAAAATTTAGGATGAAATAATATATTGGTATTACCTACTCGGAAATAACAGCAGCAGAAGGATCACTTCATTGTTTTTCTCTTGGGAGCAATTTGCCTTACCAAACATGAGCAGGATGCAGTCTAAAAGAAAGAGACCTAATAGTGAAACCTCTCCAAGGACAAACTGCACATAATTTTAAAGAAGGAATCATAGACCAGAGTCCAGAAGTACTCAGTACATCATCAGCCTCACATATTCAGCAGTAATACCTCTGAATTCATAGAGAAAAAAGAGCTTTCCTTATATTTCTTAATTTAAAATCATCATATTTCCTATACATATGCCTTTATGTGTGTGTTCCCTATGTTAGTACAGTTTCTAGGTCCTATAATGATGGGAACCTATCAATAAAGATTATTATTCAGTGTCAATTTTTTTCCCCTCTATCCCCAGGGAAATTCAGGGCTTGGTTTCAGCATTGCAGGAGGTACAGACAACCCACACATTGGAGATGACTCAAGTATTTTCATTACCAAAATAATTGCAGGGGGAGCAGCTGCCCAAGATGGAAGATTGCGGTATGTTTTGCACTTTATGTTGTGATACCAAATCCTCTTTGTATCTTTTTCTTGAGGCAAACTGTACAATGAATAAATACAAATGAACACTATCATAATAACTAACATAAGGTAGATGCTCAGATATCAAATGAATGAATGAGATAATTGTGCTTTAAGCATTTTCCCTCTTTTCAATTAGGAATTCAGTTTTATCTTAGAAGTTAAGCATTTTGAATAATAAATTTGACTGTTTAAATATTTCTGAGCAAATTATAGAAATCATAGATTTCCCATTGTATGTTCAAATACATTCACAAAATGTGTTATTTTCTGAGTGGGAAACGTGTATACGCTTATTTAAGGTACAGGGAATCATATATATCTGAGTTGGTATCCCAGACCACAAAGAGTAGTAAAGATTATGCAAACTTTAAATAAATTAATCTATTTTCTAAATTGAATAAATGTAAGTAATATTGGTCTTTTGTTTAAATGTAATGTTCCATTTCAGAAAATATCTTTAGCATACTTTGTTGTTTCCTTAGACCATAGATTGTGGCACTTTTCTTGTTGCCTTATTTGTTGCTTTTTATACATGGTGATGGTTTTCTAAAGTTTTAGGACTAAGGATTATATATGGTCTGTTAAAAACAGTATCTTATTTTAAGGCTGTTCATGCCTTATACAGCTTTTCAGTTTCTAAACTTCTCACTGGATATGATAAGTGGTATATTAATGAAATTAAATATGAAATCAATAATTTGACTTTCATGTAAATGTAAATATTTACTTCCTGATTCTGTTATTGGCCTTTTATTTGTGCTTCATGTGTGAAAATTAGTATGTTCCATTTGTTTAACGGGAGAACATACCTATAGTACTAACTCTGAGGTGTCACTGTCTTTGGATATAGAATTTCTTTTCTCTAAAAAAGTTAATTAGATATAGAAGTTTATCATGATCACTTTAAATATTTTAATTGTTTTGTTCCCCGTCCCTGCCCAATTTGAGATGACCATCTTTTAATTTGTTTTCTTATTTTTTTCTACATGAATACCATGCAGTTGAAACTGAGATTAGTTTATTTTTTGGTAAATCAATGAATTAATCTCAATTTTACTGCTGTGACCTTAAGCTACTTATTCAGTCTGAGCCTCAGATTTTTTATGTTTGAATCACTGCTCTGTTAGTCATTGTCAGGGTGGCCTTGGGAAAGTTATTTAAACTTTGTACCTCAGTTTTTCTGTCTATAAAATGGGGATATAAATATGTATCTACCTTACAGATTGTTGTAAGGGTTAAAACACTAAAAGAAGTTCCTAGCATGTGGTTAGTGCTAAATAAATATTTGCTGTTTTTCTAAAATATCTTAATTTCTATACGTAATCATACAAATTACAGCTGTCGGGACTTCCCTGGTGGCACAGTGTTTAGGAATCTGCCTGCCAAAGCAGGGGACACGGGTTCGCTCCCTGGTCTGGGAAGATCCCACATGCTGCAGAGCAGCTAAGCCCATGTGCCACAACTACTGAGGCTGTGCTCTAGAGCCCGCGAGCCACAGCTGCTAAGCCCATGCACGACCACTACTAAAGCCTACGCCCTCTAAGGCCCGTGTTCCACAACTACTGAGCCCACGTGCTGCAACTGCTGAAGCCCGCGTGCCTAGAACCTGTGCTCCCCAACAAGAGACCGCCACTGCAATAAGCAGCCCATGCACCGCAACAAAGAGTAGCCCCCATTCGCCGCAACTAGAGAAAGCCCACGTGCAGCAATGAAGACCCAGACACAGCCAAAAAAAAAAAAAAATTATAGCTGTCGTTATTATTTAATATTTTTGTATAATCTATTATTTGCACTGTTTCCTTTGCTGGCCCTTGGGAAATGTTTGTATTTATATGAGTTTTTGATACATTGGAATTTAACATGCAGTTTCTTATAAATAATTCTAGTAAATAATTCTCTTGTCAAGAAAAGAAAATTGGCAAAGAGAAAAATTGATATTAAAATTTTAATATCAATTTTTAATGTTTTTTTCCTCAGGGTCAATGACTGTATATTGCGAGTAAATGAAGTAGACGTTCGTGATGTGACACATAGCAAAGCAGTTGAAGCATTGAAAGAAGCGGGATCTATTGTACGCTTGTATGTAAAAAGACGGAAACCAGTATCAGAAAAAATAATGGAAATAAAGCTCATTAAAGGTCCTAAAGGTATGAAATAAATCAAACAAAGACAAATTATTAAGTAAGAAATCTCTAAGTGAAATGTAACTATGAAGTTATTTATGACATACATTCTAAGATTAACAATGCTGGTAATCTACAGAACTTAGTGAATTTTTAGAATTTCTGTGTTATTTCTACTGATTTTTGTCTTAAGTAGCATACTGTGCAGACATTTTGCAGTCATGTGTAGTGTTGATATTAACTTGTAATCGTTAATCTACAAAGTGCATAAAATGCAGATACACAGGCTAAGAGAAAAAAATATTTATGAACATGTCATCAGTAGTTACATCTGCAATGAAGACTGTTAAGATGTGATCTGAATTTTGAAAACATGGATGGCATTGAGGATAAATGGAAATATTGATTCTAATTTGTGGCTTCATGGAAAAATGCATAGAGAGCTACAGGTTTGGCGTCAAAGCTATGGGATTTATGAATTATTGAAGCTCCTTACTTAAAATTAATTCATAGAATATTGAAAAGAGAAGCAGCATCTGCATTTCTGAAGCTGTTGGTTCTGCCCACCACCAATTTTTTTTTCTCAGTTTTAATCTTGTGGAAGTGTTAGTAAGAAGTGCAATTATGATGGAAACAAAAGTGATTTTTACACCATCTCTTTGAACTAATAAACAAATGCGTTTTACAAAGACACTTTAAGAAGTAACCTGGGTGGGGGTGGGGGGGGGTTTCCCTGGTGGTCCAGCGGCTAAAGACTCCACGCTCCCAATGCAGGGGGCCGGGTTCGATCCCTGGTCAGGGAACTAGATCCCGTATGCCACAACTAAAGGAGCCTGCATGCCGCAGCTAAAAGATCCCGCACAGCACAACAAAGATCCTGTGTGCCACAACTAAGACCTGGCACAGCCAATTAAATAAATAAATAATTTTTTTTTTTTTTTTAAGTAACCTGGGGTAAAAAGGTTCTCATTTGTAACTATAGGAGCACCTATATTTGTAATTGCCCCTGATTACAAAATACTTAGGATTTTAAAAATAGGTAAATAAATAATATTCTGTTTTAAAAAACATTAGTTTGGTGAAATTATCACCTAGTTTTCAGTCATTTGGACTTAAGTTTACATATATTGGTGAAATTCTAAAACTAGTGTTTTCCATACAGGTCTTGGGTTCAGCATTGCAGGAGGTGTTGGAAATCAACATATTCCTGGGGATAATAGCATCTATGTAACCAAAATAATTGAAGGAGGTGCAGCACATAAAGATGGTAAACTTCAGATTGGAGATAAACTTTTAGCAGTGAGTATAAGAAATCCATTGTTTTAAAAATCACTTTGATGTCTTTTTTTTTCTGACAGACTGAATTTCTACGTGCCAAAAATGTTTAAATGATATTTCCATGAGTGAATACTAGTCTTGCTTTAGTCAAAACCTGAAAAATGATTCTTTATTTGCCACTACCATTTCCTCTACTAGCTCCCCTCTCTTTTTCTTTCATTCTGTTTAGGGGCTTGGATGCACAGAATTGTTTAGTTGTAATCCTTAGGTTCATAACATCATCATCCTTTGTTCATGTGTGACCTTGTTTTTCCCTTTCTTACTTTAATTAATTCATCAATTATTTTATTTATAATATAGTAAAAACTGCTAGTCATTACCCAACCCAAGAACTAGAATATCAACAACTTATGTTCCTCATTCCTTTGTTTTTTAAAGATTGCTTAATCACATACATATTCCTAAATGTTTTGTTTAGTAGTGTGTGTTTTGAAAATTTTTAAAGGCTATTGTGCTGTATATAGTCTTTTTTAATACTTTTCTCACTCAATATTGTTTTACTGAGACTTACCCATATTGTTGCCTAGAGCTGAGATTTATTCATTTACCCTCTTCATAATATTCTATTCTGGGAATGTAGACTGTATCACAATTAATTTATCCAATCTTCATCAATAACTGTCTTAGTTCATGTTCCCTCAAAAAACAAAACCTGAAGAAAAGCTACTCTGCTAAGGTATTATTGGGAGGTATAACTTCAGAGAAGCTAGAGTGAGTGAAAATGAAAAGTGAGGCAGAGAATGAGGGAAAGCCAATACAATGTATTATGTTTCTGAGCTGGCTATAAAATCATAAGAAAATGTAGCTGATTGCTTGTTATGTAGGACAGTCTCCCAGGCAGGCAATGCGGAACTGCTAAACCTTAGATCCAGCCATCCAGGGAAAAGAAAGGATTTTATCTACTGACGCCTTTTAGTCTCTTGTCTCTTGTTAGTTAGAGTGTAACCCCACGGGGGTTAACTGTCCTAGATTTCTCGACTGCGTTACCCAGCCCCCCTGGACAAATGCTAAGAAAGCCAGTTCCCACACTCTGGCACAGCACTTCCCCTGAACCCAGAAGTCGTGAGAAGAGCTAGAGCCTCGTGGTCTAGACAGGTCAGATGTGGTCTTCTAATATGTTACAGCTCTCACTATGTAGAACACGTCAGCCATACCCAAGCCCAGCCTTTACTCCAGAAAAGGTTGAGTGAAAGAGCTTATAATGGTAGGGGACAATATGAGAGTAGCAGTAGCTAGGACTCTCCCCTAACCAAGCAACCAAAGCCTAGTGGACACATAGGCTCAAGTGAATCTGAAAAGGCATACAAACAAAGTCTGGTATAGTGGTGATTTGGTCTATCTCCTATTTATTTATTTGCCCTTTTTTAATAGTTATGCTAGGAAGAGCAACTAATTATTTTTGAGTTAATGATAGGGAGGAGGAAGGAACTGTCCTTCAACTGCTTCTCTCTAACTTATCCTCTCACAGCTATGACTTGCCACTCTTTCCCTCAAGCTACAACCAACACTCCCTCATCATTGCATACACCCCCCCACCAACACACACCAGTTCCAAACAACCTTCGTTCTCCACTATGTTTCTCACTTTTATTTTTAATTTCTTACATACTGTGTCTTCTTTATCCTTCTTCCAAAATCAATTTTAGGGGTAGGGAGCCAGAAATTCATGCTGATTTACCGTTTAGGGAGGCTTTTGTTGCCATAATTCCACTGAAATTATTCAATTCTTAATTCTCACCTTAATTGATGTATCAGGCATTTGACATACCTTCTTCCTTCTTAAAACACTCTTTCCAGTTTGCTTGATAGTCACCCTCTATCTTGCTATTCCTCTTAGCTCACCAGCCATTCCTTCTCATTCTCCTTTTCGGTGCATCTTCTCCCTAACTTCTAAACATTGAAGTGATCCAGGACTCATATACTTGAACATATTCTCTTCTCTCTTTGATAGGTGGTCAAATAACTTACTGGGTCTTATTGTACATGATAGTAATAAGTATTGTTTTCTGAACTTCAGTCTCCTTCTCTATGTCTCAAGAGTCATCTCAAATATAATATACAGTTGGCTCTTTGTATCCGTGGGTTCCACATCTGTGGATTCAACCAACTGAAGATCGAAAATATTTGGTGGAAAAAAATTCCAGAAAGTTCCCAAAAGGCAAAACTTGAATTTACATGGCATTTATATTATATTAGGTATTATAAGTGATGTAAAGATGGTTTAAAGTATAAGGTGAGGGTGTGCATAGCTTATATGCAAATACTATGCCATTTTACATAAGGAACATGAGAATCTGCAAATTTTTTTATCCTCGAGGAGGGTAATGGGGGTAGTGGGGTTATAGAATCATTCCCCCACAGATACCGAAGTACAACTGTATCTAAAAATGAACTTTCAAATCACGGCAACCCACCCCACCCTGCCCCCCAAAATTCTGCTCTTTGCATAATTTTCACATCTCATTAAACGGGAACTTTATCCTTCTAATTTCCCCAAGTCTAAAACTCTAGGATCATTCTCTTTCTTTCCCACTCCACATTGAATCACCTCAGCAAATCTTGTCAGCTCTTTTATCAGTTATCTAATGCTGCATAAGAAAAAAACAAAAATTAGTGGCTAAAATGACAATTATTTATTTGCTTACACTTCTGCAATTTGGATAGGTTTGGCCAGGGCAGCCTGTCTTTATTCCATATAATGTCTACTGGGGTGGCTCAACTAGGGCCAGGGGTCCACCTCCAAGTTGGCTCACATATAGTGGACCGGTTGGTTTTGGCTGTCATTTAGGAACTCAACTGGGGCTGTTAGCCAGGTATTCAGTTCTCCAGTGGGCTGTCCACATGGCTAACTTGAGCTTCTCACAAAGTGGTGGCCAGGTTCCAAGAGGGACATGCCAGAGTTAACTTTTCAAAGAAGACAGCTCTAATGTGTGGCATTTATTAATCCTCTCTTTGCATCACAGTTACTAATGTCTCATTTCAGGCCATCAGAAGAACAGTATACCACAGTTGTGTATTTCAAAATGCAGCAAGTCCTCACTGTACACAGTAGGGTGGGACCATAAAAATGACCATGCAGTTGAAATCCTGCGAAGCATTATTAGTAATCAGTGGTGAAAGTCAGGATTGTTCTGTGACCTTTAGAAGTTTTCGTCAAAACATTTAAAAGTCTCCTGCAGTCGATTATAAAGTCACGTATTAGGGAAATGGAAAATATACTAAAATGAACATTTGTTTAGTGCACTGTAATTTAAAACACTAGAAACATTTATAGTGTTTTATTTCTTTTTAAAAGAAAATGTTTACCAAAAAGAGGAGCAGTCTAAACCTAATGCTAGCAGAAGAGAAAGGATTAGAACAGAAATTAACAATATAGGAAATAGGACAACCATGTTGTCTATGTTGGTAGAGAAGATCAACAAAACCAAAACTTAGATCTTAGAAAAGATCAACAAAATTGACAAACCTTGGGCTTCCCTGGTGGTGCAGTGGTTGGGAGTCCGCCTGCCGATGCAGGGGACGCGGGTTCGTGCCCTGGTCTGCGGAGCAGCTGGGCCCGTGAGCCATGGCCACTGAGCCTGCGCGTCCGGAGCCGGTGCTCTGCAGTGGGAGAGGCCACAACAGTGAGAGGCCCGCGTACAGCAAAAAAAAAAAACATTGACAAACCTTTAGCTAGACTGACCAGGAAAAAAAATATGACTCAAATTTCTAAAAGTAGGAATGAAAGAGAGAACATAAGGGAATACTTTTATTTATGAATAACTCTATACCAATGCATTTAGGTAACTTAGATGAAATGGGCAAAGTCCTAGAAAGACACAAACTACCACTCCTATTCAACATTGTACCGAAGATTATACCCAGAGCAATAGGGGGGAAAAAAATGGCATTCCAAGTGGGAAGGAAGAAGTAAAACTTTTGGGATTTTCTTTTAGGTGAATACTGTGTGTTTAGAAGAAGTTACTCATGAAGAAGCAGTAACTGCCTTAAAGAACACATCTGATTTTGTTTTTTTGAAAGTGGCAAAACCCACAAGTATGTATATGAATGATGGCTATGCACCACCTGATATCACCAACTGTAAGTCTGTTTGCTTAAATCTTGTTTCCTTAGATGTGATGTATTTTAATGAAGATTCCCAATATAAAGTTTAAACATTATACAAACATTTTTAAAAGAACTATAAATCATTTTAACCTAATCATTTTAAAAACCAATTTTAAGTCAGAATCTTCATAATAATAAGTGGAGATGGCTTTTTCACCTTTTCACCTGTAATTTCATAGCAGTAATTACTTTTAACATTTAAGGCATTGATTCTCAAACTTTTATATAACTAACAGTCACCAAAGGTATTTGCGAGTAATGTGGCTTCTTATTTTGTTCTAATAATTTTTGGATGGAGCACAGAAATATACTTCAGCAAGCAAACAATTCTTTTAACAAGCAGGGCAGTTCTGATGCTTCTGATGCTGCTGGTTCGTGGGCTGCACTTTGAGAAACAGTAACTTAAAATATTTGTAAAACTTGGGCTTTTCTATACTCTCAACTGTGTGAGCACAGATATTATCTTTATACTTCAAACTCTTAGTGTATTACCTAACTCTGTGCACAGTACAATTGTATTGCCTAGAAATGAACTGTAATGAAAGTACTTGTATAATTTTAAGTTTCCTATTTGATTTTCTTTTTTAATGTACAAGCTGAGATGAGATTTAAATATATTCTTAATGTGTTCATGTTGTTTGAAAAATGAAAGTTTTATTTGTTTGGTATGTTGAGTCAATACTAGAATCATCCATGTGTAATAAAGATCATAAATGTACTCTATAATCTGCTTTTCCAAGTTTTCCTTTTTTAAATTGTAGAATTTTAAAGATATTTGTGATTTTGTAAGTGGCAATGTTTCCAGTTTTAAAATGTCAAAAAGTTCACTACAATCATTAATCATTAGAAGCTAAATACAACTTATATTTTAAAGTGTATATATACTGTCCTCTAGTGATGCATCTTCATTATCTGCTCTTTGATTCATTAATTACTCAAGTACAGCTGAATTATTCTCTTAATAGTATTCAGTCTTTTTAATGGACAGAGATGATGTCTTATACATCATTGTGTCAGAAAAGAACTTTACTGCCTGTTTAAAGTTCTTCCATATATTTGGTCTTTCACAGAAGCTTTATATAAGGTATAAAGTATTTTATTTGTTATTAGGAGATGCAAATTCAATGATGAGCTCTTTTATTCACCAATTTAAATATTATTTATTATGCTGCTTTATCTGTTCAAGACAGCTAGGTCCCAGTTATTCCACAGATTGAGAGTTGGCATCCTGATTATGGCCAAATATACAAATAGCCAGGCTGCTTCTTAAAAATATGTTGAACTGGAAAAAATGTTACTTTTTATTGAATTATCTCTTTTTATATAAAATAATATGACATTTAAAAAATGGCAGAGCTAGTCCTAAAGAGTAGTAAATAATGATTGTTTTCCCTATAGGCATATGTAGAATATTTCGTCCCTTTTTTTCCATCTGTTATTGAACTAATAGAATATTGTGGAAAAGTTGAAGTTTACCATGCTAGTTCAACTTCTGTTCTGTTTCTCTTCTTATGAATTTTGTTGTACACTTAACAGTCCATGCTCATACTATAGACACAATTCATAAGTAACTTATTATGTGTGTTTTAAAAAGCATTTGTATTTGAAAACTTCTTACATAAATGATTTTTACCTGTCAGCTCTTGTGAAGCCCTTGCCATCAGACTATTCAACTTACCTGCCTGTCCCTTATGTTGTTAGTCATGTAGTTTCCTCCTCATCAGTCTGGCTTTAGTCACTAAAGATTTTAGTGTCAGGTCCATTGTCCTTTGATACACATTCACATTGTCATTCTTAGTGATGTCCAGGCAAAATGCACACTGATTCATTCAACAACCTGGCTTCTTTGTTGATCTCTTTCTTTCTAGCTTTCCTGCCCTCCACTCCAACTCAGATACTTGGTTCCAAGACAATAATTTAGGTCTTATCATCGTCAGTACCTTCACCGCCTCCAAAATCTTGATTTAAATCATCCCATTCTCTGACTACATCCATCAGTTTATTTACTCCTGTTCTAACAATTCATTCTCATTTTGACCTTCAATCATTTGACACCATTACTTGGTTGTCCCCTTGTGTTTCTACTTGTCTACTTTTTTTTAACTTAGCCTCCTTGGTTTGTCGTGATATTCACTTCATTGCATATATCTTCTACTTTCTTGCCCTCTCTATCTTCACTGGCAGAATCCCAACCCTGGTTCAACCTGCTGTCTTCATCCATTCCTGCTCCCTAAAAAGCAGAACATGCCTGGAGAAAAGCATAGAATTGTAGTTTAAGTTATGACCATAAATCTCAGATGGGGTCACACTCATAGCTGTAATCCACATATGGATAATAGCCAAAATATGGTACCCAGGAATAGAAGGAGGTTTGTTACTGAAAAAAAAAAAAAAAAAAGTTCATCGGATCTGATAGAGAACATAGTTTCTTTGATGATATTAAAATTCTCATGCTTTTGCATTTATATATCTTTTCACTTTTATATTTTCTTCAGGTGGAAGGCCTTGTTAAACTTCTGATTTGGCCACTGCTCTCTTCCTGCTTTTACTTTAAGCTCTTCCACTTGGCTTCTTTCCTAAACTTTGGAGGGTTTGGGTCATTAATCTTGATATCTAAGGACAATAATTTAGCCTCCCTTGTTTTGTACTTCTCTGAGGAATCTTTTCACTTAGGATTTGGGGTATAGGAAATAGCACTGTTTTAACTAATCATTCTTTGGGCAGTCATTTCTTTGACAGGAGCATTAATTTTTAGTTCCTGCCGTATGAGATACTATGCCTTACATGTGAGAATGACTCCTTCAGAAAAGGTCCATTGAATAAAGGCACAGTCTGGATATGGTAGGGAAAAGGTACATTTTCTGGCTTGAGCAGTTGACTGAATTTCTTGCCCAGTTGGGTTTTTTTGTTTGTTTGTTTGTTTCAGCCAAACTTGATAATGCAGCAAAGAAATTTGAGTAAAAAATCAGTAAACTCTAGACTTTAAATGGCCAGTGATTATAATGGTTCACATGCATGTCTGTTGCTTTAGGGCAACATGCTGGTTCCCTTGAAAATCACAGATATTCTTACATATCACCCAAGAAAGACTTTGGACTTCAGAAGAGCCATTGGTAGAAAATCCTTTGGCTCAAATGCAGAAGAGTATCTTATATATGAATTGGATGGGAAGAAATTGCTATCAGAGACTGCAAATGTATAAAATCAAAGATGGCTCTGGACTTCTAAGCTCTATACTATTAATAGACATTATAGACTTTTTCCTTTTTGTATGATTACAGAAAGAGATGTATAGATGCTATCTCCTTTTTTTTTGTTTGTTTTTTTGCTGTCTCCTTTTGATAGCACATAATTGTTTCCAGTACACCGTACTTCCAGTCACTACCTACTGTCTTTCACTCAGGTTACTTCACTCATATATGTAACCTATCTGGCCACTGTAGTAATTTGAAGTAATGATCCTTGCACTTTTGTTTTCCCAGTGGGTGTTATAATGCTTTGTGCATAGAAGGCACTCGGTAATGTAGTGAAAGAAGAGATTCATGGTTAAATAATAAATATTACAGCTAGATTTTGAAATGCCTAGTAACTTTATCATAGTTAATACCTCAAGAAAGTTAAATATTGTTTCTATGTGTTACTGATAGTAATGCACATAATTCAGATGTGTTGTGCTTTTGGAAGTTACAACTGAAATGTGTTGCTTACCTGGGTCAGGAATAGCTTTATAATTTTCTGTTCTTAGCTCTCACTAGAATTACAGTCGATGAACTATAATGATGTTTTGGTTTTTTTGTTTTTTTTTTTTTTTTTGCGTTACGCGAACCTCTCACTGTTGTGGCCTCTCCCGTTGTGGAGCACAGGCTCCAGATGCGCAGGCTCAGCGGCCATGGCTCACGGGCGCAGCCGCTCCGCGGCATGTGGGATCTTCCCGCACCGGGGCACAAACCCATGTCCCCTGCATCGACAGGCGGACTCAGCCACTGTGCCACCAGGGAAGCCCTATAATGATGTTTTTTATTATTGAAATGAACCAATAAACAATGTTTGCTTATTTTTTAATTCCTGTTTTTTACCGGGTTTCCATTCTTTTACGGTGCATTAAAAAGAATAATTATAAATTGGGTTGGCCGTTCTGAGCTGGTGTCAGGGCATGTCCTTTTTTTTTTTTAAATAGGCTTTATATTTTAGAGCAATTTTAGGTTCATAGAAATATTAAGCAACGGTACAGAAATGTCTCACCTGCATAGCCTCTCCTATTACCAACATCTACCAGAGTGGTACGTTTGTTACAATTGATGACCCTACATTGCCATATCATTACCCAAAGCCCATAGTATACATTAGGGTTCACTCTTGATGTTGTATGTTCTGTGGGTTTGGACAAATGTATAATGACATGTACCCACTATCAGTATCATACAGAGTAGTTTCATTGCCCTAAAAATCCTGTGCACTGCCTATTCATCCCTCCCTCCCCTCTAACCTCTGGCATCCACTGATCATTTTGCTGCCTCCATAGTTTTGCCTTTTCCGGATTGTCATGTAGTTGGAATCATACAGTATGTAGCCTTTTAAAATCTTAACTTTTTACACCTAAAACAACACAACATTGTAAATCAACTGTACTCCAATAAAAATTAAAAAAAGAAAAAAAAAAAAATTAAAAACAAAAAACAAATATGTCATATTTTACTTTTCATAAAATACATTTTAGATAATTTGATTAACATTTCCAATTTACGTGAAACTCACAAAATGGCATTGAATATATCACATATGTCCAATTGAAATTCCCAAATTACACCAAAAAGCCTCAAACTCCTTAAAAACAATTAAAGTAATTAATTAAGCCCTCTGCTGATTTTGTCAAATTTGAGATAACAATTCAGTAAATATTTTAAAATATAGCACAGGCTAAAGTTTTCCATAAACTTTTGAATTAAAGAAGGCCTAGATGTTTGAAAAAAACAAACAAACCTTCTTTCACGTAGTAATGTGCATGAGTTTTTAACTCCTTTGGGTAAATAACCAAGGAGTGCAATTGCTGGGTCGTATGGTATGAATATGTTTAGTTTTATAAGAAACAGCCAAATTGTCTTCCAAAGTGGCTGTACCATTTTGCTTTCCCACCAGCAACGTATGAAAGTTCCTGTTACTCCACATCTTCACAAGCATTTTGTGTTATCAGTGCTGTGGTTTTTAGCTATTCTAATAGTTATTCAGCAGTATCACATTGATTTAATAAGCATTTCCTTGATGTCATATGATAAGGAGTATCTGTTCATATGCTTATTTGCCATCTGTATATCTTTTTTGGTGAGGTGTCTGTTAAGAGTCTTTGGCACATTTTTAAATTGGATTGTTTGTTGTCTTGTTGAGTTTGAGAGCTCTTTGCATGTTTTGGCTAAAGTTCATTATCACATATATTTTTTGCAGATATTTTCTCCCAGTCTGTGGCTTGTCTTTTCATTCACTAGACAGTGTCTTTCACAGAGCAGAAATGTTTAATTTTAGTGAGGTCTACCTTGTCAGTTTTCTTTCATGGATCGTGCCTTTGGTGTTGTATCTAAAAAACCATTGCCAAACCCAAGATAATCAAGATGTTCTCCTATGTTATCTTCTAGGATTTTTATAGTTTGGGGTTTTACTATGTCTGTGATCCATTTTGAGTTAATTTTCACATGGTCTGTATCTAGATTCTTTTTTTTTTTTTTTTTTTTTTTGCATGTGGTTGTCCAGTTGTTCTAATAACATCTGTTGAAAAGACTGCCTTTGCTCCATTGTGTTTGCCTTTTCTCCTTTATCAATGATCAGTTGCCTATATATGAGTCTATTTCTGGATTCTCTGTTATATTCCATTGATCCAGTATGTTCCTTTTCTTTTGCCAATATCACACTGTCTTGATTACTGTAGCTTTTTAGGAGGTCTTGAGCTCAGGTAGTATCAGCCCTCCAACTTTGTTCTTCTGTTTCATTATTGGGTTGTCTATTCTAGGTGTTTTGCCTCTCCATATAAACTCTACGATCAGTTTGACAATATCCACAAAATAACTTACTGGTATTTTGATTGGGGTTGCATTGAATCTGTAGATCAAGTTGAGAAGAACTAATAACATCTTGACAGTATTGAGGCTTCCTATCCATGAACATAGGCTCTCTCTCGATTTATTTAGTTCTTCTTTGATATCTTTCATCAGAGTTTTGTAGTTTTGCTCACGTAGATCATTAGATTTATACCTAAGTATATCATTTTAGGGGATGCTAATGTAAATGGTAGTGTGTTTTTAATTTCAAATTTCACTTGTTCATTGCTGGTATACAGGAAAGCAGTCAACTTTATATATTAACCTTGTATAAAGGTTAATATATACAATATATATAATATATTTCAACCTTGCTATAATTGCTTACTAGTTCCATGAGTTTTTTTTGTCAGTTCTTTCAGATTTTCTACATAGACAATCATGACATCTACAAAGACAGTTTTATTGCTTCTTTCTCAATCTGCATATCTTTTGTTTCCTTTTCCTATGTTAATGCATTAACTAAGACATCCTTCACTTGCTCCTAATTTTAGTGGTAAAGCTTCAAGCTCCTCACCATTAAGTATTATGTTAGCTGTAGGATTTTTGTAGAGTATTCTTTTTTTTTTTGGCGGTACGTGGGCCTCTCACTGTTGTGACCTCTCCCATTGCGGAGCACAGGCTCCGGACGCGCAGGCTCAGCGGCCATGGCTCACGGGCCCAGGTGCTCCGCAGCGTGTGGGATCTTCCCTGACCAGGGCAAGAACCTGTGTCCCCTGCATCTCTCAACCACTGCGCCACCAGGGAAGCCTGAGTATTCTTGATCAGGTTGACAATACTCCCCACTATTCCTAGTTAACTGAGAGATTTTCGTATAAATTGATATTTTGGATTTTATCAAATGCTTTTTCTTCATCTTTTGATATGATTATGTGACTTTTCTTTAGCCTGTTGTTGTGATGGATCATATTGTTTTTTGAATGTTGAACCAGCCTTGCATACCTGGGATAAATCCCAGATGCTTGTGGTATATAATTCTTTTTATATATTGTTGGATTTGATTTGCTAACATCTTGTTGAAGATTTTTCCATTTATGTTCATGAGCGATGTTGTTCTAGAGGGTTTTTTCTTATGATTTCTTTGTCTGGTTTTGTTAGGATAATGCTGGCCCCATAGAATGAGGAAGTATTCCCTTGGCTTCTGTCTGCTGGAAGAGGTTATAGAGAATTGGTGTAATTCCTTTCTTAAAAGTTTGGTAGAACTCACCACTGAAGGTTATCATTATTGATTCAGTTTCTTTAATAGATATAGGCTTGTTCAGATTGCCTGTTTCTTTTCTGTGAGTTTTGGCAGATTGTGTCTTTCAAGGAATTGGTCCATTTCATCTAGGTTATCAAATCTCTGGGCATAGAGTTCTTCATAGTACTTACTATTCTTTTAATCTCCATGGAATCTGTAGTGATGTGCCTTCTTTCATTTCTGTCTTCTCTCTTTTTTTCTTAGTTAGCCTGGCTGGAGGCTTATTGATTTTATTGATCTTTTCAAAGAACCAACTTTTGGTTTTATTGATTTTTTTAATCTGTTGATTTCCTGTTTTTATTTATTTATTTTTAATTTATTTATTTTTGGCTGCGTCGGGTCTTCCTTGCTGCACGCAGGTTTTCTCCAGTTGGAGCGAGCAGGGGCTACTCTTCATTGCAGTGCGCGGGCTTCTCATTGAGGTGGCTTCTCTTGTCACAGAGCTCAGGATCTAGGCACGTGGGCTTCAGTAGTTGTGGCACGCAGGCTCTAGAGCGCAGGCTCAGTAGTTGTGGTGCATGGGCTTCATTGCTCCACGGCATGTGGGATCTTCTTGGTCCAGGGCTCAAACCCACGTCCCCTGCATTGGCAGATGGATTCCTAACCACTGCGCCACTAGGGAAGCCCAGATTTCCTATTTTTAATTTCATTGATTTCTGCTCTAATTTTTTATTATTTTTTTTCCTTCTGCTTACTTTGAATTTAATTTACTCTTTTTCTAGTTTTTTTTTTTCTTTTTCTAGTTTTATCAGGTGGAAGCTAAGATGATTCATTTTAGATCTTTCTTTTTTTTCTAATATATGCATTCAGCACTATAAATTTCCCTCTAAGCACTGCTTTTGCTATATCCCACAGATTTTTTTTTTTTTTTTTTTTTTTTTTGTGGTACGCGGGCCTCTCACTGTTGTGGCCTCTCCCGTTGTGGAGCACACGCTCTGGACGTGCAGGCTCAGCAGCTATGGCTCATGGACCCAGCCGCTCCGCGGCATGTGAGATGTTCCCGGACCGGGGCACGAACTCGTGTCCCCTGCATCGGCAGGTGGACTCTCAACCACTGCGCCACCAGGGAAGCCCCTATCCCACAGATTTTGATAGGTTGTGTTTTCATTTTCATTTAGTTCAAAACGTTTTTTTAATTTCTCCGGAGATTTCTTCTTTGACCCAAGTGTTATTTAAGAGTGTGTTTGTGTTATTTAATCACCATGTATTGGGGGATTTTTAGCTATCATATTTTTATTGATTTCTAGTTTAATTTTACTGTGGTCTGAGAACGGACATTGTATGATTTCTATTTTTTTTTAATTTGTTAAGGTATGTCTCATAGCCCAGAACATGATCTATCTTGGTGAACGTTATGTGGGAGCTTAAGAAAAATATGTGTTCGGCTGTTGCTGGATGAAGTAGTCTATAGGTGTCCATCATATCCAGTTGATTAGTGATGTTACTGAGTTCAGCTATGTCCTTCCTGATTTTCTGCCTGCTATATTTGTTCATTTCTGATAAAGAGGTGTGGATTAATCTATTTCTCTTTTCAGTTCTATCTGTTTTGGCCTCACATAGTTTGACCCTTTGTTGTTAGGTGTTAAAGATTATCATGTCTTCTTGGAGAATTGACCACTCTATCATTAAGAAATGCCTTTCTTTAACCCAGATAATTTTCCTTACTTTGAAGTCTTCTCTGTCTGAAATTAATATAGCTACTCCTGCTTTCTTTTGATTAGTGTTAGCATGGTATATCTTTCTACATCCTTTTACTTTTAATATATAGGCCTTTATATTTAAATTGGCTTTCTTGTAGACAGTATATCTTGGGTCTTGGTTTTTTGACCCACTCTGACAGTATCTGTCTTGGAATTGGTGCATTTAGGCCATTGATGTTCTAAGTGATTATTGATATAGTTGGATTAATGTCTATGATATTTGCTACTCTTTCCTGTTTGTTACCCTGTTCTTTGCTCCTGTATTTGTCATCCATTTTTTTCCTGCCTTTTATGGCTTTAATTAAGCATCTTGCGTGATTCTGTTTTCTCTCCTTTCTTAGTGTACTAGTTACATTCTTTTACTTTTTTTTAGTGGTTGCCCTAGAGTTTGCAATATACATGTATAGTAATCTAATTCCACTTTGAGGTAACACTACAGCTTTATCGGTAGTGTGAGTTCCTTATAATAACAAAATAATCCTAATTCCTCCCTCCCATCCCTTGTTATCAGTGCTGACATTCATTTCATTTATACATAAACATATATACAGACATAGTCGAATACAGTATTGCTATTGTTTTGAACAAAGTGTTATTTGTTAGATCAATCAGGAATAAGAAAAATGAGTTTTATTTTACTTTTGCTTATTTCCTTCATCAGTGCTTTTCCTTTCTTTCTGTGTAACTGAGTTTCTGACCTACTAATTTCCCTTCTCTCTAAAGAACTTCTTTTAACATTTCAAAAGGCAGATCTACTAGCAATAAATGTTCCCTCAATTTTTGTTTGTTTAAGGAAGTCTTTATTTCTTCTTCACTTTTGAAGGATAATTTCACAGGTGGGTTTTTTCTCTTAACACTCCACTGTCTTGCTTGAATGGTTTCTGAGAAGTCATATGTAATTCTTACCTTGCACCTCTATCAGTAAGGTGCTGTTTTTTCCCCGTGACTTTTTTTAGGGCTTTTCTTCCCTTTTTTTTTCATCCTGTAGTTTGAAAAGGATATGCCTAGGTGTAACTTTTCTTTGCATTTAACCTGCTGTGTTCTCTGAGCTTCCTAGATCTATGGTTTGGTGTCTGACATTAATTGGAGGAAATTCTCATCATTATTGTTTCAAAGATTTCTTCTATTCCTTTCTCTCCTTTTTCTCCTTTTGGTATTCCCATTACATATATGTTCCACCTTTTGTAGTTCTACCACTGTTCTTGGATATTCTGTTCTGGTTTTTACCCCCAGTCATTTTTTCTCTTTGCTTTTCAGTTTTAGAGGTTGCCATTGAGATATCCTCAAGCTCAGATTCTTTCCTCAACCATGTCCAGACTACTAGTAGCTCATCGAAGACATTCTTCATTTCTGTTACAGAGTTTTTGATCTCTAGTATTTCTTTCTGTTTCTTTCTTAGAGTTTTCATCTCTCCACTTGTATTGCCCATCGTGTTCTTTATCCATTAGAGCCATTAGCACATTAATCATTATTGTTTCAAATTCCTGGTCTGATAATTCCAACATCACTGACATATATGAGTCTGGCTCTTATGCTTGCTCTGTCTCTTCAAACTGTGTTTTTGCCTTTTGTGTGTCTTGTAATTTTTTCTTGATAGCCAGGCATGATGTACTGGATAAAAGGAACTGCTGTAAATAGGCCTTTAGTAATATGGTGATAAGGTGTTGGAGTGGAAAAGTGTTGAATAGGCCTGTGATTAAGTCTCAGTCCCTTGGTGACCTTGTGCCTCTGCAGTGCTCTTCACAGTGCTTCTCAGTATTCTCCCCGTTTCTGCTCCCTTAGGACAGGATGGCTAGAATTGGCTAGATTTGGTTATTTCCCTTCCCCCAGCTCTGTTGGGCTCTGACAAAACCCCAGCAGGTGAGGCTCTGGTTAAATAGTTTCTTCTGAGGACAGACTGTTAAGAAGAACAAAATGCTCGTAATATATTTCAAAATGGTTCCTTTTCCCCTCCTCCGGCCAGAAGCATGACAGAATTTTTCTCCAGTATTCACTGTGAGAACCTGTAGAGTTCTAGGAGGTAAAACTCACAAAAATGTGGGGCCCCTGATGATGGGGTCCCCCTGGAGTTTTTGACTCCCAAAGTCGTCCACACTGAGCCCCCAACAATTTGTTAATTACAGTTCAGGTTACTCTATCCCAGCACTTGTTACCACAGAGATTTCTGCTCTAGTAAGTTGTGATTTTCTGTATTCACCTTTCAGTGTCCTTAATTTGGGGGACAGTGTTTTGCCCTATGCCTTCTATCTTAAGCATCTAAAAAGGGTTGTTGATTTTTCAGTTTGTTCACCTTTTTAGTTGTTGTTAGGACAGAGTAATGACTCAAAGCTTCTTATATGCCAAGCTGGAAACCAGAAGTCCCTCAATTTATTCTAAAACTTTGTCAAGCATAGCTTTTTGCAAAGCTTTTGGTTTTCGTTATTCACAATCAGATTTTGAGTATACAGTTGATCATTGAACAACATGGGTTTGAACTATGTGGGTCCACTTATACGTGGATGTTTTCAGTACGTACTACGGATCTGCAGTTAGCTGAATCTGTGGATGCAGAACCATGGATATGGAGGCCCAACTATAAAGTTATATGTGCATTTTCAATTTTTTGGAGGGTCGGTGCTTCTAACCCCCATGTTGTTCAGGGATCAGCCATATATACTTTTTAAAAACATTAGTCTGCAAAATAACTTCTTAGAAAAATAAGGTTATTGTACTTAAGACTGATTTGGTTCAGTCTTTCCCATGACAGTTTTTTGATTAATCTTTCCTGGATTTCATTGTGCAGATCAGTTACTGTAACTCCAGTTACTGTAAAACTAAACTCCTTTTTAGTTCTGTTTTCTCAGAGAAACCAAATGGAATAAGTTTGCTTTACTGATCTGAATTTCTAAACTAGTTTTTACCTGGAAACTTGAGCTTCTCTAATTTTTTTACCTAATAAATAAATTTTCTCTACCAAATTCTATTATATAAATGAGCGAATGTGAATTATACATTAATTAACTTTGAAACTGATAATCCACAAATGTGGTACTAAATGGTATGTTTCCTTTTTCAAGTGCTTTTTACTTACTTTATTTTGAAGCTTCTTCTCAGCCTGTTGATAACCATGTTAGCACATCTTCCTACTTGGGCCAGACACCAGCATCACCAGCCAGATATTCACCTGTTTCGAAAGCAGTGCTTGGAGATGATGAAATTACAAGGTAACGAGCTGAATAGTCATCCTTCTTACATAAAGCCAACTATTAGATGGAGTTATAATTAGCCAACTAGGATAGTCACAATTTTCAGGACTAATTTTATTAGTAGGTAATGAACCTAAACCTTATTTTTTTTTTATTGGAGGGTTCATTGAAGGGCCATAAGTGTAAAAATATATTAGAGGGCTTCCCTGGTGGCGCAGTGGTTGAGAGTCCGCCTGCTGATGCAGGGGAAAAAAAAGTGAAAAAATATTTTAGATCTTTTTCACATTATTCAACATAGTAATATGATAATATGTTTGAACAGTTTGCTTTATAGCTTTTGTAGAAGTAAATTATGTAGTAGTACTTCATATTATAGTATTTAATGTTAAAATGTATGACAATTCATGTCATTTTATGTTTTTATTAATTGTATTACTGTTAGCATTATTATTTTTGAACCTTTATAATCATAATTATTCTTTATTTGTTAGACTCCTGACTCTAAGCAGTGATCTCTTAAATGTCAGATAGGGGTGTTTGTCTTTGTCCTCTTCTTCAGGAGTTAGCAATATTGAGAACTTAATTTAATAGGTGCTCAGTAATTGTTTTAGGATGAAAATTACTGGAAAGAATAGTGTTTGTGATTATATGTTTGTGGTGTGAATTCTCAAGGCTGCTAATCTTTAGGCTATGCTAGTATACTGACATATCATGGTCGTTTTATTGTTGCTGTTATTTTCTAATACTGCTTATTTATAGAAGTAAAGAGGAAATAGTTAATGGCTTATCTAGTCTTTAATCAGCATATTTTTCAAATTAAAAATATGTCATATTAGCATCTTGATTGCTGTTCCCCATCTTTTTTCACTACTTATCTGTTGTCTGGAATATTTGTTGGACTCTGTAGTATTACACAACAGGCCTACCTGTTTTCTGTATTCTTCTGTAAAAAATCAGGCAGTTGATTATTGAATATGTCTTCCTAAATGGTGAGTGTTTTATCACTCCCTTTTGATCATTATACTCCTTTGCCCAGATAATGAAGTACAGATATCTTTACTTCATATTAGAAGTTCTCCACAATTTAACCCTAAACAACTTTTCAGAGATTATATCGCATTACCAATAAAAAGAGAAAATAAAAGAAATCCCAACATAAACAGTTAATAATTCTAAAGTTCATTTTTTAACAGCTTTATTGAGATATGATTTACAAACCATACAGTTTACCATTTAAAATGTACAACACAGTGATTTTTAGTATATTACATTATAAATTTTTTAAATTGTGGTAAAATATATATAACATAAAATTTGCTATTGTAACCATTTTCAAATTGCGATTCAGTGGCATTAATTGCATTTATGATGTTTATGACCAACACCACTGTCTTTCCAAACCCTGTTCAGGACTTCTCTGCTGATCCAGTGATTAAGACTTCACGCTTCCCAGCTGCATAGCACAGGGAGATCAGCTCGGTGCTTTGTGACCACCTGGGAGGGTGGGAGGGAGACGCAGGAGGGAGGAGATATGGGAATATATGTATGTCTGATTCACTTTGTTATAAAGCAGAAACTAACACACCATTATAAAGCAATTATACTCCATTAAAGATGTTTTTAAAAAAAAAAAAGACTCCACGCTTCCAATGCAGGGGGCGTGGGTTTGATCCCTGGTCAGGGAACTAAGATCCCACATGCCGCATGGCGCAGCAAAAGAAAAGAAACAAACCCTTTTCATCACCTCAGACAAACTGTATAACGGTTATGCAGTAATTCCACATTTCCCTGTTCTCCCAGCTCCTGGTAGCTTCTAATCTACATTTTGTCTCTCTGAATTTGCATATGCTAAATAGTTCATGTAGTGGAATCTTATAATACTTAACCTTTTGTATCTGGCTTCTTTCACATAGCATAACAATGTTTTCAAGATTCATACATGTTGTAGCACGTATCAGAACTTCATTTCTGGTTATGGCTGAATAACATTTCATTATATGTATGTACCACATTTTGTTTATCCATTCATCTGTTGATGGACACTTGGGTTGTTTCCACCTTTTGGGTATTGTGAATAATGCTGGGATAAACACTGGCATGCACATATCTGCTTGCATACCTGCTTTTAGTTCCTTTAGATACATACCTAGAAGTGGAATTACTGGGTCATATGGTAACTATGTTTAGGTTCATGAGGAACCACGTAACTGTTTTCTGTAGCAGCCACCCCATTTTACATTCCCACCATCAATATATGAGGATTCCAGTTTCTCCACATCTTCAGCAACATTTGTTTTTTCTCTTTTGTTTTGTTTTATAGCCATTGTTATAGGTGAGACGTATTTCATTGTGATGTTGATGCATTTCCCTAGTGCCTAATGATGTTGAGCATCTCTTCAAGTGCTTATGTTATTTGAAAAATCAATTTATTTTCCTCTGGAAATACTATTGGATTTCAGCAGGGTAGTTTTTCATTATTATTTGCTAATGCAAAATTATAATTCATACATATGTTTTAATGTATTATAGGAACCCTAAACCATGAGTCCACAATCTAACAAGGAAGTAAGACCAGTATAGTGAAACCTGTCTTGTGCCCCTGATCCTACCCTGCTTCTCCTACATTGCCCTACCAAGTTAACTTCTTTCCTGAATTTTGGATTTGCTATTCCCTTTTTTCTTTCATACAGGTGTTTATGTATATATTTCCTAAACAACATATTGTTGAATTTTGCCATTTTTGACAAGAAAATACTCAGTGTAATTTTGTTAATACTGTAAGTGAACTGACAAAGGTGATGAATGATGAATACCTATGTATGACTAGAAAACACAGCTTTAAGTTTTGAGCAGACAAATATTTAAGAAGATTAATTCCACATTATATGGAAGGATCCCTAAAATACAGTTTTTAGAAATATTTACTTCTGTTAAGCCGTTTGTTACCAAAAGCTTTCTGCAGTGTTTTAGAAAAAGCAGATTAAATTTTTAAAATATTTACCAAATATGATACATTCTAATCTCAAATGATATTCTGTGATTCATCATATCTAAAACAGTCAGCTCTTGGAATTTTCATGGTCTTACTGGAAGATATAAATGGTTTTCACACAATTATGTATAAGTGGCAGCAAATGTGAAATGTTATTAGTGGTAAGATGTATTCTGATTTCAGAGATTTTAAATTGGGAGTTGGAGGGAACAAAAGAGATGCATCTTAGAATGGATGAAAAGCAGAGATAGGTAGATGAATTGGAGGGTTGTGACTTAAGAAATAAAACTATTTAATTACTTTATATAGAAAGTCTAGAGATGGGCTTTTCTAATATTTGTGTAGCAAAACTAGGTCCATGGTATCTCTGGGATTCTGCTGATTATCTTCATGATTGTGATATGTCCAAATCAGGAACAGGATTTTATAGTTCATTCTTTTGTGTGGGAGTGATTTGGAATAAGGAGGGGAACAAATACGCTTTGTATGGGGACAGAATATACTTTGTCCTTGTTAGAGTCTTTCTTTGGGAAGTGACAGTAAAATTTCCTGTTATTTCTTAGGGACCAGAATAGGGTCATAGCCTCACCTTAGCAAACGGGAGTGAAATTGCAGTGACTGGCATAAGTTATTCATGATTGATCCGTTTGAGAGTAGAAAGGGGGCCTTCCTACCTTCTCTAAGACAAAGGGATATCTGCCTTTTACAACATGTAAGAAGTAGAGACAGTGACTGCTTCTTAGGCAGTAAAGTGTGTGCAACATCAGCTTTTCATGAGTATTATTTTTTGAGTATGCTCTTTATATCATTATTTTTTAATTTCCACATTTTCTCCTTTTTATTTTAGTTTTATGTTTGTTAACAAGGATATTTAGCTTCTATATAAAATAAGGATTTTTCCTTTTAATTTCTAGGCTTGGAAAGAATCTCTTTACCCCAGAGTTTAGAAAACTTTAAATTTCATCTGACTTTTTTTATAATATGGAAATATGATTTATCAGTAGGGAATTCTCATTGATAGAAAGTCAAGTTCTCTATATGTTTTAAGGTATGCAATATTTTTTTAATTTTCAGGGAACCTAGAAAAGTTGTTCTTCATCGTGGTTCAACAGGCCTTGGTTTCAACATTGTAGGAGGTGAAGATGGAGAAGGAATATTTATTTCCTTTATTTTGGCTGGCGGACCTGCTGATCTTAGTGGAGAGCTCAGGAAAGGAGATCGTATTATATCGGTAGGATATGTTAATCAAAATAATGTTTTTATTATTTTAACTATGATCTGTTAATTATTAAACCTTTTGTTTTTTATATTCTAAAGTTATGGGAGATATTTTGGCTATCTTCTTCTAACATTTTACAACTTAATTGTAGAATTACAGTGTTGACCGGGAACATGTTCTGTATGATAGATTTTCTTTTGGTATTTGACTTGCTTATAAGAGATCAGTCTTTATGAATGTGCTTGAAGGAAGTATGTATTCTCTATTTGTTGACTGCAAGGTTTTCTGTATGTCTGTTAACTCATCCTTGTTACTTGCATAGTTCATATCTTCTTTATACTTCAATCTGTTATCGCCTTATCTGTTGTTTTTTTTTTTTTTGCGGTACGCGGGCCTCTCACTGTTGTGGTCTCTCCTGTCACGGAGCACAGGCTCCGGACGCGCAGGCTCAGCAGCCATGGCTCACGGGCCCAGCCGCTCCGCAGCATGTGGGATCTTCCCGGACCGGGGCACGAACCCGTGTCCCCTGCATCGGCAGGCGGACTCTCAACCACTGCGCCACCAGGGAAGCCCAACCTTATCTGTTATTAAAGGAGACTTTTTAAGCTTATCTGAATGGTGGGTTTAACAGTTTTTCCTGGCAGCAATTATTTTCCTTATATCTTTGAAACTATGTTACTATGTGCATCTAATTTTAGAATCAGCATTCCTTCCTGGTGAGTTGAAATTTTTTACCATTAGGTAATGATCCTCTTTACTTGTAATAATGGTTTTTACCCTAGGAGCTATAATGCCTGATATTACTGTGGCTATGCTGACTTTTTTGCTTGATATTTGCCTCATCTTTTCTCCATTTTTTACTTTCAGTTTGTGTCTGTGCTTATGTGGCTATTACCCATACAATTTTAGACTAAAACCTTATCAGTAATTCAGCTGTTCTCCCAAATGACTCAGATTTGGGGAAACCTTAATTATAATGGAGCTGTTTCTAGTATTTTACTTCTGTTTCATTTTTATATCCCTCAAACTTAGTCATTTTTCTTTTTGTTTTTGAACAGCTAATCCAAGTGTTCTACAATTTTTTGTTCATCATCCTTTCTTGTATCTTACTTCTTATGTGTTTCTCAGCAAGTCACTAATAGCATTGGGACTGGATTCATAGTATAGGACTGTCTTGATCACTGTAGAAAATTTAGCTTTTCTAGCTCCCATCCTCATGCTAATAGAACTCCTTAGTTATTTCATAAAGCAAAAATGTCCCTCAAATATCCAAATGCACCTTAGTGGGAGCTCTTAGATTGTTCCTTTAGCAGTGATTTCTTGATAGTAATTACTCTTAGCATTTACCTGGAACTGTTTTTAATTTGCCCTCACTTATAAATTTAGTCTAGAACTCTATGTTGACAAGTGTTGTCTCTCAATACTATGAACATATATACTATCTGTCTGTCTTATACTATCTGTCTTCTTTTGTTGTTGTTTAACAAAAAAGATCACTCTTTGTTGTTTGTAGGTGATTTCTTTTTTTTTTACTGATTGCTTTTAAGTCTCTTAGTCTTTGGTACACTGCAGTTTTACTCAAATGTGTCTGTGTCTAGCATTTTATTTATTCTATCTGGAATTCGTTATGCTTGCTGAATCAGAGGAGTCCTGTCTCATCAATTCTGGAATCTTAGCCATTATCTTTTTAAATTTTGCCTTTCCCACATTTTGTGTATTCTGTCCTTCTTGAACTCCTATGAGAGGACATTACCATTCTGTTCTCCGTGTCTTTTAATCCCAATTTCATATTTATCGACTCTTATCTCCTTGTACTTAATTTCAGTCAGATCTGTTTTCTAGCTCATAAATTTTCTTCATCTGTATCTAATCTGCTCTTTAGGCTAAAACTAACTTTTTCATCTTCAAAGTACCATTTTCTTTCTAGAAGTTCTTTCTAATTCCTTTTCAAATCTTCCTTGGTGGTTTTGCGGGAGTCTTGATTAAAGTTTCTTATGTTCTTTTAGGTCTTTCTTTTAAACCTATTTATCCTATACAGGCATACCTTGAAGATATTGCAGGTTCAGTTCCAGACCACCACCAAAAAGCAGATATTACAATAAAGCAAGTCAAACAAATATTTTGGTTTCCCAGTACATGTAAAACTTATAATTATACTATATTGTAATTTATTAGATTAGCATTATATCTTAAAAAACAATGTCCATACCTTAATTTAAAAAATACTTTATTGCTAAAAAATGCTAACCATCATCTGAGCCTACAGAAAGTCATAATCTTTTTGCTGGTGGAGAGTTTGAAATATTGCAAGAATTATTAAAATGTGACAGAGACACGAAGTGAGCAAATGCTGTTGGAAACATGGCACCAATAGACTTGCTCAAAGCAGGGTTGCCACAAACGTTCAATTTGTAAAAAATGCAAAGTACAATAAAGTGAAGCACAGTAAAATGAGATTAGCTTGTATTCTATAAATAATAGTTCTGTTTTCTGAAGTTTGTAGGTATCTAATACATGTTACTTTACGGTGACTTAACAGTACATTGTTTTCCTATGTTCTAAATTTTTCATTGTGAACTTAATGTCAGTAGTACTTTATGTACTTCACATGTGGGTATTCAGTGCTGCCTGAATTGGGGAGTGGTATTCTTTGAAAAATATCTTAAGTCGATTGTGGTAGACTTGGGAGCATCATTCTTATCATCATTTTTCCATTGAGAAAACTGAAGTTTAAAGGGTGATTTGCTCATAGTAGCTAATAAAACCTAATAAGTGGTATAGGCAGGATTTACCTTAACCACTATATTATGCTACGTCGTTTTGTTTTTAATTAAAAATTTAAGTAATGCTTTCTGAAATTTTGGGATCTGAGATATAGGGATAAAACCTATATCCTGGGTCAGCAATGCTATTCAGTATTGATAACTATTTTAAATCATTTTTTCAATATAAAGTAAAGAAAATCAGAAAGTACTCTTCAAACTGAAGATATATGTGGCTGGAACATGATAAGAAAAGCATTCCAAAAATTGGATCTTTTATTGCAGTTTTCAGATTGCTGTCCCTCTTGCCACCTGATCCTTCCCTGCACATACTTAGACATATCATCATATTCCTGCAGCCTACCTTTTTGAGGATCCTTTATAATTCAAGACAGACTGAGTCCAAGACAGAAAGAAGGTGGCTAATCATTTACAAAAGAAGTAGAGCTCTTTCTGGTTTTAGCTGTTCTGAGATATTGGTATAACTAACTGATATTTGAATGAAAGTCTTGGGAATTTGAGTCTTCAAATAAGCTATGATACTTTGTTAAGGATTATAGTACTACAATTTTAGAAAATAAAGGAAATTATTAATATGCAGTGCAAGTAAATGAAAATTGTACCCATATGCTTCAGGCTACAGCAACTAAAATAGCATAGTACTACCCCAAAATAGTGATTATTGGAACAGATTTGTGAAGCAGAAATACACCTTAGTTATAGTGTTAGAATGTTGAGGGCCTTAAGAGACCATCACTCTTAACCATAACAACCAAAACCATCTGGATAAGTTTAGAAAAACTAAACTCATCAGAGAACTGAGGATTCAAAGTGACCTAAGTAAAGTAACTTCCAGATAGTAACTAGCCCTACATAGAAGAGAAGACACCCATGGCAGCTGCTGCTTGGAAGACCAGTGGGAGAAAGAGAAGGGTTAGACGGGGATAGTGAGGAACCAGCCAAACTTTACCCCAACACGTAATGGCCTCAGTGGACTGGTGAAACTGATAAAAAATTCTGGGACGCGCAGAGCAAGTCCTTACCTACCTGCCAACTCTTTTCCATGGGTTTTCACTAAGACCTCAGAGCTTGTAAACCAAAGGTTGTGAAACAACAGGGAATTAAGAAAAAGTTATTACTGAGTCATACAGAGCATCCCAAAATACAAGGCACCTGCCAGTAAATAGGGGACCTTGAGCAGAAGATCTGTGAAAACTAATCTCAGCAACTCCATACTTTGAGCTGCTCAGGGATGAGAGTGGGGCAAGAAAGCTGAGAAAAAGCCCTCTGAGGCAGTGTGGACAGAGATACCTCCAAGAAATAGCAAGCCTGGGACAGGTCTAGAGAGCAAAGAAAACTTACCAGCAACCTCAGAAGCTGGCAGCAGGGTTATAAAGGTGTATGTTTGTGTGTGTGTGTGTGTGTGTGTGTGTTTGTGTGTGTAATGAGATGAGATCTTTACACCAGTAAAGGGAATTTTACCAGTGCTCATAGCCTAAGCACCTCAGAAAGAAAAGTCTTAATTCTGCTCTCAAAACATTTGAAACTAAACTTAAAGCTACAACAAAATCCAGTAGCAGCTCAACTATAGGTCATATAGATACAGCTGCCCCACTCTAGTGGCCTGGCACAAGGGTTATTCCCAATTCTGGAATTAAATATTATTTATTTTTTATTTCAACCTCTACTGTTATTTTATCCAAAGTGTCTACTTTATAATTAAAAATTACAAAACATGCAAAAAAGAAAGAAAAGCTGGTTGTCAAGACAAAACAGTCAGTATAAGTAACTTGAGAAAAAGCTCAGATGTTAGATTTATCAAACAGGTATTTTAAAATAAGATAAAATGATGATAAAAATACTAAAGGATATAGGAGTAAAGGTAGACAATATGGATGATAAGATGGGAGAATTTCAGCAAAGATATAGAACATATGAAAAATGAGTCACATGGAATTGCTAGAAATTTTTTTTTAACTATCACAAGTGAAAATTTTGTCTGAAAGGCATAACAGCACACTGGAATCTGAAGAGGGAAGAATCAGTGAACTTGAACATAGGTCAAAGAAAATTTCTAAACTGAAACGTGAATCAGGAGGGGTGGAGGGAAAATCAGGGAAGAAAAGTAGACCAGAGCATCCAAGGTCTATGGAAGTAAAGAGGAGATGTCAGACATAAAGAGGAGACAGAATCTTTGAAGACATAATGACAAAGAACTTTCAAAAACTGATGAAAGATATCAACCCACAGATCTGTGAAGCACAGCAAAGCCAAGGCAGAATACATGCAGAGGAAACCAGACCTAGATACATTGTAAAGTGCTAGAAAGCTATGCTAAAGAGCACATGTTAAAAGTAAACATAGAAACACATTACATATATAGGAACAGTACAAATGACAGCTGGATTCTCACTGGAAATACTAGAAGACATAAAGGAATGGAACAGTATCTTTAAAGTGGTGAAAGAAAAAACCTTCAACCTAGAATCCTATATCTCCTGAAGTTAGTCATCAGAAATGAAGTTGAAATAAAGACATTTTCAAACAGATAGTATATCTTAGAGAAGTTGTTCTTGACAGACCTACAAGAAATACTAGAAGAAATTGTTCTGGTTAAAGAGAAATTATATCAGATGGAACCTAAATCTGCAGACAGGAGATAAGAATAACAGAAGGGGTAAATACCTGGATACGTATAAAAGGTACATTTTTTAGAAAATAATTTTACATGTTTCATTATAAGATGATTGGCTCTTTAAAACAAAATAACTGCATCGTATTGTGTGAGTTATGGCATATGTAGAAGTAAGATATAAGGCCACCAAAGCACAAATAGAAAGGGGGAGGATGGTTCTTATACAGTTTAAGAAGTGGTGTAAAATTAATTGAAAGTAGCCTGTGATAATTTATACTTGCATGTTATAATCTCTAGAGGAAACACTAAAAATACTCCAAAAGGGTATAGTTTATGTAAGTCAATACAGGAAATAAAATGAAATATGAAAAAATACATGCTTCCTCCAAACAAAGGTAGGAAAGGAAGAAAAGACAAGGTAGAAAAAAGCAGTGCCAAGGTGTGAGGTTAAAATGCAACTATATTAATATCTACATTATAGTTAGCACTTTAATTAAGATGCAGAAATTGTCAGCTTGGTTCAAAAAAACCAAGACCCAAATATAGACCCTTTGTCAGAAATTCACAAAGATTCATATGTTGTAAGTAAAAGAGTAGAAGAAATTATGCTATATAAACAACATATGAAAGATGGTGTGACTATATTCATATGAGACAAAATAGACTTCAAGGCAAATGGTGTTATTACTGAGAGATTTTATAATAATGAAAGCATCATTTCTTCAAGAAGACATAACAGCCCTCATTGTGCATGTACCTAGTAATCCTTTCAAAGCACATAAAGCAAAAATTCCCAGAACTAAAGAGAGAAATGGACAAATCTACAGAGTTGGGGATTTAAACACCCTCTTCTATAACTGGTAGAATAAGTAGAGAAAAGAAGAAAATAGCTTTAGCCTTACCACTCATCATCTATAAAAATTAACTTGAAATGGATTGTAGAACTAAACTTCTAGTAAAAAACATACAAGAAAATCTTAGTGAACTTGGATTAGTCAAAGATTTCTTAAATGGTACCAAGGGACCAAGTCAGTCCAGTGGTGAAAGGAAAGTCTTTTTAATAAATGATGCTGAAACAGCTGGATATCTTTATGGAAAAATACAAATTTCAACTCAGTCTTACTCCAGATATAAAAATTAACTCTAGATGATTATAAATCTTATAAATCTAAGTGTGAAGCCCAGAGCCATAATCCTCCTGGAAGAAAACATAGAAGGATATCTTTGCAACCCTGAGGTAGACGACAGTTTCTTGGACAAGATTTGTTAATCACTAACCATAAAAAAATGTGCCATTAAGAAACCAAATAGGCAAGCTATACAATGGGAAAAAATATTCCCAGTACATATATCTCACAAAAAACTTATATCCAGAATATATAAACATCTCCCACAAAGCAGCAGTGAAAGGTGAGTAACTCAATTTAAAAATGAGGGGAGATTTCCCTGGTGGAGCAGTGGTTAAGAATCCGCCTGCCAATGCAGGGGACACAGGTTCAATCCCTGGTCCGGGAAGATCCCACATGCCGAGGAGCAACTAAGCCCATGTGCCACAACTACTGAGCCTGTGCTCTAGAGCCCACAAGCCACGACTACTGAGCCCGCATGCCACAACTACTGAAGCCCGCACCCTAGAGCCCATGCTCCACAGCAAGAGAAGCCACCACAATGAGAAGCTTGTGAACCACAACAGAGAGTAGCCCCTGCTCACTGCAGCTAGAGAAAGCCTGTGCGCAGCAATGAAGACCCAATGCAGCCATAAATAAACAAATAAATTTATAAAAATGAGGGGAATTCCCTTGTGGCGCAGTGGTTAAGAATCCACCTGCCAATGCAGGGGACACAGGTTCAATCCCTGGTCCGGGAAGATCCCACACGCCGCGCCGCAAAGCAACTAAGCCCATGCACCACAACTACTGATCCTGTGCTGTGTAGCCTGCGAGCCACGACTACTGAGCCTGTGCGCCACAACTACTGAAGCCCACGTGCCCTAGAGCCCACACACCACAACTATGAAGCCCGTGCCCTCTAGGGCCCGCGTGTCGCAACTGCTGAGCCCACGTGCTGCAACTGCTGAAGCCCACGCAGCTGGAGCCTGTGCTCTGCAACCAGAGAAGCCATCGCAGTAAGAAGACCGTGCACCACAACAAAGAGTAACCCCTACTCGCTGCAACTAGAGAAAACCCGCGTGCAGCAATGAAAACCCAACGCAGCCAAAATAATAATACTAATAAATAAATGAGCAAAAGACTTAAACAGATATTTCACAAAACAAGGTGTATCAGTGGCTTATAAACACATGAAAATTTACTTAACATTAGGCATCAGGGCAATGCAAAAAACACAATGAATAAACAAAACAGGGTTAGAGGAATTTTGGTGGGAACAATGTCACTTTTTTACATCTTGATTGTGGCGGTGGCTATACAACATACACAGTTGTCAACACTCTTACCTGTAAACTAAAAACAATTACTCTATTGAATGTAAATTATGCCTAAGTAAAAACATTTTTAAAGCCATAGTGAAATACCATATCCTATCCAGTTGAATGGCTAAAGAAAAAATAATGATGACAACAAACATTAGAGAGGATGTGGAGCAGTTATAACTCTTATTCTTTACTGGTGGGCATGTAAAACTACACAACCACTACAAGAACTTTTGGGGAAGTTTTAAAGAAATTATACATACACCTAACCTTATCACCCAGATTTTATCCAAGAAATCTTATGTTTACACTATAACAGGAATGTTCATAATAGCCTATCCATAATAAAACTCAAACAGCATGGATGACATTAAAACACATCGTGTTGAGTAAAACAGAACACACCACAAAAATACATACTGTGTGATTCTAATTATAATCATGTGCAGGCAACACTAATTTGTATTGATAAGTCAGAACGTGGTTGCCACTAATTGTCCTATTATAAAGAGGCATAATGGAGATTTCTGGGTTGGTTGATGGAAAAGGTATGTTTGGGGTTTTAGTTTCATGGGCATATACAGTTGTCAAAAATCCTTCCAACTGAACTGTTTAAATTTGTACATTTTATTGCTTGTAAGTTATACTGTAATTTAAGTTTTAAAAATAATTTACAGTATAAGGGCAAATTAGTGATAAGGAATGAATTTTTAAAAAATAAATGTTGGAGAAATTAGCTAGTTGCTTAGCGGAATAAAATTAGCTTAGAGCCTCACTTCACACCTTGTGTCAAAATTAATTCTCAGTTGGCTTAGAGGTATGTGTGAAAAACTCAAAACAAAAATATATGTTTTTTAAATTGTCCATGTGGGACCTCTTTATGTGTGTTACTGTCACACTGCTAGAATATGTTACTTTGATGAACACAACGTGGTTCACCCAGAACTTTCCCAATTTTAGCACTGAAAGCCCCATGTCTAGAAACCCCTTTAGGCTAAGTTTTAAAACTGAAAGACCCAGACCCTCCCAACCAGTTGCTTGCGCTAATGTTACTGTAAGTTAAATTCAGCCTTCTGTTTGTCAGTATACATCCATAATCTTAAATATTTTAATGGTTACTAAGCTGCTCTAGGGAAATACCTGAGAAGCAATAGGAAAGACCTTAGGAACAAGAGAAAAACATGAGAAAAGATATTCAAAACTAAAATAAAACCCAGAAACACTTATTTATGTACCTCTTTACACAAAATTTAGCTATTTTCAGTCTTCAGCTTGTATCAGGATAACCTCAAGGCGTTATTAAAAACAGATTCCTAGATTCCATCCCCAAAGTTTCTGATTCAGTATGACTTGGATAGGATCTGAAAATTTATATTTCTTACAAGTTTCCGTGAGATACTGATGTTGCTGCTCCTGGGACCAAACCTTGTGAACCACTGTTCTAAAGACATCCCTGTTATTGATGTTCTTAATGATAACCCACATTACTGAGAAAAGCATAAATATTTGGGAAGGCAGGGAAATAATAATTTTTATAAAATATTCCCTTTGATATATTTAATTTTGTTGAAGAAAGAAGCTTTTTAAGTTAAGATTTATTATTGTACAGATGTTGGACAGTGCATTTTTCACTATGGTATAAATGGAAATATTACTGTTATTTCCAGTGATGACAAGCATAGGGCAGGATATAGTTGATATTCCCTGAAAATTTAGAAACATGGAACATGACCCAAGAGAGTTCAACAGAAATTCACTCCTTCATAAAAACAGTGAGAAAAGTGGCCAAAATTGTTTTTAGAATAAACTTTTTCAGAACTCTGGAAATTAACCAAAGACTGACAGCCATTCAGGAAGTGTTTACTCAAAAAAAAAAAAATTTGCTGAATCTCTGTAAGAATGAGCTTTGTAGAATTTTAATTTGCCTAAGTCCCATCCCTGGCTCTCTATCACCACATTAGCCTTGAAAAATAGCCCACCTTTTCAGTGAGAACCAGTGGCCCAACAGCCACTAGAGAGAGCAAAATGGTGGTAGAATGTTCAGAGCTTCTTTTCCAAAGAACTGTCATAATTTGACCTGTCTGGGTTCTTGGAACATCCTTTTTGAAAGGTTCCCTGTATTTGACCTGATTCAAAGCTCCACCAGTGCAAAAGCCTTTTCCCTTGGGGTAATTGCAAAAACAATTACAGGCATATTATGGCTGCCTGAGACATTGGTAACAGTTGGGGCAAACAGTAGACTAATCAAAAACTTAAAAGGAAAAGGTAGGGAGTGAACTCTCCATAGGACCTTTGAAAAGCTCTTACACTTTGGAATCTAGGAGGACACATGCATGGTCTTGGATTGTGTGCCTGCTCAGGAAAGACCTGAAAAGGCCCTAAACTCTCACCTCTTGCTGACCGTGAGACTCTGTGCAAGAAGGAAGTGAAGATTAAGGCAGAATCATCAGTTGCCTAGCTGATTGTTGAAGACATTACCCAACATGTGCACATTTAATGAAGTCTCTGTCCAGTCATTAACTGACCACTCTGCTAATCAGGCAGACACTTCACTGGCACATACAACAAAGAATACAAACCTTACAGAATTCAGAAAAGTCACCAAACAACTACTATAACAAACAGCAGTAATATCAAGCCCTGGGTAGGAGGACAGATCTTATACCCAGAATTGCTACTTTATATTATTTTAAATGTCCGGTTTTCAACAAAAAATTGAGACATGCAGCAAAACAAGAAAATATACCCAGGGGGAAAAGCAATCAGTAGAAACTGTAAGGAAGCCCAACACTATACTACTAGACAAAGATTTTAAATCAGATATTTTAAATATATTCTAAGAACTAAAGGAAACCATGTCTAAAGAATGTAAGGAAAGTATAGGAACAATAACGCACCAAGTAGAGTATGTCAATAAAGAGATTTCTTTTATGAAAAAGAAAGAAACAAATTCTGGTGTTGAAGAGTACAATAACTGAAATGAAGGGGAAAAAATCCTCTAGACAAGTTCAACAGCAGATTTGACCTGGCAAAAGAAAAAAATCCGCCAACTTGAAGATATGTCCGTTAAGACTACCCAGACTGAAGAACAGAAAGAAAAAAGAATTAGGAAAAATTGTCAGAGGCTCAAAGACCTGTGGGGATACTGTCAAGTGTACCAATGTATGTAAAATGAAGTCAGAATGACAAGAGAGAGAGAAAGAGGCAGAAAGAATATTTGAATAAATAATGGCAAAAAACTTCCCAAATTTAATGAAAAACGTTGTACACATCTGAGAAGCTCAGTGAACTACAAGTAGAATAAACTTGAAGAGATGTGGACCACAGATAAATCATAATCAAATATCAAAAGACAAAGGGGGAATCCTGAAAGCAAAGAAAAATCACTGATTACAGGGAATCCTCAGTAAGATTAACAGTTGATTTCTTGTCAGAATCATGGAGGCCAGAAGGCAATTCTGAAAGAAAAAAGCCATTGTCCAAGGTTTCTATACCCAGTCAAACTATCCTTCAGAAATGAAGGACAGATCTGAGTCCCAGGTAAACAAAAGCTAAGGAAGTTATTAATCTCCTTAACTTCTCTTATAGACAGTAAACCTGCCCTACAAGGAGTACTAAAGAGAATCCCTCAGACCAGAAAGAAAGGACATTAGAGAGTAGCCCAAATCCGTATGAAGAAATAAAGAGCACTGTTAAAAGTAACTATATAGGTAAATGTAAAACAGCATAAGTGCATTTTTTGTTTGTAACTCTTTTTTTTCTCCTTTATAATTTAAACAACTAAATAAAGCAATAATTTTAAATCTGTGTTGATGGGCACACACATACTGTATAAAGATGTGATTTATATGACAGTAGTATCACAGGGGGTATAGAGGGCACAGAATTATAAGAGCAGAGTTTTTATATACTATTGAAACTAAGTTGGTGTTAATTCAGAGTAAATGGTTATAAAATGTTAATTATGATCTAGAGAAACCACTAAGCAAATAACTCAAAATATATATAATTTTTTTAAAGGGTATTAAGATAGTACAGTGGAAAATACCTATTTTACAAAAGAAGTTAGTAATGGAGGAATAGAGGAACAAAAAAGACAAGGTGTGAAGAAAACAAATAGCAAAATGGATGGCATAAATCTTTTTTTTCGATAAATTACATAGAAGGTAAATGGGTTAAATACTCCAACTAAAAGACAGATATTGACAGGGTAGATTTAAAAAGATCAAATTATATACTTTCTACAACAGACACACTTTAGATTCAAACTTCATTGAAAGTAAAAGGTTGAAAAAGATATGCTATGCAAACAGAAACCAAGAAACACATAAAATGGCTATACAAGTATCAAACAAAGTAGACTTTAGGAAAAAAATTATTTCTCAAAATCTAAGGACATTTTATAATATATGTGTTATATAGATTATGTGTGACATATAGTTATACATATTGTGTAATTGTTGATAAATTTCTAGAAAGACATAAACATTTGAAACTGACTCAAGAAGAAATGGAAACTATAACTGTAGACCTGTAACAATTAAGGAGATTGATAATCAAAACTTCCCACAAAGGAAAAAACCCAGGACCAGATGGCCTCACTAGTGCAATCTATAGAACGTTTAAAGAAGAATTAGCACCATTCACAAACTCTTCCCCCAAAAGGGAATAGGTGTGAAGAACACTTCTCAACTCATTCTACAAGGCCAATATTATTCTTACATCAAACCAAACAAAGACATCACAAGAAAAGAAAACTACAATATCCCTTACAAATTTATATGTAAAAATCCTCAACAAAATAGCCATCTGGATTCAGCAGATAAAAAAAGGATTGTACACCAGCATTAAAAAAGGATTATACCCCATAACCAAGTGGAATTTGTCCAAGGAATGCATAGTTGGTTCAACACAGGGATAACCAAAGTAAAACACCGTGTTAATAGAGTTAAGAATATAAGCCACATGACCATCTCAACAGAAAAAGCTCCTGTCAAAAACCAACAGCTTGCATCTTAAAAGCACCAAACAAATTAGGAATAGTAGAGAACTTCCTCAACCTGATAAAAGATGTCTATGAAAAACTGATAACTTATGTCACACTAAATGCTGAAACACTGAAAGCTTTCCCTGTGAGATCAGAAACAAGACAGAGGTGTCCACTCATGCCACTTTTATTCAACATTGTGCTGGAGTTTCTAGATTGGGCAGTTAGGCAAGAGCAAGAAATAAAAGCTTTCTAGATTAAAAAGGAAGAAGGAAAATTATCTCTTATTTGCAGATGCCATGATCTTATATATAGAAAATCTTAGGAAATGCAAAAAAACTATTAGAGATAATAACCAAGCTCAGCAAGTTTGCAGGACAGAGAATCACTATACAAGAAACAGTTGTGTTTCTAATATACCAGAGTTGAACAACCTGAAAGTGAAATTAAGAAAATAATTTTATTTACAGTATCAGAAAGAATAAATTTAACAACGTGGATGAACAAAATATGGAATATCCATACAATGGGGTATATGATTCAGCCATAATAAGTAACAAAGTACTAAAACAGGCTAAAACAAGGATGAACCATGAAAACAAGCTAAGTGAAGAAGCCAAACACAAATGGCCACATATTGTAATCTTCCTTTTATATAAAATGTACAGAACAGACAAATCCTTAGAGTTAGAAAGTAGAATAGTGGTTGCCAGGGTCTAAGGGGAGAGGGAAGGGGGGAATGAATGTTAATGGGTAGTGGGTTTTTTGGGGGTGGGGGCTGATGAAAATGTTTTGGAATTAAAGCATGGTGATGGTTGCACATGCTTGTGAATGTAGTGAAAAACACAAATTGTACACTTTAAAAGTTTGGATTTTATATAAATTGTATCTCCATAAAAAAGTGACCCTAAGTCTGTTTACATGATATGTTTCTCAGCACCAGGATTTCTTCTAAAATATCCTTGATAATGTATTCCATTAAAATGTTTGGCGTTATTTAGGAACATTTTTAATTTGTAGTCTTGTTAACAAATTATTCTCCTTTGAATCTATGTAGGTTGTTTTCAGATCTTTTCTGTAACAAAGGGATCCAGTGCTCAGGAATAATTCATTAAAAATTGTGATCTTTTCTAAAATAATCTATGAAAGTTTGTCTACCTTTTATATTCTCTAATTTTTTCTGCTAGAAATTAGGAGGATTTTCTTTATGTTCAATATAGAACTATTTATACATTGTGTTCAGTTATTCTCTAATAAGATATTAAGCTAGAGATATTCTCTAATAAAGCCACATTATGTTACACTTGTTTAGATTAAGGTTTTTGGATCTTGATTTTCATTCAAGAGGTGTCTGTACATTTTAACTTAGTTACACAGTAATATCCTTTATAGATAATGTAAAACATCAGGTCTTTAAATGTTTTACATTAAATATTAAAAATGTTCTTTTATGTAAATTTTATGATCCCAGGAATTTCTGGGCTATAGTCAAATTTTCCAAAATTGGTATGTAATTTTTAACAGGTCTTAGATTAGACATCAGTGAAGCAGGCTGTCATACTAAAATTGTGTGACAGTTCTTCTTTCCAAAAATATTCAGTAAAGGTCCCAAACATTACTGTATTTTTTTTTTTTTTTTT
>NW_020173920.1:3840699-3936387 GCF_003031525.2 Neophocaena asiaeorientalis asiaeorientalis
TTTTTTTTTTTTTTGCGCGGTATGCGGGCCTCTCACTGCTGTGGCCCCTCCCGTTGTGGAGCACAGGCTCAGCGGCCATGGCTCACGGGCCCAGCCGCTCCATGGCATGTGGGATCTTCCCGGACCGGGGCACAAACCCGTGTCCCCTGCATCAGCAGGCGGACTCTCAACCACTGTGCTACCAGGGAAGCCCCCATTGCTGTATTTTATTCATTCATGGTTCTTAGGGAAAAAAGCCAACTTAAATATTTAAAGTTAATTACATTTAAGTTTAATGCTCACATTAATGTCCTATTAAGTTTTTCTTGTAGTGGAAAAGGTTCAGTCTCTAAAGATAGTGTACCTTGCAGCGTACTAGGTGCTGGCAGCCTTTCAGAAATAAGAATGAAGTTGCCTATTCTTCTAGAGTGGGATTGATCACCTCATTAATTATTTTACCCAAGGAAGGTCCCTGTTTTTAAAAAAAGTCTTCTTGCTCATTTAATAACATTTACTGTGTTTAAATGTCAGTCCGTGAAATCTGAGCTATTTTCATACTTAAAGTAATTGCTTTCCTGTTACTCCAAAAGAATGGAAGCTTTAGTTTGGGAAAGGAAGGAAGAGCATTGAAACTGAGATGAGTAATAGTGAAAATGTGGCAGGAGTTGAAAGGATGCTGTAAACAAAATGAATTTCCCTCTCATTGCCTGAGTTACTGGTGAAATGAAATGTACAAAATGATGGCACTTGTTGATTTTTCAAGTTGTCAAATTAAGGTACATTTCTCAAGAGATTGATAGACAACCTTCTGGAAAACTCAGGGGAAAATGTTTTGGATTTGTTCGCTTGACAAAGTGAAAAAATGAATATTTTAAGTGAATAAATTGTTTTGATTGACTATACAATATATTTTTCTACTGTATAACATAATTTTAGTAAATCAGAACAAGAAAATATTTTAGTGATAAAGTAATTGCAAGTAATTTTTTTTAATCTATGCCTGCTCAAAGAATAGGCTATTGTGATTTCTAATCAGTGTGATGATTTTCTTTCGAATTTAATATGTGGTTTAATTTACAGGTAAACAGTGTTGACCTCAGAACTGCCAGCCATGAGCAGGCAGCAGCTGCTTTAAAAAATGCTGGCCAAGCTGTCACAATTGTTGCACAATATCGACCTGAAGGTAATAAATTCTTGTTGTCTGTATTTATTTTTTATTTCAGTGTTTAGAAGTCTTCCTCTTAATAATGTTTAACTTCCCAAGCTTAACTTTCTTTTTATATTTTTGTCTGATTTATTAATCTGTTATTTGTTTAGTTTGAACTTAATTCACTATCCAGATCAAAGAGTTTTTAATAGAATGTAGGAACTTGTATCTGCCAACTCTTTGAATATTTCTTTATTATTTGGATTAATTTTCAGGAGTTCATCTTTTTAAATGTGTCATCTCACCAAACACATACCTTTAAGTATACCTTTGACTAACTCAGTGGTTGAAAAGCAAAGATAGTAATTTTGCCAAAGAAAATTAGGTTATTTCAGTATTTTTTGACCTTTGAATTAGGTTATATTTATTAATAACAGGGTTTAAGATATGTTTCTAATAGCCTTTATTGTTACTTAAAGAGAAAGAATGTAAGTTTGAGATATATTTTTCTAAATAGTGAGGTATCATGGACTTGACCTTACCGAGTTCCGACTAGGAGAAGGTGATAATGGAAAATTTGAGGTCATATTAAACATACATAAGATTCTAGTTTACATCAACATAACCACTTCAGTAAAACCTCAGTGGAATTTAAAAAGCTTAAACACCCAAAAGAATACATAACACACTAGTTAATGTTCATAAACAAGGTGAAGAAGGAAAGAATGATGTGACTAAAGGAGCCAGGTGAATCATTCTATGATTTAGCAGCTGTTACATGTATTATTCTTTTCTTGGAGTGGAATTTATTTCTGTAACAAAACCTAATATGTGTTTTACCTGATCAAAATAGTATGTTGGGCATTGCTTGCTATTTCATAATATTTCTTATAAACCTCAGCATTCTAGGTTCAGTAACTGAACAAGAATAAATTCATTTATGTAAGGGGTAAGTTCCAAATAAATCACATTAATAAGCAAATAGGGATTAATATATGAAGTCAGAATGCTAATTCATTAATTTTTGTGAGAAACAAAACTACCAGTGGGACTACACATGCTTTTATCTTCTGGCCAACACATTCTTGCCCCATAGGCATATTATACGGAAACAAATTATAATCAGTGCTTGCTTATTATTATAGAAAGCCTCTTATTTATATGTTTATGAGAAATATAGACTATTTAGGTATGATTAAGGGTAAGTCAATATCTGCTCCTTGACCTCCCCAGAAAACACACAAAAGCAACAAGGAAAATAAACACATATTTCTACCCATAAAGCTTCACTTCACATTAAGCAAAACTAAGAAGACAGGTATAATACCTAGACAACAAAATACAGGCAAAGGCTGCTTAAGCAGGTTAAGATCTGGCAAAAGCTACATGTAAAGAAGGGAAGAGTAAAAGCATGGAATGTTGAGAATGCTCAGTGGTAGCAGAACATAGAATATGACAGAAAATTGTACTTCCTAAAGGTGGGGGACTTGTTTTTGAAGTATAAAAACATTATCCCTTGTTTATGGCAGGCCACATAAAATTGGAGTGAGCAAACTAGAGCGGAAGCCATCCTTGATGTGGTTTTGTTTAAAGGAAGTATTTGGTTAAAACAGTCTGTCAGATTATCTGATGCTATCAAGGCAGTCTTTTGGTTTTAAAGGCTGTAAAAATAACCTGTGCTTCCATCCCCACCCTGCACCCCAGACTTTCTGGTCCAGCCAACTCATTCAGTAATAAGCAATTTAAAAGGAACTAGCCTGGCATTCATACAAAGATATTAATAAGGAGACATGGAAACAAATAGCAAAGCTTAGCAAGAGATAAAAGTTGTCACAAACATGCATTTACACACACACAAAAAAAATTGGCACGTATCAGATGAAACTTTGATTTTAATGTTCTTAAACAATTTATGCATTCACTTCTTTGAAAGAAGACCACAAAGTAGTCGAAGAGATGGCTTAACAACCAGAGTTTAATTTTGAGCTAGCAGAACCCAGGAAAGAAGAAAGCAAACCAATTTCTTAAATTGGAACACAAAGTCAAAGAGACACTGCAGAACAATCAATAGGAGACATAAAGGATACAATAGGAAAAGTAAACAAAATGAAATAGAAACGAAGAGAATTTTTAAAGGTTAGAAAAGACAGGCAATTATATATATATATATATATACTTTTATATATACATACACACACAGGATATACTTAATTAGACTTTCTGGAAAAAGTAAATTTTTTTAAAAGAAAAGAATAAATGCTTGCAATTATAATTCATTCAGGAAAACTTTACTAGATTAAAAAGAAGTAACTTTACATTGAAAAGACACAGCATGATAAAAAATTAACTCAGAATGGTCAAAATTCAGACATATTCTAGTTAATTTTTATCAAGAAAGAATCTTCTGGAGTATTGGTTCAGGATGGCAGAGTAGAAGGACATGTGCTCACCTCCTCTCACAAGAGCACTGAAATCACAACTGCTGAACAACCATTCACAGGAAGACACTGGAACCCACCAAAAAAGATATCCCCCATCCAAAGACAAAGGAGAAGCCTCAGTGAGATGGGAAGGGGGAGCACAATCATGATAAAATCAAATCTCATACCTGCCAGGTGGGCGAACCACAAACTGGAGAACAATTAAAGCACAGAAGTTCTCCCACTGGAATGAAGGTTCTGAGCCCCACGTCAGCGTCCCAGCGTGGGGGTCCAGCAACAGGACTAGCAATCCCCAGGGATTCTGGCTTTGACAGGCAGCAGGATTTGAGTGCAGGACTTCCACGGGACTGGGCAAAACAGAGACTCCACTCTTGGAGCACGCACAAAGTCTTGTGCACACTAGGACCCAAGGGAAAGGAGCAGTGACCCCATAGGAGACTGAACCAAACCTACCTGCTAGTGTTGGAGGGTCTTCTGAAGGGGCAGGGGGTGACTATGGCTCACCAAGGGGAACAAGGGCACTGGCAGCAGTAGTTCTGGTAAGTACTCATTGACGTGAGCCCTCCCTCAGGCCACCATTAGCCCCACCAAACAGCCTGTAGGCTCCAGTGCTGGGTTGCCTCAGGCCAAACAACCAACAGGGAGGGAATACAGTCCCACCCGTCAGCAGACAAGTGGATTAAAATTTTACTGAGCAAGGCTTTGCTCACCAGAGCAAGACCCATTTCTACCCACCACCAGTCCCTCCCATCAGGAAGCTTGCACAGGCCTCTTAGATAGCCTCATCCACCAGAGGGCAGACAGCAGAAGCAAGAAGAACTATAATCCTGCAGCCTGCAGAATGAAAACCACAATCCTAGAAAGTTAAACAAAATGAAAAGGCAGAAGATTATGTCGCAGGTGAAGGAACAAGATAAAATCCCAGAAAAACAACTAAATGAAGTGGAGATAGGCAGCCTTCCAGAAAAAGAATTCAGAATAATGATAGTGAAGATGATCCAGAATGGAGGCAAAGATTAAGAAGATGAAAGAAATGTTTAACAAAGACCTAGAAGAACTAAAGAACAAACAAAAAAATGAACAATACAATAACTGAAATGAAAAATACACTAGAAGGAATCAATAGCAGAATAACTGAGGCAGAAGAACTGATAAGTGACCGGGAAGACAGAATTGTGGAAATCACTGCTGCAGAACAGAATAAGGAAAAAAGAATGAAAAGAAATGAAGACAGCCTAAGGACAACATTGAACACACCAACGTTCGCAGTGTAGGGGTTCCAGAAAGAGAAAAGAGAGAGAAAGGGCCTGAGAAAATATTTGAAGAAATAATAGCTGAAAACTTCCCTAACATGGGAAAGGAAACAGTCAACCAAGTCTAGGAAGCACAGAGAGTCCTAGGCAGGAGAAACCCAAGGAGAAACACACCGAGACATGTAGTAATCAAATTGACAAAAAATAAAGACAAAGAAAAATTATTTGAAAGCAACAGGGGAAAAATAACAACATACAAGGGAACTCCCATTAAGTTATCAGCTGATTTCTCAGCAGAAACTCCAAAAGCCAGAAGGGAGTGGCATGACATATTTAAAGTGATGAAAGGGAAGAACCTACAACCTACAACCAAGAATACTCTACAACCAAGAATACTGTACCCAGTTCTCATTCATATTTGACAGAGAAATCAAAAGCCTTACAGACAAGCCAAAGCTAAGAGAATTCAGCACCACCAGACCACTTTGCAACAAATGCTAAAGGAACTCCTCTAGGCAGGAAGGAGACTAGCAACTTTAAAAAAAAAAAAAAGCCTTGTACATATAGACTGTTATATCAAAACCTCATGGGAACAGCAAGCCCCAAAACTACAATAGATACACACACACAAAAAGAAAAAGCAACTCAAACACAGCACTAAAGATGGTCACCAAACCACAAGAGAAGAGAACAAAAGAGGAAGGGAAGAAAAAAGACCTACAAAAACAAACCCAAAACAATTAAGAAAATGGCAGAAATACACATATCGATAATTACCTTAAATGTAAATGTATTAAATGCGCCAACCAAAAGACATAGACTGGCTGAGTGGATACAAAAACAAGACCCATATATACACAGTCTACGAGAGACCCACCTCAGACCTAGGGACACATACAGACTGAAAGTGAGGGGATGGAAGAAGGTACTCCATGCAACTGTAAATCAAAAGAAAGCTGGAGTAGCAATACTCACGTCAGACATAATAGACTTGAAAGACTGTTATAATAGACAAAGAAGGACACTACATAACAATCAAGGCATCAATCCAAGAAGAAGATATAACAATTGTAAATATGTATACACCCAACATGGGAGCACCTCAATATATAAGGCAAATACTAACAGCCATAAAGGGAAAAATTGACAGTAACACAATAATAGTGGGGGACTTTAACACCCCACTTTCATCAGTGGACGTATCATCCAGACAGAAAATAAATAAGGAAACAGAGGCCTTAAATGACACATGAGACCAGATGGACTTAATTGATATCTGTAGAGCATTCCATACGAAAGAACCAGAATACACATTCCTCTTAAGTGCACATAGAACATTCTCCAGGATTGCCCACATACTAGGACACAAGGCGAGCCTCAGTAAATTTAAGAAAATTGAAATCTTATCAGACATCTTTTCCAATCACAATGCTATGAGATTAGAAATAAACTACAAAAAAAAACTATAAAAAACACAAACACGTGGAGGTTAAGCAATATGCTACTAAACCACCAGTGGATTGCTGAAGAAATCAAGAAAGAAATAAACAAATACCTAGAGACAAATGAAAATGAAAGCACAATGATACAAAACCTGTGGGATGCAGCAAAAGCAGTTCTAAGATGGAAGTTTATAGCAATACAATCTTACCTCAGGAAAGAAGAAAAATCTCAAGTAAACAACCTAACCTTACATCTGAAGGAACTAGAGAAAGAAGAACAAACAAAACCTAAAGTTAGTAGAAGGAAAGAAATCATAAAGATCAGAACAGAAATAAATGAAATAGAGACAAAACAATAGCAATGATCAATGAAACTAAAAGCTGGTTCTTTGAAAAGATAAACAAAATTGATAAATCTTTAGCCAGACTCATCAAGAAAAAAAGGGAGAGGACTCAAATCAATAAAATTATAAATGAAAAAGGAGAAGTTACAACTGACACCACAGGAATACAGAGCATCATAAGAGACTACTGCAGGCAACTATATGCCAATAAATGGACAACCTGGAAGAAATAGACAAATTCCTAGAAAGGTACAGTCTTCCAAGACTGAACCAGGAAGAAACAGAAAATATGAACAGACCAATCACAAGCACTGAAATTGAAACTGTGATTTTAAAACTCCCAACAAACAAAAGTCCAGGACCTGATGGCCTCACAGGCAAATTCTATCAACACTTAGATAAGAGCTAACACCTATCCTTCTGAAACTGTTCCACAAAATTGCAGAGGAAGGAACACTCCCAAACTCATTCTATGAGGCCACCATCACCCTGATACCAAAACCAGACAAAGATACCACAAAAGAAAATTACAGGCTGATGAACATAGATGCAGAAGTCCTCAACAAAACATTAGCAAACTGAATCCAACAATACATGAAAAGGATTATACACCATGATCAAGTGGGATTTATCCCAGGGATGCAAGGATTTTTCAGTATCCGCATATCAATCATTGTGATGTACCACATCAACAAATTGAAGAATAAAAACCATATGATCATCTCAATAGATGGAGAAAAAGCTTTTGACAAAATTCAGCACCCATTTATGAGAAAAAAACAAAGAACTCTCCAGAAAGTGGGCATAGAGTGAACATACGTCAACATAATAAAAGCCATATACAACAAACCTACAGCTAACATCATACTCAATGGTGAAAAGCTGAAAGCATTTCCTCTAAGATCAGGAACAAGACAAGGATGTCCACTCTTGCCACTTTTATTCAATGTAGTCTTGGAAGTCCTAGCTATGGCAATCAGAGAAGAAAAAGAAATAAAAAGAATCCAAATTGGAGAAGAAGTAAAACTGTCACTGTTTGCAGATGACATGATACTTTACGTAGAAGATCCTACAGATGCTACCAGAAAACTACTAGAGCTCATCAATGAATTCGGTGAAGTTGTAGGTTACAAAATGAATACAGAAATCTGTTGCATTTCTATACACTAACAATGGAAGATCAGAAAGAGAAATTCAAGAAACAATTCCATTTACCATCACGTCAAAAAGAATAAAATACCTAGGAATAAACCTACCTAAGGAGACAAAAGACCTGTACTCCGAAAACTATAAGACACTGATGAAAGAAATAAAAGAAGACTCAGATGGCATGGATTGGAAGAATCAACACTGTCAAAATGACTACCCAAGGCATTCTACATGTTCAGTACAATCCCTATCAAATTACCAATGGCATTTTTCACAGAACTAGAGTAAAACATCTTAAAATTTGTATGGAGACACAAGAGACCCTGAATAGCCAAAGCAATCTTGAGAAAGAAAAATGGAGCTGAAGGAATCAGACTCCCTGACTTCAGACTATACTACAAAAATACAGTCATCAAAACAGTATGCTACTGATACACAAATAGAAATATAGATCAGTGGAATAGGATAGAAAGCCCAGAAATAAACCCATGCATCTATGGTTAATTAACCTACAACAGAGGAGGCAAGACTACACAATGGTGGAAAGACAGTCTCTTCAACAAATGGTGCTGGGAAAACTGAACAGATACATGTAAAAAAATGAAATTAGATTATTCTTTAACACCATACACAAAAATAAGCTCAAAATGGATTAAAGACCTAAACGTGAGACTGGACCCTATAAAACTCCAGAGGAAAACATAGGCAGAACACGCTCTGACATAAATCACAGCAATATCTTTTTTGAGCCATCTCCCAGAATAATGGAAATAAAAACAAAAATAAACAAATGGGACCTGATTAAATTCAAAATTCTTTGCACAGCTAAGGAAGCCATAAACAAAATGGAAAGACAACCCACAGATTTGGAGAAAATATTTGCAAATGACGTGACCAACAAGGGATTAGTCTCCAAAATTTACAAATAGCTCATGAGGCTTAATATCATCAAAACAAACAGCCCAATAAAAAAAATGGGCAGAAGACCTAAATAGACATTTCTCCAGAGACATACAAATGGCCAAGAAGCACATGAAAAGATGTTCAACATCACTAATTATTAGAGGAAATGCAAATCAAAACTACAATGAGATATCACCTCATGGCAGTCAAAATGGCTATCATCAAAAAATCCACAAACAGTAAATGCTGGAGAGGGTATGGAGAGTTGGGAACCCTCCTACACTGTTGGTGGGAAGGTAAATTGGTATAGCTATATGGAGAACGATATAGAGGTTCCTTAGAAAAGTAAAAATAGAGCTACCATATGACCCTGTAGTCCCACTCCTGGGCATATATCCAGAGAAAAACATGGTCCGAAAGGGTACATGCACCCCAGTGTTCACTGCAGCACTGTTTACAGTAGCTAAGACATGGAAGCAACCTAAATGTCCATCAACAGAGGCTAAAGAAGATGTGGTACATATACATATGTATATGTGGTACATATATATGTGGTACATATATACAATGGAATATTACTCAGCTATTAAAAAGAAATAATGCCATTTGGAGCAACGTGGATGGACCTAGAGATTGTCATACTGAGTGAAGTAAGTCAGACAGAGAAAGAGAAATATCGTATAATATCCCTTATATGTGGAATCTGAAAGAAATTATACAAATGAACTTATTTACAAAACAGAAACAGATTTCACAGACTTAGAGAATGAACTTATGGTTACCTGGGGGAAAGAAGTAGGGGAAAGGATAGTTAGGGAGTTTGGGATCAACATGTACACACTGCTATATTTAAAATGGACAACCAACAAGGACCCTACTGTATAGCACAGGGAACACTGCTCAATGTTATGTGGCAGCCTGGATGGGAGGGGAGTTTGCGGGAGAATGGATACATATATATGTATGTCTGAGTCCCTTTGCTGTGCACCTGAAACTGTTACAACATTGTTAATTGTCTATATTCCAATATAAAATAGTTAAATTAGAAAAAAAACTTCTGGAACCCAATAAAAATATTAAGTTATTAATAAGGAGGTAAAAATTGATTGATAAAAGGAAGAATTGCTCTAATGCTTGGTGAGCATAGATCTGAACAAGGATTGTTAATTTAACCACTTTTATGTTTAGTGACTCTTAACTAAGCCTAATGTACCCCTGTATGCAGTAGGTATACTTGCCACTGATAGTTGTCAAGGGTGGGCTACCCTTTTCCTAGGATAGTTATTGCGTGGACCTAGGAATCTCTTTCAGATTATCTTTTTCTGTGCTTGTACTCTATTTTTTTTCTTTTGCTCTTTTTTTGTGATTTCTGTACTTTTTTTCTGTATGAATCTTTCTGATTGATACTTTTTCTTTAGTTGTGTTCAAAAGTTTAAACTATTCTCATCTTGATGGAGCTACTTTTGTATCAAGGAGAATTTGCATTGTATGTTGATTATCCAAGTAGCTGCTATTTAGCAGACATCTTCTATGTTTCAAGGTTAGACCCTTATATTAATTAGTCTTGTGTATATATCTTTTTTCCAAACATCTCAACACCTGATTTTTTGTCCTGTTTGATTTCTCCAGGTGTATATCTCTTTAATGTTCAAAACTGAGCATGACTGAAACAATTCTTTTACTCCCTCAGTAAATGGCACTTCCATTGATGGTTAAGCCAGAAGGCGCGGAGTCATCCTTGACTTCCCTCCCCTTTTCTCAACCTCTATGTCTCGGCCACTACCCTTACCAAACCCACTATCATATCTTACCTATTCTAATAGCCTCTAGCAAGTCTTCTTACTTCTTTCTTGACTTTCTCCAATCCATTCATCAGCCAAAATGATCTTTTTAAATACAAAGATTGGATTGTATCACTTTCTATTTAAAACACTTCCAATTATACTCTGAATAAAATCCAAAGCCTTTAATAGTGCCTGCAAGGCCCTGTGTGATTGAGCATAGCACAGTACATTTGGCTTCACTGCATGCCCTCTATTCCTTCCTTTGCTCCTTCAGCTCTAACCACACAGGACTTCTTCTTTCAGACCCTTGATTACACCAAGTATTTTCCTAATTCTCTGTTCATTCTGTTTGTTCTTAGAATATTCTTTCCCCCTATTCTTTATATGATTGGCTCCTTCTCATAATTCCATTTGTCATAGCACTGTGACATTTTTTTCTTTAAACAACTCAACACAGTTTATAATTGTATGTTTATTTAGGTGCCTGTTGGCTTTTTGTTTATTTAAGCCTTGCTCTAGAGGCTTGTGAAACACATAGCTATATCCCTACATACAGGTGATGATATAGAGTCAAATAACAAAGCTAGTAATAGCTAGGCTTCAGTCCCAGGTCTGTTGCCTTCAAAATCTAGATACTTTTCACTGGGAATATTTTGATGAGTGTTTAGTCTGGCAGTATTGATTTATACTATATTCTTTTACCATAGCTATGGTGTCATTGCCTAATAAACACAAGGTAAGTACCAATAGAGCACAGAAAACAAACACTGCCTTAGGAATTCAAAAGGAGGTAAATCATATTGCCTGGTATGAGGAAAAAATGCCATAGAGTACAATTGGGGCTTAACTGGAAACCTGAAAAATGGGTAGTCTTTAGATAGGCAGAGAGAAGAAATGACATTCTATAAAGAATAACAGAAGACCAAAGATAAGAGAGTTAAAATTTATAAGCATCTTTTGGGTACTTTAAAAACTTACCTGTCCTCCTTGCTGTATTGCTACTTACCTTGTGTTTGTTTATTAGGCAGTGACTTGATGGCTTTATGTTTTGTTTTAATACTAACTATGTAGTTTTAACAAATGTATTTTGGTTGTACAGCACTGTTTCTAAAAAACATATTCCGTGTCATCAGTGTGTAACTGCTGTGAGGGCCAAGGATATAAATTGAAGATAAGAGTCAGATTTTCTTTCTCAGTGAGGGGGCTATTTTACAAAGTACAAAAGGAGTCGGCCTGATACTCTGGTAATCAGTCATCTCCTTGCAGTTAGTATCTTCACTTTATTAATGACGAATCCATTGGGATTCTCGGCTTCATTGATAATCTGACATATATACATACATACAAACAGACAAAGAGTGAAGAGGAAAACTTTTTGGTAAGAGTAAGTTTTTATCTTTTAGGATCTATAGCTTGCCTGTTGGTCTCCCATGAAATACTGTTATGAGTTTTTCAGCCTATATACTTTGAACTTTTATGACATAGGCTCTAAGTATGAAAAAATAATCTCCACAATACATTTAGAATGACTTTAACTCCTAGCTCCCCCAGTTTTGCTAACTCCAGAGACAAGCAACAGTTTGTTTTTAGAGCTTTACTACTAAGCATTCTGGGGAATTATAATCAGAAATCAAACATGGGCACTGAAAATATAACTCTAGTTTTTTCTCCATATCCAGAAGTTACAAAATTTGGACAAATAGTTCCTGGTCTATAGTTATAGACTCTCCTGTGGGCTGGGTGATAGACTATAATAGAAAAAAATGTGTGCCGGGCATCTAACCATATTTATTAGCTCTTTTAATTCCCATAAAGCCCTATAAAGTGGGCACTTTTACCATCATTTTACATTACAGTTGAGTAAAATAAGGCACAAAAAGGTTAAGTAACTTGCCAGTTACATAGCTGTTAAGTGATTAAGATTCATTCTAGCCCTTTGTAGAGGAGAAAAAACTTTTCCTCTTCCCTTTTAGTTTCAGTAGCTGGGCCCTATGAATTAAACTGACAGAAGACAGATTAACAGAAGAAAATATTTTATTTTGCCTGCATACACAGAGCCAACAAAAGAAGGAGTTGGCTCATTAAATGATTAAAGGCTTATCTACCTAACATAGTATGGAAAAGGAAGTGGAGATAAAAGCCTGTGGGAAAAATAAATAGGTTTCTTAAGGAAAGAAAAGTACATTTTTAGGAGAAAGTTTGTGATAGTTTGTCTCTACAGTATGAGTGGTCTTTCCATCTTCTTCAAGGCCATAAAGCTCCCCAAGAGAGGAGATTTACAATAGCCTCATTTCCCAGAAGTAGCTCCTTTTAGTCAGATAAGAAAAGCTCTAAGAAGGCTTTTTTCTACATTTGTTGAACCTCAGATGTCTTCAGCGTAAAATAATCTCTGTGACAACTCTGGGGTTCCAAGTGGTCCCCACACCTTGAACACCTCTCAACTATACATTAAAGCTACCTCCCTTCACAAACCCTAAACTCAAAAATGTTTTATCTCAGTGTTCCTCAAGTATACTATACCAACTTCCAGACCTTATTTTTTGGTTCAGAAAATATTAATTATATTGATATTATAAAGGAAAAAGAGCAAAGGGAAAGAATTAAACTTATATTAAATGTATGTTCTGTTTCCCATTGGACATGTCTTAAACTTACGAGGTATTTTTATTTCGTTTTTGTAAGAAGAAAAAAAATCTTTGAGATTGGTGTTACTGTCCCTAATCTTAAAGTGACTGAAGTCTAGAAAAGCTGAGAGGTTTGGCCAGAGACACTTTTCTGTGTTTCAAAGGTTTAATTTAAATCTGAGTTGCAGAGATCGAGTTTTAACCCATCTTCTCATTTTATTTTCATAATTACTTTTGGTAACAACCAAAGAGAGTCTGGAGACTGAATGGAGAGGTTGTATTGGATTAGTGGCATTTCTTTGCAAACATATGACATCTCTTAAAGTGGTTTTCTGTAGCAGGTTCCTAATTAATTTTTTTCAGTATCTTACTTTCCTTCCTATACCTTTCTACCCTTTCCTAACTACTTAAAACAACCAGCCTGACTTCTTACTCAGAAACTTTCCATTTTTCTTTTCTAGACCAGTCATAATATCCATTCTGTGATACTTGTTGCTTTCAGATGTTAACTGTGTATTTAATTAATATATTTCATTATAGAGTATAAATGAGTTTTATTCTTCATAGTTGGGATTGCGAGTTTCAAAGAAATTGGGGGAGGTAAAATTTCTCCCCACTCTTCTGCCCCCTGCTTTCCTCCATCTTTTCACTTGAAGTGTGGAGGTGCAAACTGAGAAGTTGAAAACAGAATAAAATGCAGAAAGTTTGCTATTAAACATTTTCTCTCCTCTTATAACCATACACATATTATTTAACTTACAGCCAGTAGTTCAGAGACTCCCTAATATATTTCATGACAGGAAATATAGTTTCGTTCAGGAATTTCTGAAATGCTTAGTGGAGATTATCTCTTGGGTAACATTTTAGCTCTCTCCAATGGTAGCTTTCCTGAAATGAGTTGTGGTGTAATTTCTAGAAGAGGGGTGCAAATGACTTAGCAGAAAAAAGAAATGAGACTTCCTCCAAAATAAAATATAAGAAAGGGTACACAGGATGGGTGTAAGGTGGAAATTGTTAGAGCTGAAAGTATGAATTGATTGAAGCAAAAGGAAAAGATGGGAATCTTAGCCAGGTGAATGAAATGGAAGGCTTAAAGGAAAAGTAACTTTGAGGAAAGTATTGAAGTATCTTTGGAACAGACGGACAGATGGTTATGAGGAATTATTAATAGTAAGTAAAGACCGTAAATATGAAAATCTGAACAGAGTGAACAAAATAAGAAAGGCACGTATTTAAGAAATTATCAGGAATTGAGTTTAGGTCTCCAGTATCTTAAATGTTGACTGAGACTGTAAGTGCTTTGTAGTAACTTAGTTCTTAGGAAAGAACATTTTTTGCCTCACTATAAAATAAGATAATGTGATCTTTTTACAGAAAGCTTTTAAATTTCTAAAATGTAGAATATTTTAAATCACTAGGACTTTGGTTAATTCAGTTGGCAAAATGGCTGAAAACAACTAATAATGCTACGTGAAATATAATGAACATCTTATTAAAAGCATCAAAGTGCTGCTAAGGCAGTAAGGAATTATCAAACAAAAAGTGAAGGGAAACTGGGAACTCAGAGAACTAAAGAATCACAGAAGTTACTTGAATAAGTGCAGTGATGTACTGTCTTACAAGGGTCAGTTAAACTTTCAGGAATTTTGCAAACTAGCTGTTAAGCATGGTCATTATTTTTTTATATATAAATTTATTTATTTATTTTTGGCTGTGTTGGGTCTTCGTTGCTGTGCACAGGCTTCCTCTAGTTGCGGCAAGTGGGGGCTACTATTGCAGTGCATGGGCTTCTCACTGCCCTGGCTTTTCTTGTTGCAGAGCATGGGCTCTAGGGTGCGGGCTTCAGTAGCTGTGGCACGCGGGCTCAGTAGTTGTGGCTTTTGGGCTCTAGAGCACAGGTTCAGTAGTTGCGGTGCACTGGCTTAGTTGTTCCGTGGCATGTGGGATCTTCCTGGACCAGGGCTCGAACCTGTGTCCTCTGCATTGGCAGGTGCATTCTTAACCACTGCGCCACCAGGGAAGTCCCAACATGGTCGTTATTAAAAATAAAATTAGACAGGCTCTTTGATAGGGCTAATGGTGGACTCTGGGAGGGCTCTTGCCAAGGAGTACTCCCCAGAACTCCTGCCAGTGTTCTTGTCCCCGTGGTGAAACACAGCCAACCCCTGCCTCTGCAGGAGACCCTCCAGCACTAGCAGCCGTGTGGCTGACAGGGTCTTGGTGCTCCGGCTGGGTGTCAGGCCTGTGCCTCTGACCAGAGACCTCCCGGCTCCATATAATATCACATGGCGAAAGCTCTCCCAGAGATCTCCATCTCAACGCCAAGACCCAGCTCCATTCAACACCCAGCAAGCTACAGTGCAGGACAACCTATGCCAAACAACTAGCAAGACAGGAACACAACCCACCCATTAGCAGAGAGGCTGCCTAAAATCATATTAAGGTCACAGACACCCCAAAACACACCACCGGACGTGGTCCTGCCCACCAGAAAGACAAGATCCAGCCTCATCCACCAGAGGACAGGCACCAGTCCCCTGCACCAGAAGGCCTACACAACTGAACCAACCTTAGCCACTGGGGGCAGACACCAAAAACAACGGGAACTACAAACCTGCAGCCTATGAAAAGGAGACCCCAAACACAGTAAGTTAAGCAAAAGGAGAAGACAGAGAAACACACAGCAGATGAAGGAGCAAGGTAAAAACCCACCAGACCAAACAAATGAAGAGGAAATAGGCAGTCTACCTGAGAAAGAATTCAGAGTAATGATAGTAAAGATGATCCAAAATCTTGAAAATGAAGACTATTACAAGAGACAAAGAAGGACACTACATAATGATGAAGGGATCAATCCAAGAAAAAGATATGACAATTCTAAATGTTTATGCACCCAGCATAGGAGCACCTCAATACGTAAGGCAAATGCTAACGCCCATAAAAGGGGAAATCGACAGTAACATGATCATAGTAGGGGACTTTAACACCCCACTTTCACCAATGGACAGATCATCCAAAATGCAAATAAATAAGGAAACAGAAGAATCTCAAATACACAACCTACTCTTACACCTAAAGCAATTAGAGAAAGAAGAACAAAATAACCCCAAAGTTAGCAGGAGGAAGGAAATAATAAAGATCAGATTAGAAATAAATGAAAAAGAAATGAAGGAAACGATAGCAAAGATCAGTAAAACTAAAAGCTGGTTCTTTGAGAAGATAAACAAAACTGATAAACCATTAGCCACACTCATCAAGAAAAAAAGGGAGAAGACTCAAATCAATAGAATTAGAAATGAAAAAGGAAAAGTAACTACTGACACTGCAGAAATACAAAGGATCATGAGAGATTACTACAAGCAACTGTATGCCAATAAAATGGCCAACCTGGAAGAAATGGACAAGTTCTTAGAAAAGCACAACCTTCCAAGACTGAATGAGGAAGAAATAGAAAATATAAACAGACCAATCACAAGCACTGAAATTGAAACTGTGATTAAAAATCTTCCAACAAACAAAAGCCCAGGACCAGATGGCTTCACAGGCAAATTCTATCAAACATTTAGAGAAGAGCTAACACCTATCCTTCTCAAACTCTTCCAAAATGTAGCAGAGGGAGGAACACTCCCAAACTCATTCTACGAGGCCACCATCACCCTGATGCCAAAACCAGACAAAGATGTCACAAAGAAAGAAAACTACAGGCCAATATCACTGATGAACACAGATGCAAAAATCCTCAACAAAATACTAGCAAGCAGAATCCAACAGCACATTAAAAGGATCATACACCATGATCAAGTGGGGTTTATCCCAGGAATGCAAGGATTCTTCAATATATGCAAATCAATCAATGTGATAAACCGTATTAACAAATTGAAGGAGAAAACTCATATGATCCTGTCAATAGATGCAGAAAAAGCTTTCGACAATATTCAACACCCATTTATAATAAAAACCCTCCAGAAAGTAGGCATAGAAGGAACTTACCTCAACATAATGAAGGCCATGTATGACAAAACCACAGCCAGCATTGTTCTCAGTGGTGAAAAACTGAAAGCATTTCCACTAAGATCAGGAACAAGACAAGGTTGCCCACTTTCACCACTATTATTCAACATAGTTTTGGAAGTTTTAGCCACAGCAATCAGAAGAAAAAGAAAAGGAATCCAAATCGGAAAAGAAAAAGTAAAACTGTCACTATGCAGATGACATGATAGTATACATAGAGAATCCTAAAGATGCTACCAGAAAACTACTAGAGCTAATCAATGAATTTGGTAAAGTAGCAGGATACAAAATTAATGCATAGAAATCTCTTGCATTCCTATACACTAACAATGAAAAATCTGAAAGAGAAGTTAAAGGTACACTCCCATTTACCACTGTAACAAAAAGAATAAAATGCCTAGGAATAAACCTACCTAAGGAGACAAAAGACCTGTATGCAGAAAACTATAAGACACTGATGAAGGAAATTAAAGATGATACAAACAGATGGAGAGATATACCATGTTCTTGAATTGGAAGAATGAACATTGTGAAAATGGCTGTACTACCCAAAATGATCTACAGATTCAGTGCAATCCCTATCAAACTACCAATGGCATTTTTCACAGAACTAGAACAAAACATTTCACAATTTGTATGGAAACACAAAAGACCCCAAATAGCCAAAGCAATCTTGAGAAAGAAAAACAGAGTAGGAGGAAACAGGCTCCCTGACTTCAGACTACCCTAAAAATCTACAGTAATCAAGACAGTATGGTACTGGCACAAAAACAGAAATATAGATCAATGGAACAGGATAGAAAGCCCAGAGATAAACCCACACATATATGGTCACCTTGTCTTTGGTATAGGAGGCAAAAATATACAGTAGAGAAAAGACAGCCTCTTTCCCAGTGCTGGAAAAACTGGACAGCTACATGTAAAAGAATGAAATTAGAACACACCCTAACACCATATACAAAAATAAACTCAAAATGGATTAAAGACCTAAATCTAAAGCCAGACACTATACAATTCTTAGAGGAAAACATAGGCAGAAGAACACTCTATGATGTAAATCACAGCAAGATCCTTTTTGACCCACCTCCTAGAGAAATGGAAGTAAAAGCAAAAATAAATGGAACCTAATGAAACTTAAAAGCTTTTGCACAGCAAAGGAAACCATAAACGAGATGAAAAGACAACCCTCAGAATGGGAGAAAATATTTGCATATGAAGCAACTGACAGAGGATTAATCTCCAAAATTTACAAGCAGCTCAATATCAAAAGAGCAAACAACTCAATCCAAAAATGGACAGAATACCTAAACAAACATTTCTCCAAAGAAGACATACAGATTGCCAACAAACACATGAAAGGACGTTCAACATCACTAATCATTAGAGAAATGCAAATCAAAACTACAATGAGGTATCAGCTCATACCAGTCAGAATGGCCATCATCCAAAAATCTACAAACAGTAAATGCTGGAGAGGGTGTGGAGAAAATGGAACTCTCTTGCACTGTTGGTGGGAATGTAAATTGATACAGCCACTATGGAGAACAGTATGCAGGTTCCTTAAAATCTAAAAATAGAACTACCATATGACCCAGCAATCCCACTACTGGGCATATACCCTGAGAAAACCATAATTCAAAAAGAGTCATGTACCACAATGTTCATTGTAGCTCTATTTACAATAGCCAGGACATGGAAGCAACCTTAGTGTCCATCGACAGATGAATGGATAAAAAAGATGTGGCACATATATACAATGGAATATTACTCAGCCATAAAAGGAACGAAATTGAATTATTTGTAGTGAGGTGGATGGACCTAGAGACTGTCATACAGAGTGAAGTAGGTCAGAAAGAGAAAAATGCCATATGCTAACACATATATATGGAATCAAAAAAAAAAAAAGTTCTAAAGAACCTAGGGGCAGGACAGGAATAAAGACGCAGACATAGAGAATGGATTTGAGGACATGGGGAGAGGGAAGGGTAAGCTGGGATGAAGTGAAAGAGTGGTGTGGACGTATATACACTACCAAATGTAAAATAGATCACTAGTGGGAAGTGCCTGCATAGCCCGGGCAGATCAGCTTGGTGCTTTGTATCCACCTAGATGGGTGGGATAGGGAGGGTGGGAGGGAGACGCAAGAGGGAGGAGTTATGGGGACGTATGTATATGTATAGCTGATTCAGTTTGTTATACAGCAGAAACTAACACACCACTGTAAAGCAATTATACTCCAATAAAGGTGTTTTAAAAATAAATAAAAATTCAAATCTAAAAAAAAAATAAGTTAAATTTAAAACTGAATTGCAAAAAAAAAAAAACAAAAAAAAAAACGGAATTGCCCAGAACTCCCCCCTCCCCCCCCCCAAAATAAAGGTGTTTTAAAAATAAATAAAAATTCAAATCTAAAAAAAAAATAAGTTAAATTTAAAACTGAATTGCAAAAAAAAAAAAACAAAAAAAAAAACGGAATTGCCCAGAACTCCCCACTCCCCACCCCCAGAAAAAAATTAAGATAGCAAAACCAGATGAAAAGGTATCCCCATGAACCTCAATATAAAAGCAGGTATAAACAAGCTGTCAACAGCTGTAAGACCCCATGATATCAGCATCTGTACCCAGAGAATCAGTAGAAGAAGCCCAAAAGCCAATCTGTACTCATTTAAAAAATGAGGTGGATCTATTGAGAACTGCCTCTGAAACTATAAGGGTTTTTGCACAATCTACATGTGAGTGCAAGGGATCTGCAGTAAGGTGTGAAGAAGCTGGAGCAGTCTGAGCCCCATGACCCAATTAACCAGCTACAGCTCCCTTTTAGTTCAAAGCCCCACACCAAGGAACAATTACTAGGAATAAAATCCAAATTGAGCAGGATAGGGATAATAGAGCCAAAGGATATAGAAGGTCCAGATGAGTGGGGGGAAAGAAAGCCCAGGAGATCTCACAGTATATGAGATATATCTTTGAACACTTGACAGAAACAGCAAAAAGGAGTTTTAGAGCTGTGGAGATAGAAAAGCCATCCTGATGCAATACTCTTACCTTAAGAAGTTCAGGAAAACTAATTTCTCATAAAAATGAACAACAGAAAAGGATCAAGATTGAATCCAATGGAAACCTATTTGAAAAATGAAAATAAGAATCAGAATAATGTCTCTACAATGAAAGTATGCCAGAAAGACATGCCCACAAAACAAATGAAAAGTATAACCTAATATTGCAAAACAAGTTAAAGGAAAATGAATATATGGAAGAACAACATAAATGAGTTAATAGAACTCAGGAAATTATTAGAAATAAAGAAAAATTTTATTTCAAAAATTAAGTTTAACTAGAAGGAGCACACAATAGTTATTTAAAGCAAGTAGGTAAAAAAGAGGAATTTTTAAAAATCAAAAATAAAGAGTTCTTTCCCTTCCGCATCCTGATCAACTTTGTATTAAAGCCATTAGGTGAAGCATAGCAAGGTAATTATGTGCATTGCAGGGCTGGGAAGGTGGGGGACATCTATGGTAAACCGTTAGGACTTAACCATGATGAGGGCTTCCACACAAGCAGCTGTCCTGGTGTGAGGAGTTGGAGCCTGAGCAGAGTGAGATGGTTACACATGGGACTGGTCAGAGCCCAGTCTGGAAAGTAGATGGTACTAGAAGCAGAAGGCTAGTTACATACAGAGAGATTGATCAAAGGAATATATATTTTAAGGGTAATGTTGTCTGTGATTTTCAGTGTTGGAGAAGAGAGTTATAAATATTGAAAGGGAGAAAACTAAATATAGACCATATATTATTAGATTAGAATTGGAGAAATTTTTATGAACATATTTTCAGTTTACATAATATAAACATAGTTATAAATGTGTATCTATTTTACATATATATATGGAATTCCCTGGCTCTATCCACTGAGAAGGCCTGGGCTCAATGCCACCCCAGTAGCAATGAGCACACCTAAGCCTCAGATCTTAGCTTCTAAATACTATTCCCCATCTAAATTACCAAGGCTGTTTGGATAAATGGCCAGAAAGCAAGGAAATGCTCAAGGAATGATGGAGGCATGTCAAAGGGCACATAATCCAATTTGAAAGGGTTCCCACTGGCCAAATTGGGAACAATTTGAACATCAGATAGATGATAATAATACCTGATAGTAATCCACTGAATAAACTAAGATATCATGGGTCTTTACTAATATAAATAAGTGAATTAATTGAAAGTTTGATGAGAATGGAGATGTGTACATGGTTTCAATAACTTGCTATTTGCAAATGGAAAAAGTAATTTTGCAGTAGAGAAACCTGGCAGACACAACCTTCATCAAGTGCTGAAAGTTTATAGCATCAGTAATGGGACAAATCAGAAATGTATACCACCTGGTAGGGTGCATTGAAAAGAACATACATCTCTTCTGTGACATTCCTGCCAAAGTTGCAGGACTAAATGTGGGAACATCAGACAAATCTAAAGAGACATTCTACAAAATAATTGTCCTCTAATTTTCAACGGTAGCAAGCTTACAAAGTCAAGGAGAGACTGAGAAACGGCTCTGACTGGAAGAGACTTTAAAAATATGACAATTTTAATGCCTATATGCTCTGATATAACTCATGATTTCAAAATGGATCCTTTTGCTATTAAGGACATTATTGGGGAAACTTCAGTGGGATGTGAGCATTAGATGTAGTAATGTATTAACATTGCTTTCTTGATTTTGATGGTCTTGTGATTGTATAAGAAAGTATCTTTATTTGTAGGCATTACACACTGAGAATTCAAGAGTGACATCAGAGTAGCATGTTACTCTCAAATGGTTCAGGAAAAAGTTTGTGATTGCTTCAATCTTTAAAAATATATTAATTTTTTAAAAAGAATAAGAAAGGGTTTGAGAGTGACAGATGTAGAAAGTAGGCAGAGAATATTCAACATGCATATAACAGTCTCAGGAAAAAACCAAAACAGTACAACAAAACAAATAATAAAAATATATAAACAAGAAAACTTTTCTGAAATTAAAAATAATAATTTAAGCTGCATATCGAAAGGACAATCCAGGTACCTAAGGTAATAACCATCACTGAGAAACATTCTAATAAAATTACTGGAATTAAGAGAAAAAATTTGGTGAAATTCCAGGCCCCCAAAAAATGTTTTTTAAAGAAAAGAAAATGAGGTTGTCATCAGAACTTCATCCTCCATCATTTATAAGAGACAATGGAGTCAACATATTTAAGAATCAAAGAAAGAAACTGTGAATCAAACAGGCTTGAAATATAAAGACTGCAGTCAAATGTATCAACAGAGAATTAGGATGATATTGTTCACATAAACCCTTCCAGAGGAGAAAGAACAAACTTCAGACATCAAAAATGGAAGAGATGCTGACATAAAGACTGGTGTTAGTTATTAAGATAGTTATAAGGAGGGCTTCTCTGGTGGCGCAGTGGTTGGGAGTCCGCCTGCCGATGCAGGGGACATGGGTTCGTGCCCCGGTCCGGGAAGATCCCACATGCCACAGAGCAGCTGGGCCCATGACCCATGGCCACTGAGCCTGTGCGTCCGGAGCCTGTGCTCCGCAACGGGAGAGGCCACAGCAGTGAGAGGCCCGCGTACCGAAAAAAAAAAAAAAAAAGATAGTTATAAGGAAAAGAATGTATAATATGAAAAAACTGTATGCTATGACAGTTTGGAAAAAATGCAGTTATCAGAAAGTGGGGGTAGAATTGTAGATAATGTGAAAATAGAAGGACTTGCCTGGTGGTTCAGTAGTTAAGAATCCAGCTGCCAATGCAGGGGACATGGGTTCAAGCCCTGGTCTGGGAGGATCCCACATGCCACAGAGCAACTAAGCCCGTGCGCCACAACTACTGAGCCTGCACTCTAGAGCCTGCAGGCCACAACTACTGAGCCCATGCTCCGCATCTGCTGGAGCCCGTGTGCTCTAGGGCCTGCATGCTGCAACTGCTGAGCCCATGTGCTGCAACTACTGAAGCCCGTGCACCTAGAGCCCATGCTCTGCAACAAGAGAAGCCACTGCAATGAGAAACCCGCGCACTGCAACAAAGAGTAGCCCCCCCTCGCCGCAACTAGAGAAAGTCCGCAGGCAGCAACAAAGACCCAATGCAACAGGATAAAAAAAATTAGAATAAACTTTCTGATTGCTTTGAAGTTATTAATATAAAAGGATAATATTTCAAATTAGATCTGGGGAGATTGCTCATAGTAGGGGGCCAAAAACCAAACCAAGAGTTATTAGAACAACAGAATAAAGCTTCCTAATTTTATATTTATATATTTACTTTTATAAATATTTAAATTTTATTTAAATATATTTTATTAAGTATATATAAATATAAGTGTTTTATAAACATTAAAATATAAATTTTATATATATATTTTATATATTCATAATATATGTTTATAAATAAACTTAAGAAGGCTTGTCCTTGTGTGTGTGTGTATGTATATATGTGTATATATATATGAACAAATAGACTGCACAGTGAAACTGTGTTCCAGTTGCTATTACTTCATAACCACCCCTAAAGCTCAGTGGATTAAAACAACAATCACTTTATGGATTCACTATGTTAGGAATTCCGCCGGAATTTTGGCTTGTATGGTTCTTGTGGCATAGACCGAGGTCACTTAATGGGATTCAGCTGATGGATGAGCTGTTTTGGAAGGTCCAAAATGGCTTCACTCCCCTTGTCTTGGGACTTTGTTGGCACCAGCTAGAAGTTTGGGCTCAGAGAACTATCACATGACCTCTGAAGAGTGGTGCTTTGAGAGTAATTGGACTTCTTACATGGTGTCTGGCTTCCTCCAGATCAAGCAGCCCATAAGAACCAGGCAAATGTTCCATGGACTCTTCTGATGTAACCTAGAAAGTCACATATGATCGTTTCTACCACATTCACTTGCTTACAGTTGAGTCATAAGACCAGCCCAAATTCAAGAAGGGGATTAGACTCCACCTCTTGTTCAGGGAATGGCAAGGTCACATAGTACAAAAACATGTGGGATGCCAGGCATCTTTGGAATATATAATCTGCCACAAGCTATGTGTATAAAAGTCATGTATATATATATATTCAACATATGAACATAAAATATAAAACAGAATGAATAGAACTGGAGATCACACAACTTCAATTATATCAAAAGTTAATTCAGCTTAATTGTTACAAGAAAACAATTTTCAGATTTGCTAGTAAAGCAGACTCTAACCCTATATAGTATCTTGTTGTAACAAAGTGTGAGAGTTTAGAAATAAAAGAACCATATAGCTAATAAAAAAAGAATGAGGGACGTCTGTATATGCTGCTGTGGAGCATTCTTACTATTACTGCAATAAGACTATTTATTATTAAATAAAATAAGCAGGGCTTCCCTGGTGGCGCAGTGGTTGAGAATCTGCCTGCTAATGCAGGGGACACGGGTTCAAGCCCTGGTCTGGGAGGATCCCACATGCTGCGGAGCAGCTAGGCCCGTCTGGAGCCTGTGCTCCACAACGAGAGAGGTCGCGGTAGTGAGAGGCCCACGCACCGCAATGAAGAGTGGCCCCCGCTTGCCACAACTAGAGATAGCCCTCGCACAGAAACGAAGACCCAACACAGCCAAAAAAATTAATTAATTAATTTTTTAAAAATTAAGCAATGTGGAGAAATGTGTATGTTACTGTTTATTAAAGAAGGAGGAACAATACATATATGTGTATGTACATAGACATATAATTATAAAATATATGTATAGTTTAAATATACATATATTAAAATAATATAGAATAAGTATAAACATATTTGTATGTTACATATATGTTTACTTATATTATTAAAAGTGGAAGTATAAACATTTCTTTAAATGTTTATAATGACCAGGACAGAATAGTTTAGGGAGAGAGGGATATTCTTGTTTGATATCCTTGTTTTATAGGTTTGACTTTGGAACTGTTTTACCTACCTATAAAGACAATGAAAAATGCAAAAGCAACCCCTAAAAATTGAAGTTGAAAATTAAAATGAACAAATGAACCTGGATGTATATCCAGCTGGCAGCCTTAACACCTAGGAAGGAACTATTCCCAGTGACTTTAAAACAGTATTCAACTGTATATTCCTACTAAGCCATACTCCAAAGATAAAAAGAACTAGGAAAGGTAATTAACTGTTTTTAGTAATCATGTCATGGTTGTAGTTTTGGTGTTATTTTAAGACTGTTGTGAATATAATATGGGTTAAAACAAGTAAGTCGTGATGGGTCCTCTAATTCTGTTACCCCCAGTGTCTTGAGAACCAGGATTCTTCATATACAAGGAAGCATATAAAGTAAGAAGAGATTAAGTAAAAACCTAATGGCCCTAATTTTTAATTAGAAGAACCAGTATAAACTCAGGATTCACTTCATATTTTTAATCTTTATCTTCATCCATCGATCTGTCTGTATCTTAGCTGTGTCTACATAGACTAAAGATTTGCCATGAGTTGATAATTGTTGAATTGTCAGGGATTCATTTTTACTAATCAGTCTACTAATGTTTATACTTTAAATTTTCTATTATATTTTTAAAGGGCAATAAAAGAATATTTTATTACATATTATTGTGAGCATTTAAATATTTCTGAGTTTTTTGATGAATTGTTGCTTCAATTCCTTAATCTTGGTATCCAGAAAACAAGCTTGATGATGTGGTGAAAGGAAGAGTAACTCAGCAATAATCATGCTTACTCTTAACTCTGTCTCCTTAAAACTACACACGCTCCAGACAAGTTACTTGCTCTTGCTATAAGACTGGTTTTATAAAAAAAACTAATGGAATCTGACTTGTCTGTTAGTTGTTTATTGTAAATAGAGAAAAAGGTATGTGTGTATAACCGTGTAATTGCAGTATTTTTGAAAAAGTGCTTAAACTTTTTGTTATTAATAGGTTTGGTAGCTTTTAATGTATGATATAGTTTAAAATAGTCTGTCTTCAAAATCATATTTGTTTTTGTATAAAAAGTATCTTAAATAAAATGTTATTCCTTCAGATTGCTTTTGTGCATCTTAACATTTTGAAAATTTATAAATTATATAATAAGTTGAAGTAAATTTAATTTCATTTATTAACTTATTAAGGCATATTTTTTACATATTATTGACCCTGCACAAGTTCTATAATTTGAAAATATAGGATTAGCTGATTTCTTCACAGAAAAAGTCAGTAAACAAAGCATCTAGTATAAATTATTTTAGGCTTTTTTTAAGTATAAAAATTAGAATAAATCCTACTTTTTAAAATTTACAGTTAAATTCGACAGTAAAATTGATACTGCTATTTGATGCATGGAAATTGTCCTTTATTAAATGTGATACGAACTTTAAAATAGCATACTGAAAATACTATTTTCAACCAGTTCTAATTCCTGGTACACTTAGAGATTGTTAAGTTTTAAAATTTGCATCTTGGGCAAAATCTTGTATAGATTACTCTTTTAAGGTTCTGACCACATTTAATCAATTATAAGACAGCTTACATATTTAATACTTTATCTTCAAGTAACTTTTTCTTTAGAATATAAAATATGAATTTATTTCTCTTTTTTCTTCCATCAGAATACAGTCGTTTTGAAGCCAAAATACATGACTTACGGGAGCAGATGATGAATAGTAGCATTAGTTCAGGTTCAGGTTCTCTTCGAACTAGCCAGAAGCGATCCCTCTATGTCAGGTAAATTTTTTAAATTTCTGATTATTGCAGTCTTTATGCATGCATGCAGATTCTTTCAGGTTTTTCACCATGACTTAGTTTTACTGTAGAAAAGTGTATTGCAAACCAAGGAAATGTTTTTTTATGATTGATTTCCTGATAGTGTGTCTTTCAGGAGTTGGAGTATTATTATAATTTTATTAATGAAAGTTATATAACCTCTTGAATAATAATAGTATGATAAAGAAATACAAAATAAATACAAACCAGAAAATTTTTTAAGTTGATATTTTACTGGGTGACTAGTGTAGCTTGATATGTCATATCATCCAACACTTCCGTTTACCTGTATCTTTTTATAATAAAATATTCTTCATTTGAGTAACATTTAATTTCTGTAGTAAGTTCCACCAGTTCTTCTGTTTTCATGGCAGTAATTTATCTCTGCCTACCTGGATAGTGTACACCTCTAATTTGTGAGCATTTCTGGGGTCTTGAGGAGTAAATCTTGTTTCAGTATCCTTCTCTTCAGGCACCCTATTTAGAGCTTCCTCTACTCTGCTAAATTTACCATCATCCAAAACCATGTTAAACTCTCTTTCCTCCTTGTTGTCCTCTCTCTTTTGTGTTTGTTTTTGGTGGTGGTGGTGGTGTTGTCATCATTTTAGTGAGTTTCAGGATGGAAAGGAAATACAAGCATTACCTCAGAGATTTTGCAGGTTTAGTTCCAGACCACTGCAATACAGTGAATATCACAATAAAGCGAGTCACGAATTTTTTGGTTTCCCAGTGTATATAAAAGTTATGTTTACACTATATTGTAGTCAGTTAAATGTGCAATAGAATTATGTCTTTAAAAACAATGCATACCTCAATTTAAAAATATTTTATTGCTAAAAATGCTAACCATCAATGAGCCTTACACAAGTCATAGTTTTTTTTTGCTGGTGGATGGTCCTGCCTCCGTATTGATGACTGCTCACTGATCAAGGTGGTGTTGCTGGAGGTTGGGGTGGCTGTGGCAGTTTCCTAAAAATAAGACACCAGTGAAGTTTGCAAACTGACTGACTCTCCCGTTCGTGAACAGTTTCTCTGGAGCATGCAATGCTGTTTGACAGCATTTTACCCACAGTCAACTTCTTTCAAAATTGCACTCAGCTCTCTCAAATCCTGCTGCTGCTTTATCAACTAAGTTGATGTAATATTTCCATCCCTTGTTGTCATTTCAATAATCTTCACAGCATCTTCACCAAGAGTGGGTTCACATCTGTAGTTACTTCCTCCGTTGAGGTCTCAAACCCCTCAAAGTCATCAGTGAGGATTGGAATCAACTTCTTGCAAACTCCTGTTAATATTGATATTTTGACCTCTTCCGTGAATCACCAATGTTCTTAATGGCATCTAGAATGGTGAATCCTTTATGGGAGGTTTTCAATTTACTTTGTCCAGATCCATCAGAGGAATCACTATCATAACTAGTAAGTCTTGAAAGTCAAAATTACTCCTTGATCCATGGGCTACAGAATGGAAGTTGTCTTAGCAGGCATGAAAACAGCATTAATCTCATTTTACACTTCCATCAAAGCTCTGGGGTGACCAGGTACATTGTCAATGAGCAGTAATATTTTGAAAGAAAAAAAATTTTTTTTGAGCAGTAGGTGTCAACAGTGTGCTTAAAATATTCAGTAAACCATGTTGTAAACAAATGTGCTATCATCCAGGCTTTGTTGTTTCATTTCTATAGCACAGGCAGAGTAGATTTAGCATAATTCTTAAGAACCATAGGATTTTCAGGATGGTAAATGAGCATTGGCTTAACTTAAACTCACCAGCTGCATTAGCCCCTAACAAGAGAGTCAGCCTGCCCTTTGAAGCTTGGAAGCCCGGCATTGACTTCTCTCTAGCTATGAAAGTTCTAGATGGCATCTCCTTCCAGTATAAGGCTGTTTTGTCCACATCAAAAATCTGTTGTTTAGTGTAACCACCTTCATTACTTATTTAGATCTTCTGGATAACTTGTTGCAGCTTGTACATCAGCACTTGCTGCTTTACCTTGCACTTCTATGTTACAGAGATGGCTTCTTTCCTGAAACCTTATGAACCAACCTCTGCTAGCTTCGAACTTTTCTGCAGCTTCCTCACCTCTCTCAGCCTTCATGGAATTGAAGAGAGTTTGGGCCTTACTCTGGATTACACTTTGGTTTAAAGGAATGTTGTGGCTGGTTTGATCTTCTATCCAGACCACTAAAACTTTCTTAGTGTCAGCAGTAAGGCTGTTTCACTTTATTACTCCTGTGTTTACTCAAGTAGCACTTTCATTTTTTTTCTACTTAGCTAACCATTTGATGGCAAGAAGCCTAGTTTTTGGCCTGTCTTGGCTTTCAACATGCCTTCCTCACTAAGCTTAATAATTTCTACCTGATTTAAAGTGAGAGACCTGTGACTCTTCCTTTCATGTGAACATTTAGAGGCCATTGTAGGTCTATTAATTGGCCTAATTTCAATATTGTTGTGTCTCAAGGAATAGGGAGTCCCAAGGAGATGGGAGGGAGATGGGGAAGGGCCAGTTGATAGAGCAGTCAGAACACACACATTTATCAATTAAGTTACCATCTTATAAGAGCATGGTTCGTGATGCACCAAAATGATTACAATAGTAACATTAAAGCTCACCATAATAAATATAATAATAATGAAAAAGTTTGAAATATTGGGAGAATTACCAGAATGTGACATAGAGACATGCAGAGAGCAAATGTCGGAAAAATGACACCAATAGACTTGGGATTACCACAGGGTTATGCCAACCCAACACAGGGTTGCCATAAAACCTTCAACTTGTAAAAAAAAAAAAACACAATATCTGGCAAGTGCAATAAGGTAAAGCACAATAAAATGAAGTATGCCTGTAGATACATGTAGCCAATCTACCATAGTTAACCAGAAGTCTTATGGTTCTTTTTAGTAAATGTATTTTTAATTTCAAAAGTAAAAATAAAGTTAAGGCTACAAAAGACTACATACAGTATGATACCTCTTTTATAAAGCTCTGAAATAGGTAAAATCATACATAATTACTTAGTCATCCATATGTGTGTGATAAAACCAAACCAACAAAAAAGGGTAAGGAGCAAGGAAATAAACACTGTATTCAGAATGGTGGTTACCTTCTAACAGTGCTTAACTCTTAATCTGAGGGAAACAGGATCAAGGGGAAAAATACATAGGTGAATGTAAGTTACTGATAAAAGTTTTGTGTATAGTCTTAGGTTGGAGAGTAGATTAACAGGTGTTCATTATATTCTTACGATTAATAGCTCAAGTAAGTATTCCATGAGTTCCTTTTTTTTATTAATCCGAGTACTAAAAGACAAAGTTTAAATGCTAACATAGGGAGTAGAGATTGTGAGTGATTTCTTCGTTGCTCATCGGTAATATAGTTGTGTTGATTTTGTAATTCAAAAGATTAATTTATGATAATAAAAATGTTGAGATGTAGTATTTTCCCTTTTCTGAATATCCTGTGGCATTTGTTCTACCTCTTAAGGTACTTTATTTGCTATTTTATATTCTGTTTATTTGTATCTTCATCATCTTTGTCATCTTAATCTTTGTCATATCCACTTAATTACCTTTTTAAATAAATATTTAGTAAATTACTAACTATATCAAACCTTTGTATTATTTGAAGTTAACTATACTTTTCCAGTAGAAAGACGTTTCCTTAGTTAGTATTCAGAATTTATTGAAGTAATGACTTCACATTTATATCATTTATAATCTTTATCTTACAGTTGTAGAATTCTTTCTTCAAATAAAATCCAATGTATTGGATATGTTTTAATATATGTTTAAGTAAACCTTCCCACTTTTGATTCTCACCTACTTCCTTCACACTGTTAGCCACTGAAAAGACTTGAAAGAACACATTTGAAAACCATTAACTAGTTCATTCATTTAGCCATCAAATAATTTCACCCCTCTTCAGTTTTACTTCAAGAGATAGTCTTAAGAGTTGGGTAGCATAAAAAGGAATATGATTTGTATCCTAATTTCCCATTGCCAAATTAGAACAAAAGAATGAATAAATTATATTATAAATGTAATTCCTGGGATCTTTCCTGTACTCTTGTTAGAGGTTTTTTGAATATAAGAATTTAATTTGTCACCATTCTAAAGCAATTATACTCCAATAAAGATGTTAAAGGAAAAGAATTTAATTTGTTTAAATATTGTACACTAATTAAGTATCAGGACACTATTTTCTTGTTATCAAATTTTAAAATATTCCTAACATTTTGCAATTACTATATTAAATTAATACAGTATTTTTTCCATAATGGTTGGCAACTGTTAAAGTCATCATATCGTCATCTGTAGTTAGTTTTCATCATTGTTATTGACTCTGAAAACCCTATTAATTATAGTTTTATGAACAAATGAAAGGAATAGTTAACTGGGAAAATAATCACTCTGTTGATCTAGTATTAAAGTCCACAAATGATGAATCAGATCAGTCAGGGAATTTGTTTACCCAAGTGTGTCTAGTCAAAGAGAAGAGTCTCTTTTAATATTTACTTTATTAATTTAGAACAACTGACCAGATTTGTCTTCATTTTAGAATTCAATACAGGTTGCCATTGGATTGTACTAAAAGTATTTTTTTTTATTTCTCATACAGTATTGAGAGAAATAAGGTATTTTATCTATTAACATAACAAGTTAATTTTGCTATTTCTTTTTTAGTCTCGTTGTCTTCTTATATTGGATTGGCCGAAAAGTTCTTTCGGGCTTTTCTGTAACATCTCACGGAAAAGCCCGAGCAAACTTTTTGGTCAACCCAATAATATAGCACAAAATTGAGCTTGGCATTATTCTGCCTACCAAGGTACATTGTTTAATTATCTACCTAGATTATATATATATTTTTAGGATCCTGTTTATTTAATATTCATAATATCATTATAAGAAATAATTATGGACTTTTTTCTTCTTAATCTAGGGCCCTTTTTGATTATGACAAGACTAAAGACAGTGGCCTTCCTAGTCAGGGATTGAACTTCAAATTTGGAGATATCCTCCATGTTATTAATGCTTCTGATGACGAATGGTGGCAGGCCAGGCAGGTTACACCAGATGGTGAAAGTGATGAAGTTGGGGTGATTCCCAGTAAACGCAGGTAAATATAAGTCTGTTACAGTTTTACCACTTGAAAATTGGACAACATAAATAATTGCTGTTTCTTTAAATTTCTTTTACTGAAGTGGTGATTTTATGCTCAGTTTTATATATTGTGTTTCACAACCATTTAATTTTATTCACCTTATGTTGTAACCAATGACATAGTAAGAGAATATGATGCCCCCAAATAGAAATTTCTCTAAAACTCCTACTAGTTGCTAAAAACAAAATGAGTATATTTTAAGTCACTGTGCCATATATCTATACCAGTGGAGGGAGAGAGAATTAGCCTCTGTAGTTTTCCCATGTAGATGGTGTTAAAACCTAAATTTTCAGGAGTTTTGATTGTGTGAATTGCCTCCTCCTCCAGACTTAAAAAATGAAAGCATTTTAAGTAAATGCAAAATTTTTAGAAATATCTAAGAATGTGTTTCACATCTCTTGTTTTCTTGTTTAATTTAAAAGTATCCATGCATTCACTGCTCTTTCCTCTTTGCTTTTAACTATTTATTGTAGTGATTCACTCACTGGTACATACTTAACCATCTAGTGGCAAAAGTGGTTAAGTGCAGATTGTCTTTGAAAAGGGTGATCCCAACTTAGAACCCCCTCTAAGGTCAATGAAATGCTATTCAATGTCTACTTCTATGGGAAAGGTATTAAAACATCAGTTCATAATTTCCTCAAAAGAGCTTATTTATGAGATCTGATTCATCCAAATCATTGCCTAAAACTTAAAAGTTTTAAGATAGCCAGTAAAAATTGTCAGTGAAACATTAATGTTTATTATAGCCAGTTAATTCACTTCAAGTCAACCTTATGACGTAATAAACTTGTTCTTTTCATATTAATAAGTTGGACTTATTTTGTTAAGAGTCTCTAAAATCGATACTTATGCCAAATCATATGCCTGTTTATAAACCTCTCTACCTTATATATATTTGTACACCTGTTTTTAGACATTGAAGCGTAGAAATGTTAAAATATTGCCAAGGTTTGTAATTGTGGTTTTGGAATTTATGACTGCTGTTGGCTAGATCCATATTTTTAGCAAGATCCAACTATTTGGCTGGATCTTACACTTGGTGGCAACTCCTCTTTTAGCAATGCAGCCCTCAGCTGCATAACTTTTTTGCTGGAATAGAATGTAGTATACTTTAAATCCAGAAATGCTTCCACTGTGCCTTGTTGAGTCAATAGAAACCTCACATCTTAAATATCAAGGTCAGAGTTCCTAAAAATTGTCTTTATCCCTTGGAGTCTTATATCTTGTAAAGGTTTTACATGTGCTTGCAACAAATGAGAAATACAGCTGACTTTGGTAGAAAGAGATATTTTTCATTTTGTGTATAAAAATTCTGTAAGGTTGGATTTTGAAGCCAGAAGTGATAAAAGAGATGAGATATACCTTGAGACCTCTACAGATCCCCAAATTCATGACTAATATTATAGAATATAATTTTCCTTCCATAAAATGCAGTATGAAATCACAACCAATTATGCCATTTCATTCTTCAGTGTATTCTAAACTTGTATTTTCTTAAATAGAATGATATCTTTCTTAGACCTCTTTATGTCTAATAATAGCACAAGGAATTGTAGTTCCTACGATCCTTAGCTTTCTTTTGGGAACAGTGTTGACAAATAAACACAATTGAAGTCACTCAGCTATTTAGCGAGCAAGATAATGATTAGAAAACAAAACCATTTTGAGTGGTAAATGTTTACTCACTAAATGTTAGTTTTTCAGTGCCCTCAGTAAGTGCCTAGGCAGAATTATAAATTAATTATTCATATCATGGACCCTCAGGATTGCTCTGGAATAGAAAAAGCAAGTTTTAAATCCATGACTGCTAGGGTTCTTCTGTACCCATGGTAAAACTGTATAGCTAGATAATAAAAAATGAAGATATGCATTTATTCATAGACTGTTTTGGTACATTTTTCTGCTATATACTAATGTAATTGCTATGTTGAAATCAAGGATTTGTAAAGCTTAATTTATATGAAATTTTGCACGATTCATATTGTAACAATCTACACGATTGCCGATTGTACATTTGTTGTAGTTTTGTTTGCTTGCTTATTTCAAAGGTAACATCTTTAACAAGGTTTAAAATTCAAAAGATTTAAAAACTATACAGGCTGTCTCTTAACCCTGTTCCCCAAGCACCCATTTCACCTTCTTAGGGATAACTAAGGTTACCAGTTCTTCTGTATCCTCCCAAAGATACTTTAAAACTCTATTTTGGGAACTTCCCTGGTGGTCCAGTGGCTAAGACTCTGCACTCCCAAAATAGGGGGCCTGGGTTCGATCCCTGGTCAGGGAACTAGATCCCACATGCCTCAACTAAGAGTTTGCATGCTGCAACTAAAGATCCTGCATGCTACAACTAAAGATCCCACATGCTGCAACTGAAGATTCTGCATTCCGCAACTAAAAGATTCTGCTTGCCACAACTAAAGATCCCACGTGCTGCAACTAAAAGATGTCGCAACAAAGATCCCGCATGCCGCAACTAAGACCCAGCACGGCCAAATAAATATTTTCTTAAAAAACCCTCTATTTCGTACACTATAATTGGTTACTTTATGTATTTACACAAATATATCATTGGAATTAAGCTTAATTTTTTTATTTCCCTCCTTTTTATTTTCAAAATTTTCAGAGCTATAGAAAAATAAGAGAAATGCAAGAATAGTACTTAGAACACCCACATATCATCCTTCACCTACTTTCATCAGTTAATATTTTACCCCATCTGCTTTCTCTCTAACACTGAGTTTTTAGCATATGTGTTCCATGCTAAGATAACATTTAAACAACAAAACAAATGGAAACCTGGAAAATTGCTAAACTCAGAAGTGATGCTTCATAATTTCAGTGTAATTATGGAATAGAGTGCATATATAAGTACACATACTTGTACTGTATTTTGATATTTCACAAGTGGTTTTGTTTCATAATAAAATGAGCCCTGTATTTCATTTCTCAGAAATTCTTATAAATTATGGGATTCAAATGACTTCTGAAGGCTTTAGAATATAAAAATTCTCCATATTAAAGTCTCAGTTCTGATGATTCCTAGTTAGAACTTTAGATACGTTTATTATAATTAAAAAATAATCTGTGCTTTGCCAGGGTTGAGAAGAAAGAACGAGCCAGATTAAAAACAGTGAAATTCAATTCTAAAGCAAGAGGAGATAAAGGGGTGAGTATGTGAAATCTATTATTTCTAGAAATTAATAATTGAAGGTAATAGGCCTTTTCATAATTCTTGTTTGAGGCACATGATTAAAATAAGAAGGATTTTGCCATAAGAATTAACTATCAACTGCTCTTGCCGTGGTGGCCTACAATAGTAGATATGCTAAAGTAAACAATTTATTAAATTAAAGCATCCATTTCACAGACTTTTCCAAATTATCAAAACTGTCGTTTGATATATTCTTAACAACATACTTTTGGTCGTTATTTTTATAAATGAAATGATTTCAGCCTTCACTCAGATGAACAATTAACTATAAACTTGTGTCACCAGTATTAGCCATGAAGCTAATAAATAATGCATCTGAGAAAATAGGCCTTCCCAAAACTATTAATTAGTTCATAAAGTAAGTTTATGGGTTTTTGCAAGTGAATTTATGGAAATTTTCTTATTTTTTCCCCATTTATTGCTAATATTACTCATTAATAAAATCCATCTTTTAAATGTTTAAATCAGTATGAATTTTTATCTTAAGGGAATAAAGGGACAGTCAAGAGGAGGACTTTGTAGGTGGGCAAGAAATATATCAAAATTCTTTTATATATATTTTAGACGTGTTTTTGTTTTCATTTACCTTGTCCTTCTTGAATCTAGTGGATGTCAATGGATGATATCACAGGCTTCACCCTATAGTATGTGTGTAATTAGTGCAATGGAATATTCTAGCAATAGGCCTGAAGAAAATGCTGAAACACATGTTGTGTTGAAATACTATTTATAGCAATGTTTTGTGTTTTGGGGATTTTTTATCTAAAAAATAGATTAAAATTTTTTATCTAAAGCAATATCTTTTGATCAAATTTCAAATGAATATGGAAAGTTAACTCAGCAAAAAAATTAACCCTACTCTTTGTACATGTCTGATATCACTAAGCACTCAGACTTAAAAGCTTTAAAATGTTAAAGGAATATGATCCTTGATCAAAGAAATTAAATCTGAGTAAATTATATATAATGCATTCAGTTATTTTACAAATGATAAATTCTTTTAAAATTTACTTGTACCTTTCAGAAAATACAAAATTATATAGTATAATCTGAAGCAATATTTAAAATAGAAAATCTTTGGAGGAAAAAATCCCAAGTAAATGCTCAGTATTTGAAATATATACAATGGTTTTTGTGCTTGTTTTATATATGTCTTTTAAAGTATTTTAGTAAAATACACTGTCAGTGTATTGTAAAAGAGGTTGCATGTTGTAACTTTTCTTTCAAACTGTAAGAAGTTAACTGAATTAACGACATTTTTAAATCTTAGTCTTGTTTGTTGACTATAACCAACTTTATACACAGTCACTGTGTTCTAACACAGCACCAAAAGTATGCATGATACTGAGTGGGGTAAAAATACGCTTGCCATTGATACAGAACTGCATTTCTCTCTGTAATACCATTTCCCGTTCTAAGCTCTTCTTTTCCTTTCCTTATATGGTGGGTTATGGACTTTGTTTCCAATACAGACTTTTTAAAAACATTTCAGTTTCTCATTAACATTTTTAACATTCATTTAGCTATTTTGAAATACTACATATGGAAATTAGATATTTGATATGTTTCATGAATTTGTAATATTTTATCAGTCCTCATATTTATTACACTCTCTTGCAATATAGCATTAATAACAATAAGTAATTAAACAGATTGTTTTGTATTGAAAATATAAAGAAACTAGAGTTAGTATGTTTCTTCAGTTTTGTGTTTTCCCTACACATTTTGTCCTGTTTGCTTGTGCTATTTTTCACTTTTAATAAATTCTTCACCTGCAGGATGTTAGATGTAATACAGTTAATACATTTCTTAACTAACAAGCATTTCTTTCTGTCCTATATTATGATATCTTTACGATATCTCATTTTGGCTAACTGCAAAAGATATCAAAAATCAAAACATTTTAAACTTCATGTTTCTTTTGGTTGTTTGCTGTGAAACTGACTCTGACCACTATATATGCAGTAGCAGAGGTAAATAACCTTTTATTAAAAATGTATCAGTTTTATCAGTTAGCATAAAAATGATTACTAAATTCAAAATCAGTGATTGTCATGAACAAAAAGACTTAGTCCTTCCATAAATTAGATTACCGTAAATTTTTCTCTATTGAAACTTTTCTTCTCTTTCTCTTTTCTAAAATTTGGATTCAAGCAAAGACTTTTATTCAGGTAATGCTACTTGACAGTTTATAAAACAATTATAAGCTTAGATTTCTCCACAGTATTTTTTTTCTCAACTTAATTTTTAACTTCTGCTTAGGGTTATCTGAGCCTTCAGATTTTAAGATTGATATCAAGACAGTCTGCTTGTCTAATGACTATAAACTTATTAATTTTGAATTATTGATCTGAAAAAGATAAAAATGAAAGTTTTTGTAAAGATTCTTACCAAAATAAATCTGTTCAAGTAATAGAATTTGAGCTAAAAGTCACTTTAATCCATTTCATCACCTTAATCACCTGGCATCACATGACTAAAAGTACCGGCACGCCAGAAAAAAGTACTGCCTGGTGTTGATATACTTCACAACATTGATAGCATCTTATGACATGGATAAACGCAAGAAAAATTAAAACAGAATTTCTATCCTTTATATTGTTCCCACTTCAAAAAATGATAAAAATTATAATTCCTATTGTCACTGGTAGGCAAGGCCATTTCCTTCAAGACATGGGTGCCTGTGACAAATTACAGAAGAAGCTGCTCCTCTTTAGCCTCATCTTTCTGTGTGCTACCTGCTTTTAAAAGTGTGAATGCACAAATGGGACATTCAGGAAGGGAAAAAACTTGTCTCAGACATCTGTGCAACAAAGGACGTCAAATCAGCTGTCATAGCAATTATGTATAAACTACTAGATTTTTAATTGCCTCTTTGACATTATGAGCACCAAACTTTTTTTTTTTTTTTTTTTTTGGTATGCGGGCCTCTCGCTGTTGTGGCCTTTCCCGTTGCAGAGCACAGGCTCCAGACACGCAGGCTCAGCAGCCATGGCTCACAGGCCTAGCCGCTTCACGGCATGTGGGATCTTCCCGGATCTGGGCACGAACCCGTGTCCCCTGCATCAGCAGGTGGACTCTCAACCACTGCACCACCAGGGAAGCCCGCACCAAACTTTTTATTCCCTATTCAGGACATGGTGCTAATGAATTGAATTTGGTTCTATTTTATTTATATATACTTTAAAAATAGATAATATGGTAGAGCTTAAAGGCTAATCAGTTATGATGACATTTAAATTGGCCAGGAGAGTTGACTCTTCTTCCTTGGTTAGATAGCATTGATAATTCTTTTGCTGGACTCTGTGCTTGATGGACACGTCTTAGTTTTCTTCCCATTTTCTGATAAGCATTTAGTTATCCTAATTCTCTTCTTTTAAAAAAAAAAAGATGGTTTTTAAATATTTAGCAACTTGCTCAGTTGTTTTGGTTCTCTTTTTTAGTAGTGGCTTTTTGTTAGTTTGTTGGAGCCACAAAAAAAGAGAGAGAAAGGGAAAAAATGTGCTAAAGCCAAAGGAAAATGAAGGAAAGGAAAATTTAAAATATTTGAACAGCTAAAGTAATAACTTTTGCTGTAGAGCACCTAATACTTGGAAATCTAGAAAAATATGGATGGGTATGAACAGATGCAAGCTTGATTTGGACTATAGTAGTAGCTAATCTGATTTACTTTTCCCTTTTTTATCAAATAGCACTTCCTCCTTATTTTTACGTATCATTGAATTACACTCTTGAAATTTTTCTGTTTTCAGTTATAAAATGTTAGAATTAGAGAAGTTAATACTAAATTAAAAATTCACTGTATATGTGATTAACGCAAAATTCATATACAAACTGCACACTGTGGTCACAAGAGTCAGCTTTCACAGAGCTACTAGGCTGGGCCTTTGTACACACAGACAGTAGACATCCCTTTGTTTTGCCCCTCCTTCTCTTCTTCAGCAGTCATTCAATGACAAGCGTAAAAAGAACCTCTTTTCCCGAAAATTCCCCTTCTACAAGAACAAGGACCAGAGTGAGCAGGAAACAAGTGATGCTGACCGTAAGTATGTGGATCCAGTGGTCAACTGAAGATAAATGTAGAGGGACCTACTGCCCTGCAGTTGGTTGTTACCATGGAGACAGTTTCAAGAGCTGCAACAGGTTACTACTTGTCTTAACTAGGGGCAATTTAACAGGCATAAATTAATTTGCGTACCAATCTTAACTTTTTCTAACACCTTAGGAATTCTTAATTTAAAGTAAATGGTATTTTTAGCTATGTTTAAAATAGAATTTTTTTATGTAAAAGTTCTTATAAGAAACACTTACACTCTCAGAAGAATATTTTAGAGGAAAAACTTGGGTACCTGAGAAGCTACTTATTGATTTCTAGGTATAGCATTGCCAATCTTTGATAATGGATTATCTCAAATCATTCCGTTTTATCCCATTTCTTCATTATATGTAGACAATCTGAATTTTACTTTTAAAATAGCAAGAAATAGTCAAAATTTTTGCTTCTCTACCCTAATCAGCTTCTTATATAAAACTTCCATTCTTTTATTAGATTATATCTAGCTGCTAGCTGATTTTAAACTTTCAGAAATATACAAAAATGCTCTGTAAGATACGTGCACCTGTAATGGTCTTGGAACTGTCTCTTATTGTAGCACCAATTTTATGCATTACTGACAACTATTTTCTTTGATTATCTTTTTATTGCTTGCTCTCTGGGAACTACTCTCTACAGGAGATCCCTGACGACATGGGATCAAAAGGCCTGAGTAAGTGATTAAAATACTCCCAAGTTATTTTTTAACCTCCATCTACAGACCTACCTTTTTCAGATACATTTTGAGATTCATGGTAGCGCCCTGCTGGCATGAGGAGGTGTATGATTTAGATTGCTTTTAGATTCTTCATGTTAATAATATGCTTGGGATTTTTATTTCTGTAATACACACCTTTTATTTTTCTCCATTTTTCACATGTCATTTGAAAAATTCTCTGCTCATAATTATATTTTCCTTTTTGTAATTTTTATGGCAATTACTTTCTCTAGGAATTTTTTAAATATGAAGGAAGACTTTTAATGTTTTTTAAAATACTGCTATCTGCCCTCATTATTAGAAGGTAGAATATAATCTTCCTTACAATTTTATGTCCCCCCCCTTTTTTTTGTTAAAACAAGTTAAAATTGCTTTGAGCCTGTGTTAGAAAAGCATTGCTATAATGTGAAGCTATAAAACACAATAGGTCTTAAATATTAAAGAAGAATTGTAGAACTCAAGTTCAAGTAGCAGTCTATGTAGTAGGTAAATTGTATTTTTTTTTAAGGAAGTTGTAAGTTATAAAAAGAATTATAAGAAATATTATCCTTTGTTTTTTCTTTAACCAAGGTGTTGTCTCTGTTTGGGGGGAGTTCTTTTGTGTGTGTTGTTCCTGTTTAATTTTCTAGCTAGTACTTAATCTTCATATAAAGCTTGGTACAGAGTCTGATAATGTAGGAGTCATTTAATAAATGTTGGAATTAGTGAATGAAACAAGAAGTCATTTTAGCAAACAAAATTTTAAATGTGAATGTTTACAGATTGATTAAATGTGAAATTTTACCAAATATTACTAAGTTCTTTTAGGTGATGGTGACTCATAGAGGTAATCTTTTAGGCTAAAGTTTTTTTCTAAGTAGTTGTTTCCGTTTGCATTATTAAGCATCTTGAAAACTTATTTCTTCATAATTCATTGATCATTAAGGATATAGCCAATATCTTTTAACTTTCTAAGTTTACCTTAATAAACATTAAATTTCACAGATTTTTTTTCCTGATTAATGCTAACTTGACTTTTAACCTTAACTGTAGGTGCTTGACTTTTATTTCAACTTTAACAATTAAAAGTTTATATTAGATTGAAAGCAGTATGCTTTATATGTAATTATTTCTATTACACACACTTTATTATTTATGCATTTGCCATTTTAGGATCTGGCAAGAGCCACAAATTTACTATCACTAGTGGCACCCTTTTTTAATCTCTTACCTTTGGGAAAAATTATCAGTGAAATCTTCAGAAACTGGAAAATATTTCCACAGATTCTTAATGCTATATAATTTATTTTGAGAATGATCATGAGGTGGTGTGGATCATCAAATGAACCCACATATTTTTGTTACCTGTTGAGTCATCAGAGAGCTATGGAAAACTCATGGAAAAAGGAACTAAATGAAGAATTTGGTTCCCACGTTGATATTTTTATAGTAGATAACTACACCTTGACCACATCGTATTTTCATCTCTCATTTTAATTGAGGTTTGAGACTTGGGAAGAGAAACAAATGAAAAATGATAACTGATTACCAATGTCGTTGATTTAATTTTCTGGTCAGTGACTTAAGATCCCTTGAATGGTAGGTTTCTGTGCTTCATCTCACAAGAACTGAAAGAATTTATTCACGTGTTAACTTGATCAGATCAAAAAGATTTTATTTAGAAAAGGTTGACGGAGACAGAAAAATATCAGTAAAATTCTAAACTGGATATGATGGAGGTTATCACATAAAACATTACTAGCAGCTGACAAGATGCTCATTATTATACAGTAGAAAGTACTGGGAAGAAGGGTGGGTTAAGGGCATTATTTAAGATCTCAGTTATCTATATTCTAAAGTTCAGGATACAGGGAAAAAACTAAGCAAAATCCTGTGCGATCTTAATATAAGAAAATAAATGTGACCTCATATTGGTATTCATTAAACCTTGCTGGAACAGGACTCATGAAGGGACTGAAAACAGAAGGACAAATTATTCCAGATAAACCTGTTGAAGAGATGTGGAATAACACTGAATATCAAGAAAGATGTATACCTGCATGTAGTTTCACACAAGCTATGAAAAAGTAGGGTATTTAATTAAAGAGCAGAGAGGGAAACAAAAGTGGTACCCTAGAATACTTTTCGTAGACAAGAATTCAATGATTCTACAAAGAAGAGGATCAAATAAATTATTGATGTATCCTGTTGACAGTAGATGAAACAATAATAGAAATTGCCTTTCCAAAACTAATTTTGACTAACAGAACTAATTAAAGTATGGTAGAAATCTGGGAGGATACAACTAAATTATCATACTTGTAAAAAGCTAGAAACAGAAATCTGTGTAGCTTTTATGCTTTTAGAAGGCAATTTTGAAAAAATTCAAGAGGAAAAAAGTGGGTAAGATTCCTTTAAAAGAGACTAAAAGTAAGTGTAGTTCAGGAGCAGTTATATAAGGTGCTCAGAAATGAAATTATACAGTTTCAGACAAGGTTTGTACCTGTCTTTTGTATGCAGTTTATTTTTATAGCTTTCCACTTTGTAGACACCTCAGAAACTTCTACAGTAAGGCACATAGATTTCCTATTACATCTCTTCTTTTTCTATTTTAAAGACTTACTTGAGTAGAGTGGTACAGAGCTCTTAAGATGCCAAAAATTGTTTAAGACTGAGGATATGTCGTATTTAGGGAGAGCAAAGAGAAAACACATGGTATAGTCTCAGGAAGAAATGTTTGACTAGAAAGGTGAGACTTGGTCAGAGAGAATTGAAATGGTTGTGATCATCAAACATATAAACAAAAATTAAAATTTTAAGAATCTGATTATACTATCTATGTCAAAAGGATAATATTCTTGCACATAAATTTCTAACAGACCAATAAGAAACAAACACTCCCCATTAGAAAACTGGACAAAGGATATAAGAAGAATGCTCAAAAGATAAGCAAATGAAATAAGCATATAAGAAATGTTTAACAGCCCTAATAATCAATAAACAAAACGATATGTTTTACCCATCACCTTAACAGACTTTGCTTTTAAAGGAGAATCCAGTGATGGAGATGGTTCTTTGGAATGACTACTTTTAACGTATTACTACTGGGAGTGTAAATTGGTACAGCCTTTTTGGAAAAGCATATCTTTTGATCTACTAATTCTTTTTCAAGGAATTTATCCATAGGATGTAATCAGAGGTGGAAACAAAGGTTTATACATCAGGATGTTTTGTTTAATATTATTTAGAAAGTAGAGCACCCCCAAAATTCAAATAATCCTAAAATGCCTTACAGTTGGGAAGTGGTTAATGAAGTATGACTTACTATATAGTATAATATTTTATAGCCATTGAAAATCATATTAAAACATAATGGCCTGGAAAATGCTCACAATATAAATGAAAAAAGTAAACTATGAAACTGTACATATATCTCAGATTTGTAAATAAACACATATATTTAGGGCTATTTTTGAATAGTGTTGCTTTGAACATTTTTATACATATCTTTTGGTATGCATATATGCCTTTTATGTTGGGAAAATACCTAGGAAATGAATTGCTGGGTTACAGATATACGTTAGGTATTAGTAGATAGTGCCAAGTAGTTTTCCAAAGTGGTTATACCAGTTTACCCCACCCCCACCCCCAAGTAGTATGTGAGTTCCAGTTGCTACATATCTTTCTCCTCGCTTGACATACCTGTTTTGTTTTTGTTTTTCATTTTGGTCATTCTGGTGGATGATAGAGATATCTGTTGTGGTTTTAATTTGCGTTTCCCCGATAATAAGCTTGAACACTTTTTTATACTTGTTGGATATTTGAACATCTTCTTTGATGACATGCCTTGAAAAAGATTATTTTTAATTTTCAGGAAAAAAGCATTTTAACTTTCTAACAAGCTCCCAAACAATGATAATGATGCCATTCCAAGGACAATACTTTAAGTAGCAAGAGTTTATTGTAGAGGAGTTACTTAAAGGATACTTGAAAGAACTTGAAGAATTTGACTGCTTCGTAGCTCTTGGTAATCTTAGAGAACTCAAGATGAGTAGGGGAAATTCCCAGAAAAGAGATTTTAGTAACTTCAATTTTTTATACATGTATAACATGTCAGACATATTCAATAGTAGAGGAATAATAAAATAAACCCCACAAGTATTCATTTATCCAACTTCTCTAATTGTGAAATCATGGTTAATTTTGTTTCTTCTATACTCCCACTTTCCCCTCCACTCACTCGAGTGCAATAACTAACATTTCTTTCTTTTGTATATTAGAGATTGCAGAGTGTAATACAAATCCTAGTATAAATTTAAGAATTTTTTTTTTTCTATGTGGCATTCCTATTTCTGGGAATGAATTTTAAGGAAATAGAACAAAAGGTGAAAGCCATGTAAATGAACACGTTCATTAATAATTTGTTGATGTTTGTGGAAAACAATTTAAAGCAAACTAAAATATCTAAATAAGTAGTAAGGTAAATCATGATGTAACAGTCCAATAGAATATTATACCACAATTTAAAATGATTGTTTTGACATCTGTGTGGTAACATGAGAAGAAATTTTTAAATATAAACTTTAGAAAACCACCATTTTATATGTGCTATCATACATTATTCAGTCTTGTAATTTTTAATGTTCCTCCTGTATACATAATAATGATTAAGAAAGTTGTATCTTGTCTTTGTAGGTTAGAATAACAGACTTATTTTTCACTATGACAGTTTTTCAAGAACTGTACTACCATTTCAAGAACTGTCTACCATTCTCTAAACTTTTCAGTAGTGCTACTTGATTTTAGGAGACTGTGGGTGATACGGTACAGCAGATATCTATCCTCAAGCTTTTTCCTTATCCGTTAATTTTTTTTTTTCCTTTGCCTGGCATAAGAAATTTAGTTTTACCTCTCTCCCATGGAAAATTTTGTTTTTTAGTTTTCATAGATAAAATTACCTTCTTTAATTCAAAGGAGACACTTATTGAGAGAGTGCAAGAGATTACATTTACATGAGAAAAGTGCTGGTTGTTTACTGAACAGTCAAGTTATGAAATGGGGGTCACTTTGAAGGAGGGGCCAGGCAGCAGATGAGTGTGTTTACTTTATCTTTTTTATTTTGCAAAGTAGCCATTGTCAGTTTTATCAAAGCAGAGTTTCTCAGAAATATTAGTCTACTTTAAAATACAATCCCACCTTCTAGAATTCCGTTCCATTTGACTTTTTTTTGAGGCATCTGAATCTCTGTGATATCCAAAATGCTTTATCTGTATGATCTCAGACATGACTTTTCATTTCTCTTCAGGAACAAGAAAGAAGCTGAACTAAAGCAAGATTATTTATTTTTTAAGATATCACTTCATTGAAATGGGCATCTGTTTGCTCAGATATAACGTGTTTCCTTTGTTAGTCATTACTGTATCATAACCTAAATTAAATGGTGTCAATGACATTTTCTCTTCGGGGTTTTTATGATGACAGTTGGACTGATTTAGGATCACTTTGTTATATTCTATTATAATCTATTCATAATAAGATTTTGTTCATAAACTGTTGAACAGAAAATGAGACATTTTCCTTGACTGCAGATTTTTTTTCCTTGCTAATTCATATTCATTTATTTGAAATAATTAAACTTTTCAAAGAAAATCAGAAACGTTTTTAAAAACTCTTTGGGTATCTGTGGTTTATATCTCGACATTTTGTTAAGTCACCTTGTGTTTATTTTGATGATTTGCTTTTTTTAAACTCATGACACTGTGTTTTCTTTATTTTTTCCATTGTCCTGCAATTTCAGAACATGTAACTTCTAATGCCAGTGATAGCGAAAGTAGTTACCGTAAGTGTTTTAAGTTGTTTGTTCTTTTGTTATCTCAAGTAATATATCCTTTGGGGTTTTTTTCCCTTAGTGATGTATTCTGAAAACTAAAAATTAGGTGCTTAATATTTTAAAGTGAGGTAGAGCCAAGTAAAATTCTTTACTTGATAAATAAAATCACACTCTATGTACAGAAGTTAATTTCCAAGGTTTTCATAAAATACAAAAGTTCATTTTACAAAAGTGCTATTCGTGTACACAGTATGTGTATGTGTGTTTGTATCTTTTATAAGAAGTAAATACCTAGTTAAATGAGTAGTAAACTTGTATTTTGCCATTTTATTTAGTAATTCTGTTTCTAACTAATCATAAAAATATTTTTCAGTAATGCTAAATTATAATTAGCTTTATTTCCTTTTTTATTCTGTGTCACCAATACTGGTGTGGGTCAAGATACTATTTATCGCCAGCTTTTGGTGAACATAAGAAATGGCGAAGGGAAAATTTTCAACAGTTGCTTAAACAGTAATACTGATCTCTTTTTTGGTTCTTATGGTATTGTCTTGGTATTATATTATTAAGGGACCTATATAAGCGTGTGAACTTTTTTAACATATTTGGGCATGGGAGGAGGGGAAAGTACATGAATATTATCAGTTGTAGCACTTTAAAAATTAAAATTGCTTTTCTAACTTTTTTTTTTTTACTGCTGTCTAATATGAAAGTAATCTTGATTACAGATGAGTATGGCTGCTCAAAAGGTCCATCCTGTTAATATCAGTCTCTAATATTTTTCATATTGACAGTATATACTTTTAACCCTCATTCATTTGATTGGTTGTTATTTTTGCTGCATAATAGTTATTTAACGATTTTCTTTTTTGGTATGGGAATGGGAATGTGATTTGGGAATGTGATTTCTCATATTTTAGCATTTTATTAACTTACAGTCAGAACTCACCAGAGAGTAGCTGAGTAGCTTTCTAGACTAAAAAGAGGTAATGAAAGTATATACTGTCTGTCTCACCATTTGCATGAATTATTAGGTGTGGAATATTCAAATTGCATGTTTCTGATAACATGTTTTACATACAGTACTTAAAAAAGCAGCTTGTAAATATATATTTTCTATGTATTATAAATTTTAAAACAGCAAAATACACTTTAAACCTGGAAAGAATATTTATGTCGGTATATGAATTGAAAAGATTTACAGCTGCATACATGTACTATAAACCAATGACAAATTTAGTGAAAAGATTGTTATAGAATCATAATAATCAAGAAGAAAATCTTCAAATACATTCTGCAATATTGATTTCATTGAACCACTTGAATTTAACAGCTCTTCCTTGTTTGTTTTCTACACGTGTGTGTGTGTGTGTGTGTATGTGTGTGCTAAGAACTCCTGAAATTTTTAACTCTTCTAGTTATTTTCATTGAGTCGAGATATAATTCGTAGACTTTTCTATTTAGGATATTCATAAGCTCTAATCTTTTAATTTAATCCTAGAGAATTTAACTTCTGAAGTGCTTTTACGATCAAAGCAAAATATGTTTTTTCTCCTTTACTATCTATGTGATTCATTTTGTTGAAAGGGAAGGATTTAATTTTATCCAAAATTTTTTTTAACTCAAAATGTTATTTTTTGAAAATTGAATAAATCAATTATTATAATAATGAATTTTTTTCATCAATGAAATAGTGACACTAGTTTTACCTTTGCATTAAAATCTTTTGGTTAGAAAATAGTTGTAATTATAAAAATGTTCGTGCTATGTTATATGTTATACCTGGTAGGACCAAAAAAAAGCAGCATATTAATAACAGAAAATTACCTAATATGCATATATGTAGAACTGCTCATTAAAGTATTAATTTTTAAAGAACTATTTAATAGCTCTTAGATTCTAAATAAAAAATTAATAGCTTATACTTGACATCCCAAGTGAAGATTTTAATTCGGTCTATTGATAATCTGTAAAACCCGGAATAACAGAAAGGTAGTTATTAACTAGCACATTTATATTTTGTTTTTACATATACCAAACTTGATAATTTATCACTTTTTTTCCTAAATCTTGCCATAATTAATTTATAAAGTACCCTTTTTTTTACATCTTTGCTACTTTTCTTGGGAAAGTTCTAGTAATTTATATGTTATATTAAAGAATTAAATTAGTATAGCTTTCTTTATAGATTTTCTCATCTGTATTTTAACTTTCTAATAGGTGGTCAAGAAGAATATGTCTTATCTTATGAGCCAGTGAATCAACAAGAAGGTTTGTGAAGCCTGTTGATGTTTTACAATCTTATGGAAAAACGTAATTTGGAAAATAGATCTCATACCTTAAAAAAAGTTTCATTAGAATTTTAGCCTTTTTTGTTACTATACATATATATATATATATAAATTTACTATATGTATTTTATGAAACATGGTTTAGCCCATAGATTATTAAAATCTAATCATTTTATATTGGTGTTTTATTTCCTAAGCAACTTCTTTCCAGTGTTCATAATAGTATCACTATCCTTGTTCAAAATCTTGGAATCATCTTTGATCTTTCTATTCCTCATCTCCCTTGTCTAGTCAGTTTCTAGGCCCTATTTATTCTTATCATACCTTTCTTATTTATAACCTCCTTTCATCCCGCCTACCACAATGTTAAGTCTCATTTTCACTACCAATCTCCCTGCTTCCAACATGGTCCCTTACAGTCCAGCGTATACACTTATATTAGATCATCTTTCTCGATGACTACTATGATTATACCCAGTTTCTTTTTTGCCCTTCTTTGATCTGCTTCCCTACAGTTTCTACTTGAAAAGGGATCAGTAAAACACTGTACTGTGTTTTCTCATTTGTAATGAGATGATATTAGCAATGTATAGAAACATTATCTGCTAAAATGCTGAATATAACTTGGTTGAATTATCTAAGTGTATGACTTCCAACAGGAGATTGACTGAAGTGTAAGATTTTAATAAAGGTTTGTAAACTATCAAGTTAGGCATCATTGGTGGAGAAAGAATAAAAAATAAATTCTTCATAACGGTTAAGGATACTTTTGTTATCTAGTGAAGTAAAATACACAGATGTTTGTTAAGTGTTTATTTCTTTTAACATGCAGTATATTTTTATAGTTAATTATACTCGACCAGTGATCATATTGGGACCTATGAAAGACAGGATAAATGATGACTTGATCTCAGAATTTCCTGACAAATTTGGATCATGTGTTCCTCGTAAGTAACCCACATAAAAATTCTTAATTATTGTTCTTAACATTTTGTCACTGTGTGTGGTCAAAGTAAACAGTACCATTTTTTAATGGTTTATACTTATTTTATCAGTTATTCATCCTCCATATTATTGTCACTTTTCAAATTTAAATCAGTCTCTGTTGTAGTGAACTTTACAAAACGATTCTTTAAGTAGAAAATGGCTTTGTTGTGCCTTTTAATATTAAACACTTCCTCAAGTTCTTTTCTATTAAAGATACAACTAGACCAAAACGAGATTATGAGGTAGATGGAAGAGATTATCATTTTGTGACTTCAAGAGAGCAAATGGAAAAAGATATCCAGGAACATAAATTCATTGAAGCTGGGCAGTATAACAACCATCTGTATGGAACAAGTGTTCAGTCTGTGCGAGAAGTAGCAGAAAAGGTAAGCCTCAGAGTGATCCCAGAATAAAGTTTCTAATCAGATATGCTTTTTTTTTTCAGATATGCCTTTGACAGTATGAAAGAATGATGGGTAGAAACTTTTAATTCATGTTTTTTAAAAAATATAGATACATGTTGCAGCATTGATTAATCTAAGCAATGTTACGAATTTATTCAACTAAATATTTACTTTTAGGTGACTTAGAAAATATATATATAAGATAAAGTAGAATAAGAAGAGCAACGGGCTTCCCTGGTAGCACAGTGGTTGGGAGTCCGCCTGCCGATGCAGGGGGCGCAGGTTTGTGCCCCAGTCCGGGAGGATCCCACATGCCGCGGAGTGGCTGGGCCCGTGAGCCATGACCGCTGAGCCTGCGCGTCTGGAGCCTGTGCTCCGCAACGGGAGAGGCCGCAGCGGTGAGAGGCCCGTGTACTGAAAAAAAAAAAGAAGAGCAACAAAGAAAATAAGAATAGAAATGATAACATGAATCTCTACAGGAGGGGAGGTTATTATTTTGGGGTCCTGTACATTTGCTAGAGATAGACCTTGTGTTTAGCCCTAGCTTTCCAACAAGTAGCATAATTAAGAAGCTAAGATCATCAATAAAAATGAACCAGATGTTCAAGATAAGTGTAAGTGGCTCCTGGTACTGAGACTAGGCAAAAATTTCTCCTGAATGGTCGTTTAATAAAAGACAGTGTGGAAAAATACTCAGTAACATTGTAACAGCAACAGATTTTTTGAAAGCAGTCTGATGATATACTGACATTGGGTTAAGGAAGTTTTATGGTAAAGCCAAAACAGTGTACTCCAGATGTGCTGCTATACTTAAATCAATCTTTGGGCCTAGAAAATAAACATCAACAAATTATTTTATACTTTCAAAACTATAGTAGTTTAAGACTTAGTCATGAAATACCTACAAAATATAAAGCAGTAATTCAACATCTCCGTTTTCCATCTGTAAGTGCTCCTTTCTTTAATAAGAGGTTTGGTTAATTGTGATTAGTTTTAAAAATCGAAAAAATGGGCATGTTCAGTGATGGCAAGAATTTGGGAAAATAGAAAATCTTATTAGATATTGTTAATGGGGGTAAAATTAATAGCACTTTATTTGAGAACGATTTGGCAATACCAAATAAATGTACATAACCTGTGACTCAGAAATTCTATTTCTTGGTATCTAAGTAGAGATTCACACATAAGGATTATGTATAATGATGTGCATAGTAGCACTTTATAGTAGTGAAGAATTGGACTCAGGAAGGGGGAATGGATAATTAACTGTTATTTATTCATGCAGTAGGATACAGAAGCTAGAGTGAATAAACTAAAATATCCACTAATTAGGTGTATCCACATTAATAAATCTCAAAATTATAATGGTGAATGAATGAAGTTGCAAAGGATATATACAGGATGACGCTTCATATAAACTTTAATTAACATAAGGTAGTTCATTAATACATATTTCGTGTTTTCATAAACATAAAAACATGCATGGATATCAAATAAGCTATGAGGATATATAGTACAGCCCAGAGAATAATTATAAATAGAATATAACCTTTAAAAAGTGTGATCACTATGTTGTATACCAGAAACTTATATAATATTGTATGTACATCAACTGTACCTCAATTTAAAAAAAAATATTTACTGGGGAAAAAAATGCATGGGAATGATACACATCTACTTCAGGTGTATATGTAGCTGCTATTCAGTGGTTTTCCTTTGAGAGAAAAGGAAGGAAACTGTAGCTTTAGCTCTACTTGTAATATTGTATTTCTTTTAAATTTTTTAAAAATTTAAAAAACACACCTCAGCCTGCCAAATAATATCCAAACTTCAGATTATTGATAAATAGAAAAGTAACACCATATCATAGCAAACTATTTCTTCTGCAAACCTTGTGGAGAAGAAAATATCAGGAGGTCCCACAAAGTAGAATTATTACAAATAACACTGTGATCACAATGCAGTAAAGCTATAAATTATTAGAAAATCAAAAACTGAAAGCCTGGCCAACTGGAAAATTTTTATTATTTATTCATATTCAAGTATAGTTGATGTACAATATTATATATGTTAGAGGTGTCCAATATAGTGATTCACAGTTTTTAAAGGTTGTACTCCATTTATAGTTATTATAAAATGTTGGCTATATTCCCCATTTTGTACAGAATATCCTTATGGCTTATTTTATACATAATAGTTTGTACCTCTAAGTCCCCTACCCCTATATTGCCACTCCCCCTTTCCTCTCCCCACTGGTAACCACTAGTTTGTTCTCTGTATTTGTGAGTCTGCTTCTTTTTTCTTATATTCATTAGTTTGTTGTGTTTTTAGATTCCACATATAAGTGATGTCATACAGTATTTGTCTTTCTCTGTCTGACTTACTTCACTTAGCATAATACCCTCCAAATCCATCCATGTTGCTGCATATGGCAAAATTCTTCTTATGTCTGAGTAGTATTCCATTGTGTATATATACCACATCTTCTTTATCCATTCATCTGTTGATGGACACTTAGGTTGCTTCCATATCTTGGCAATTGTAAATGATGCTGGTGTGAACATTGGGGTGTGTGTATCTTTTTGAATTAGTGTTTTTGTTTTTTCAGGTATATCCCAGGAGTGAAATTGTTGGGTCATATGGTAGTTCTATTTTTAGTTTTTTAAGAAACCTCCGTACTGTTTTCCACAGTGACTGCACCAATTTACATTCCCACCAGCAGTGTACAAGGGTTCCTTTTTCTCCACATCCTTGCCAACATTTGTTATTTGTGCTCTGTTTGATGATAGCTATTCTGACAGGTGTGAGGTGGTATCTCAGTGTGGTTTGATTTTCATTTCCCTGATGATTAATGATGTTGAGCACCTTTTCATGTGCCTGCTGGCCATCTACATCGCCTGTTTGGAAAAATGTCTATTCAATTCTGCCCACTTTTTAAACAGTTTATTTGATGCTGAGTTGTATGAACTGTATATATGTTGTATATTAATCCCTTATCAGTTCTACTATTTGCAAATATCTGCTCTCATTCAGTAGGTTGTCTTTTCATTTTGTCAATGATTTCCTTTGCTGTGCAAAAGCTTTTATGTTTAATTGGTCCTGTTTGTTTATTTTTGCTTTTATTTCATTTGTGTTAGGAGACAGAGCCAAAAAAATATTGCCGTGATTTATTTCAAAAAGTGTTCTGCCTATGTTTTACTCTAGGAGTTTTTTACTATCCGGTCTTACATTTGGGTCTTTAATCCATTTTGAGTTTACTTTTGTATATAGTGTTAGAGAATGTTCTAATTTGTTTTACATGTAGCTGTCCAGTGTTCCCAGCAGCACTTACTGAAGAGTGAAGTCTTTTCTCCATTGTTTATTCTTGCCTCCTTGTCATAGATTAATTGACCATTAGTGCATGGGTTTATTTCTGGGCTTTCTATCCTGTTCCAGGGATGTCAGTTTTTGTGCCAGTACCATACTGTTTTGATTACTATAGCTTTGTAGTATAGTCTGAAGTCAGGGAGCATGATTCCTACACATACATTCTTCTTTTTCAAGATTGTTGTGACTATTTGGGGTCTTTCGTGTTTCCATAAAAATTTTAAATTTATTTGTTCTAGTTCTGTGAAAAATGCCATTGGTATTTTGATAGGGATTGCATTGAACCTGTAGATTACCTTGGGTAGTATGCTCATTTTAGCGATATGAATTCTTCCAATCCAAGAACATGATATATCTTTCCATGTATTTGTGTCATCTTCAATTTCTTTCATCAGTGTCTTATAGTTTTCTGAGTACAGGTCTTTTACCTCCTCAGGTAGGTTTATTCCTACATATTTTATTCTTTTTGATGCACTGGTAAATGGGATTGTTTCATTAATTTCTCTTTCTGATAGTTTGTTGTTAGTGTATAGAAATGCAACACACTTCCGTATGTTAATTTTGTATCCTGCAACTTTATACCAAATTTATTGATGAGCCCTAGTAGTTTTCTGGTGATGTGTTTAGGAGTCTGTGTATACAGTATCATGTCATCTGCAGACACTGACAGTTTTACTTCTTCAGTTCCAATTTGGATTCATTTTATTTCTTTTTCTTGTCTGGTTGCTGTAGCTAGGACTTCTACTACTAAATAAAAGTGGCAAGAGTGGATATCCTTGTCTTGTTCCTGACCTTAGAGGAAATGCTTCAGCTTTTCACCTTTGAGTATCATGTTAGCTGTGGGTTTGTTGTAAATGGACTTTATTATCTTGAGGTATGTTCCTTCTGTGCCCAATTTCTGGAGAGCTTTATCATAATGGGTGCTGAATTTTGTCAAAAGCTGTTTCTGCATCTATTGAGATGATAGTATGGTTTTTATTCTTCATTGTGTTAATGTGGTGTATCATATTGAGCGATTTGTGTATACTGAAAAATCCTTGCATCTGGGATAAATCCCACTTGATCGTGGTGTATGATCCTTTTAATGTACTGTTGGATATGGTTTGCTAAATTTCTGTTTAGGATTTTTGCATGTATGTTCATCATTGATAATTCACCTCTAGTTTTTTCTTTTCTTGTGATATCTTTGTCTGGTTTTGGTATCGGGGTAATGCCAGCCTCATAGAACGAGTTCAGAAGCATTCCTTCCTCTGCAGTCTTTTGGAATAGTTTGAGAAGGGTAGGTGTTAACTCTTCTCTAAATGTTTGATAGAATTCACCTGTGAAACCATGTGGTCCTGGGCTTTTGTTTGTTGGGCGGTTTTTAGTTACTGATACAGTTTCATTACTGGTAATGGGTCTACTCATATTTTCAATTTCTTGCTGTTTCACTCTTGGGAGAGTGTACCTTTCTAAGAATGTTTATTTCTTCTAGGTTGTCCATTTTATTGGCATATAGTTGTTTCTAGTAGTCTCTTATGATCCTTTGTATTTCTGTGGTGTCAGTTGTAACTTCTTTTTCATTTCTGATTTTATTGATTTGGACCCCCTCTCTTTTTTTTTTGATGAGTCTGGCTATAGGTTTATCAATTTTATTTATCTTTTCAAAGAACCAGCTTTTAGTTTCATTGATCTTTTCTCTTGTTTTCTTCATCTCTATTTCATTTATTTCTGCTCTGATCTTTATGATTTCTTTCCTTCTACTAACTTGGAGGGGTTTTTTTCTTTCTCTAGTTCTTTTAGATGTAAGGTTAGCTTGTTTATTTGAGATTTTTCTTTTTTCCTGCGGTAAGCTGGTATCTCTATAAACTTCCCTCTTAGAACTGCTTTTTGCTGTGTTCCACAGTTATTAGATCATCATGTTTTTGTTTTCATTTGTCTCTAGGTATTTTTTATTTGCTTGTTGATTGCTTCAGTGATCCATTGGTGGTTTAGTAGCTTATTATTTAGCCTTCACATATTTGTGTTTTTTGCAGTTTTTTTTCCTGTAGTTGATTTCTAGTCTCACAGCATTGTGGTCAGAAAAGATGCTTAATATGATTTCAGTTTTCATAAATTTACCAAGGCTTGTTTTGTGGCCTAGCATGTGATCTGTCCTGGAGAATGTTCCGTGTGCACTTGAAAAGAATATGTATTTTGCTGCTTTCAGATGTAATGCTCTTTATCAGTTAAGTCCATCTGGTCTGTTGTGTCATTTAAGGCTAGTATTTCCTTATTGATTTTCCATCTGGACAATCTGCGCATTGGTGTAAGTGGGATGTTAAACTCCCCTACTACAACTGTGTTCTGTCAATTTCTCCTTTTATGTTTTTAAAATTTGCCTTATATATTTAAGTGTTCCTATGTTGGGTGCATATATATTTACATTTGTTACGTCTTCTTGGATTTATCCCTTGATCATTATGTAGTGTCCTTTTTTGTCTCTTGTCACAGTCTTTATTTTAAAGTCTATTTTATCTGATATAAGTATTGCTACTCTGGCTTTTTTTTTATTTCCATTTGCACAGAATACCTTTTTCCATCCCCTCACTTTCAGTCTGTGTGTGTCTTTAGATCTGAAGTGAGTCTCTTGTGAGCAGCATATACACCAGTCTTATTTTTGTATCCTTGATTCCAGCGTTTAGTCCATTTACATTTAAGATAATTATCAGTATGTATGTTCCTCCTGCCATTTTGTTAATTGCTTTGCAGTTGTTTTTGCATGTCTTTTTTTCCCTTCTTTTGTTCTCTTGTGATTTAATGACTGCCTTTAGTGTTATGTTTGGATTCTTTTTTCTTTTTTGTGTGTATATCTATTACAGATTTTTGGTTTGTGATTACCATGAGGCTTTTATATAGCAGTCTGTATGTATACATGATTGTTTTAAGTTGCTTATCTCTTCATTTCAAATGCATTTTAAAGACCCGCCATTTGTACTCTCTTCCCTTCACGATTACTGTTTATCTGATTGTTTTATATAATCCTTAACTGCTTATTGTGGGTGTAGATGATTTTACTACTTTTCTCTTTTAACCTTCCTACTGCCTTTACTGTATATTTGCCTTTACCGTTGAGTATTTTCATTTTGTAATGTTCTTGTTTCTTGTTGTGGCCTTTTCTTTTCCACCTAGAGAAGTTCCTTTAACATTAGCTGTAGAACTGATTTGGTGGTGCTGAACTCTTAGCTTTTGCTTGTCTGTAAAGCTTTTGATCTCAATCAAATCTAAATTAGAGCCTTACTGGGTAGAGTATTCTTGGTTGTAGGTTTTTCCCTTTCATCACTTTAAATATATCATGCCACTTCGTTCTGGGCTGCAGAATTTCTGATGAAAAATCAAAAATTTACGGGTGTTCCCTTGCATGTTATTTGTTGCTTTTCCCTTGCTGCTTTTAACATTTTCTATTTATCTTTAATTTTTGTCATTTTAATTACAATGTGTCTTGGTATGTTCCTCTTTGGATTAATTCTGTTTGGGACTCTGCACTACCTGGACTTGGGTGACTGTTCCCTTTCCCAGGTTAGGGAAGTTTTCAGCTGTTATGTCTTCATTTATGTTCTCAGCCCCTTTCTCTCTCTCTTCTTCGGGGACCCATGTAATGCAAATATTGATGTGCTTGATGTTGTCCCAGAGGTCTGTTTAACTGTCCTCATTAGTTTTCATTCTTTTTTCTTTTTTCTTTTCAGTGGCAATAATTTCCACTACTCTGTCTTCCAGCTCACTAATCCATTCTTCCGTGTCACTTAGTTTACTATTGATTCCTTCTAGTGTACTTTTCATTTTAGTTATTGTATTCTTCATCTCTGTTTGGTTGTTCTTTATATTTTCTCTTTGTTAAAAACTTCTAATTTGGAAATTCCCAGATGGTCCAGCAGTTAGCACTCCACACCACTGCAGAGGGCACAGGTTCAATCCCTGCTTGGGGAACTAAGATCCCACAAGCTGCACAAATCACCCAAAAAACAAAAAAAAAACACTTCTACCTGCTCACTCTGTGCATCCATTCTTCTCCCAAGTTCTGTAATCATCTTTACAATCATTACCTTGAATTCTTTCTTGGGTTGATTGCCTATCTCCATTTCACTTAGTTCTTCTTCTGGGGTTTTATCTTTTTCCTTTGTCTGGAACATGTTTCTCTGCCACCTAATTTTATCTAAGTTGCTATTTGTATTTTTATGTATCTGGTAGGTTGGTTACATTTCCCAGCCTTGGACAAGTGGCCTTCTGTAAGAGATGCCCTATGTGTCCCAGCAGCACACTCCCATCTCGTCACCCAAGATACATGCTTCAGGTGATCCCCCTATGAAGGGGGGTCATTCTCTTGTGAGAGGCTGACTATGTGGGCAGTGTGGTAGGCTTGGTTGGCCCCTAGCCCGGTTAGTTGCCAGGCCCTGCCTTGTACTGCTGACTGCTGGCTGTTGGTTAGCGTGGCCTGGTCACACAGTGGGTGACTGCAGAACCCCAGGATGCCTCAGGGCTTATGCAAGCTCACTGATGGGCAGAGTTAGGACCCAAAAGACTCGGGGGTTGTTGTCCACCCGCTGTTGGGTGAAGCCAGGTCCTGGGGTTAGTGCCGGACTACTAGCAGGCAAAGCCAGGTCCTGGAGTCTGGCTGCAGGGCCATGGGATCCCAGAGCTGGTGTCAGATCACTGGTGGCAGAGCGGTTCCTCATACAGTTGGTCACAGTGTCTGGGGAGTCCCAAAGCTTCTGTTGGCCTTCTGTGGGCAGGCTGGGTCCGCAGGCTGCAGGATTATGGTTTTCTTGCACCTGGTGTCTGCCCCCTGGTGGGTGAAGCTGGTCTAGAGGCTAGTTCAGGCTTCCTGGAAGGCAGAGCTGGTGCCTGTCCACTGGTAGATGTAGCTGGGTCATGGCCCTCTCTTGGGCAGGGGCATGTCTAGAGGTGACTGTGGGTTCAGGAAGTCTTTAGGCAACCTGTCTGCTGATAGGTGGAGATGTATTCCCACCCAGTTAGTTGTTTGGCCTGAGGCATCACAGCACTGGCACCTACAGGCTGTTAGGTGGGGCCAGTTCTTGGCACTAATGAGCCATAAGGAGGATCCCACTATGACGACCACCCACACCAGTGTCCACGTGGTAGAAAACTCCCACGTGTGGCTGCCACCAGTGTCTGTGTCCCCAGGGTGAGTGGCAGCCACCCCACCTCTCCAGGAGATTCTCCAAGACCAGCAGGTAGGTCAGCCCAGGCTCCCATCAGATTACTGCTTTTGCCCTGGGTGCTAGTGCATGTGAGATTTTGTGTGCACCCTTTAATAGTGAAGTCTCTATTTCCCCCAGTCCTTTGGGACTCACAAAATTGATCTCCACTGGCCTTCAGAACCAAGTGCTGTGGAGACTTGTCTTCCTGGTGCAGGGTCCCCAGGGGCTCAGAACTCTCATTCCTGTGGAAGAACCTCTGTAATATAATTATTCTCCAGTTAATGGGTCACCCATCCAAGGGTATGCAACTTGATTATATCACAAGTACACCCCTCCTACCTGTCTTGTTGTCATTCCTTCTCTATGTGTTTAGTTGTAGATCTTTTCTGGTAAGTTCTGATCTTTTTTATACATGGTCGTTCTGCAGGTAGTTGTGATTTTGGTGTGCTCATGAGAGGAGGTGAGCTCAGGGTCTTTCTACTCTGCCATCTTGGCCAGTCTCTCTCCCAGTTAGAAAATTTAAAGCCACCTCTTAACTCTTAAGTGAAGGAGAAAATACAAAATGAAATTACAGAATTTCTTAAAAATGAAAGTAGTACATACCAGAATCCATGGGATACATTTAAAACACTGATCAAAGGAAAATTCGTAGCCTTAAGAACTTTTCCAAAGAAAAATGAATGCGAGTAGGGATTTCCCTGGTGGCACAGTGTTAAGAATCCGCCTGCCAATGCAGAGGATACAGGTTTGAGCTCTGGTTGGGGAAGATCCCACATGCTGCAGAGCAACTAAGCCCGTGAACCACAACTGCCGAGCCTGCGCACTGCAACCACTGAAGCCCACGTGCCTAGAGCCCGTGCTCTGCAACAAGAGAAGCCACCACAATGAGAAGCCTGCGTGCCGCAACGAAGAGTAGCCCCCACTCACCACAACTAGAGAAAGCCCGCATGCAACAACGAAGACCCAATGCAGCTAAAAATAAAATTAAATAAATTTTTTTTATGAATGAGAATAAATAAACCAAATCCCTAGTGTAAAATACTAGAAAAAGATAAAGGAAGAACATGATATAAATAAAAGCAGAAATTATGTGGTAAGCAGAAGGAAGAAAATGAAGATCAGAGAGGAAACTAATAAGAAAACAAAAGCAGTAGATAAAATCGATGAAACCAAAACTTGTCCTTTGAGAAGATCAGAGTTATTGATAAACCTTTAACCAGACTGGTCAGAAAAAAGGAGAGAAGACACAAATTACCAAAATCAGGAATGAGAGAAATAACAAAATCTACAAATATTTAAAGAAAAGTCAGAAATTAGTAACAACTTTATACCACTGAGTTCAACAATTTAGATGAAAAGGATAAATTCCTTGAAAGGAATAAACTACTTAAGCTCAAGAAGAAATAGATAATTTGAATAGCCCTACATCTGTTAAAGAAATTGATTTGTATTTAAAAACCTTTCCACAAAGAAAACTCCAGGCCCAGATGGCTTCACTAATAAATTTTACCAAACACTTAAGGAAGAAATAATACCCATTTTCTACCATAAAATCTAAAAAGAGGGAGTGCTTCCCAATTTATTCTGAGTCCAGCATTACCTAGATTTCAAAACCTGACTGCACATTACCAAAAAAACTACAGACCAATTTCTGTGAGCATAGATGCAGAATTTCTAAACAAGATTTTTACAAATTTGATCTAACAATATAAAAGAGATAATATAACCACCAAGTTAGGGTTTATCCAGTGAATTCCAGGTAAATTTTAACATGAGAAAGCAGTCAGTTTACCTCACCATATTAAACTAAAAAAGGAAAACCATATGATTATATCCATAGTTTAGGAGAAGCTTTGACAGAATCCAACATCTTTTTTTTTTTTGGCCGCATTATGTGTTCGTTGCTGTGCGCGGGCTTTCTCTAATTGCGGCAAGTGGGAGCTACTCTTCGTTGCGGTGTACAGGCTTCTCACTGCGGTGGCTTTTCTGGTTGCGGAGAGCGGGCTCTAGGCGCGCAGGCTTCAGTAGTTTCAGCACGCAGGCTCAGTAGTTGCAGCACATGGGCCCTGGAGCACGCAGGCTTCAGTAGTTGTGGCACACGGGCTTCAGTAGTTGTGGCTCACGGGCTCTAGAGCACAGGCTGAGTAGTTGTGATGCACAGGCTTAGTTGCTTCACAGCATATGGGATCTTCCGGACCATGGATCAAACCTGTGTCCCCTGCATTGGCAGGCAGATTCTTAACCACTGCACCACCAGAGAAGTCCCCCAACATCCATTCTTGATTAAACTCTCCACAAACTGGGAATAGAAAAGAACTTTCTCAAACTGATAAATAATATTCTAAAAATCCTACACCTATCATCATACTTAATGATAAAAGAAGCTCAGTGTTTTCCCCCTAAAATCAGAAACATGTCAAGGATACCCACTCTCACCACTTGTTTTCAGCATTGTACTAGAGGTCCTAGCCAGTGCAGTAAGACAAGAGAGAGAAATCAAAGTCATCCAGATTGGAAAGGAAGAAGTAGAATTGTCCTTATTTGCAGACAACATGATTGTCTATGTAAAAAATCTGATAGAATCTACAAAAAGAAAAAAAAAATGCTACTAGAACTAGTAAATAAGTTTAGCAAGATCAAAGGATACAGTGTTGATCAATATACAAAAATCAATTGTATTTCTATATACTAGACCAAATCGAAATTTTAAAAAACATTATTTGTAGTAGCATTAAAAAAATATTAAATACTTAGAGATAAATCTGACCAAAAATATTTGCAGGTCAGTACACTAAAAACTACAAAGCATTGCTGAGAGAATTAAAGACCTAAATAAATGGAGAGATGCACGATGCTCATGGATTGAAAGGCTCAATGTTGTTTAGATATCAGTTTTGTTCACTTGCACTTTAGGCTCAGTACAACCCCAATCAAAAATCCCAGGAGTTCTTTTTGTAGAAATTGACATGATAATAATACTAAAGTTCATATGGAAATGCAAAAGATCTAAAATAGCCAAAACAACTTTGAAAAAGAACGAAGCTGAAGGACTCACACTACTTCATTTTGAAATTTATAAAAATACAGTTAATCAAGATGGTATGCATAAAGATATTGGCATGAAGATAGGTAGATCAGGGCTTCCCTGGTGGCACAGTGGCTGAGAGTCTGCCTGCCGATGCAGGGGACACTACTACTTCGTTGCGGTGCACAGGGTTCGTGCCCTGGTCTGGGAGGATCCCACATGCCGCGGAGCGGCTGGGCTCATGAGCCATGGCTGCTGAGCCTGCGCGTCCGGAGCCTCTGCTCCACAGCGGGAGAGGCCACAATGGTGAGAGGCCCACGTACCGCAAAAAAAAAAGGTAGATCAGTGTAACATACTAGAGAATCCTTAAACAGACCCACATATATATGGACAGCTGTGGTCAAAGGTGCAAAGGCAATTCAGTGGAGAAAGGGATATTCTTTCAACAAATGGTGATGGAACAATTGACTAGCCACGCCTCATACCATACACAGAAATTAACTCAAAATAGATCCTAAATCTGAATCCTAGAACTATAAACATAGGAAAAATCTTCATGACTTTGGGTTTGGCAGTGATTCCTAAGATAATATACCAAAAGCACGATCCATAAAAGAAAAAAAATGATAAATTGGACTTCATCAAGGTTAAAACTTCTGCTCTTGGGGGAAAAAGAAAAAAGCACTGTTAGGTGAATAAAAAGACAAGCCATATACTAGGAGAAAATATTTTCACATCATATATTTCATAAAAGATTTGTATCTAGAATATGTAGAGAACTCTTTCATCACAATAATAAAGACAACCCTATTTTTAAATGAACAAAGGATTTGAAAAGACGTTTCTCGAAGGAAGATATAAAAATGGCCAATAAACACGTGAAAAGATACTCAACACAGTCATTCATTAGGTAAATGCAGATTGAAACCTTAATAAGGAGCCACTACATACCCATTGGAATGGCTAAGTTTTTTTAAACTGACCATTACCAAGTTTTGACAGAGATAGGAGGAAAGAAATCATATGTCCATACAGAGACTTAACATGAATATTTGTAACAGCTTTATTTATAATGGGCAAAAACTGGAAATAACCCAGATGTCCCTCATCTGGTGAATGGATAAACAAAGTATGGTATATTCATGTAATGGACTACTACTCAGCAATAAAAAGTAATAAATTGTTGATGTTACACAACAACATGGATGAATCCCAAAGTAGTTATGCTAAGTGAAAGGAGCCAGACAGTAAGCTACATACTGAATAACTGTACTTATATAAAGTTTTAGAAATTTCATACAAATCTATAGTAACAAAAAGCAGACTAGTGGTTGCTTGGAGAAGGACAGGAAGGAGAGGTTACAAAGAGGCATGAAACTGGGGAGTGACTGATATATTTATTATTTTGATTATGGTGATGATTTCAAGGTGTATACACATGTCAAAACTTACCAAATTGTATACTTTCAATATCTGCAGTTTATTGTATATCAGTTATGCCTTAACTAAGCCTTTTTTTTCTTTTAACTGACATTCCTCCTAGTGCTTTGGGGGAAAACAGAACTTGTATCTTTAACATTATATGCTTTCTGAACTACTTAAGATTTTTGTCACTTGCATACATATTCTTTATAATAAAAATAATTAATAAAATGGATTTTTGTAAGAAATTAAGGTGGAGAATAGAAAAGCAGAAGATCTAGAAAGAAATAACACAATAGACAAACTACTAGCTAACCTGATTTTTTTTTTAAGGGGAAAATCACAAACACTAGACACAGGAAATGACAAGGGGGCATAACCATTGAAATATTATGAAATCATAAAAGACTGTATTGCATATCTTTATATAAATAAAATTTTAAACTTGGTTGAGATGGATAATTTCCTAGAAAAATGCAGTTTACCAAAATTGACCTATTAGAGATGGAAAGATTTCTATAGAAGAAGAAATCTTTAGAAGAAATAGAGCAAGTTACCAAGAAACTACGCCACAAAAAGCATCAGGCCCAGATGACTTCATGGAGGAATTCTAATAAATCTTGAAAAGTTAGATCATCCTAAAGCTCCATAAGTACTGTTCAAGAGCATCTTTTTATGAAGCAAGTCTAATATTGATATCTAAACCTGATGAAGACAGTGAAAATTATAGATCAGTATCACTGATAAATATTAATACAAAAGTGTTAAATATTTTAATAAACAGAATCCAGTACCACATTGCAAAAATAATATACCATGACCAAATGGGATTAAAGATATTTAAAGTCAGCTCAATATTAGGAAATCCATTAATGTAACCTACCATGTTAACAGATCTAAAGAGAAAAATCATATATTCACAGATGCCTGAAAAGCCTTTGGTAAAATCCAGTACCTCTACTGGGAGGGGGAAATCTCAGAAATACAGAGATTGTTGTTATTTTTTTTAAGAGAAAAAAGAAAAAGATTGAGAGGGACAGATCGAAATCCTTAATGGGAGAAACATTGAGGCAGTGCCATTATGATAGGAGCAAGACAAAGATGTCCGTTATCTCTACTACTACTCAAGGTACTAGTCAATGCTATTACACAATACATATCAATCAGAGGCATAAGAATTGGAAAAGAAATAAAACTATCTCTGTTTTCAGATAATATAGTAACCTAGAAACCATACAAAATTTATTTTGTAAAATATAAATTTATTATAAAATTAAAGACTTATAAAATCAAAGACAAAATAAAAAGCTAGAGTAAGGTAGCATATAAAATTAATATGCAGAAATTAATAGCTTTCTTTTACATGAACAGTAATCAGAAGATTATTATAGAGAAAACCCCATTTATAATGTAAGAAATAGCATGTAAAATACTTAGTAGACTTAATGAGAAATATGCAGACTTACATGAAGAAATCTGTAAAACACTCCTGAAAGACAGAATATTAGACTTGATCAAATGTAAAGACATCCCTTGTTCTTAGCTATGACAATTCAACATTGTAAAGCTGCCAGTTCTGTCTAAGCTGATTTTATATATGAGCACAATCCCGGTAAAAATAACTACCAGCTTTTTTATGGGGTTAGACAAATTGAATTGAAGTTCATAAGAGAAGCCAGGACCACACAAAAAGAAAAGCTACAAGAGATTCTAGCCCTACCAGATATTAAAGAATACTGTTAAGACTTCTTAATTAAAACAGTGTGTTAATGACCCATGAATAGGACAAAAAGACGAGTAGAATAGAAAAGAGAATCCAGGAAGACCCAAACTCATATGAAAATATAGTATATGACAAAGGTGCAATCTCATATCACTGGGGCTTTTAATAATGGGCTTTTAAGTAAATAGTGCTGGAACAACTGGAGAAAAGGTAAATTAGAACCATACTTCTGGGGGACTTCCCTGATGGCACAGTGGGTAAGACTCCATGCTCCCAATGCAGGGGGTCTGGGTTCAATCCCTGGTCAGGGAACTAGATCCCACATGCATGCCGCAACTAAGAGTTCGCATGCCGCAACTAAGGAGCCCAGGTGCTGCAACTAAGACCCAGTGCAACCAAATAAATAAATAAAAGAACCATACTTCACACCATACACAAAAATTGGCTCTAATATAATTGACAGAAGAAAATATAACCTGGGCATAGGGAAGGTTTTTTAACCGTGAATCAAAATTCAGATGCAGTAAAAGACTGATAACTTCTGAACACATGAAAACAAAAAGACTTTTGCTTGACCAAAAAACTTTTCCTAAAACTAAGAGAAAACACCATTACCAATGTCAAAAAACAACTGACAAAAAATCTTCAAGAAAAGGGCTGATATTCCCGAATATTAAAAACTCTTAAAAATTGAGCAAATAGAGACCAGAATCTATTAGAAAATGGACAAAAGATATAAATACACAATTCACACAAAAATAAGATATAAAAATGATAAATCAAACCTGAGATCAGTTACCTACGAGGGAGGAGTGGAAAGGATGGGAGATTGGGATTGAGGTAGAAGGGATGGAGGTATAGCATTTCTCCAAGTATACCTTTTTGTATAATTTTGACTTTAGAACTGTGTTAACATTTTGTATATTAAAAAAACAAAAAGAGAAGATGAGGGGAAAGCAGAGTGATATATGAGCAGACTAAACCTAGTCCGTTTCAAATAGTTATTTTTAAATTAATTTTCAAATAACTTCATTGAAGAGAGGAAGGGAGGGGAGAAGTCTTAATCCCAATAATCCTTGAAGACAGGCTAAAGACAGAAAGCCTATGAACAAATATTGAACTCTAATTAGAGTGGTATGGGTTAATAGGTCTGAAACTACTTTAAGGTATATTTTAGAGTTGAGCAAATAAATTAATATATTGACAATTGATGGGAGCTAGATTTCTCACTGTCAAAGAAGGGATTTTAGAAATATGGAAAGGGGAGAGGGTAGAATAAGCTCTATGGTAATTGGATTGGAATTAGAGATATGAATATAAACCCATGCATCTTAATACAGATATAGAAATATAAATGTGTATATATGTTTTCTTGCTCTGTCCACAAAGGAGGCCTAAAAATGATGACTCGTCAATAAACAATGAGAATATCTAGTGTCTAGATCTTGGCTTCTAAATACTATCCTCCATTAAAAAGGTCCAGAACTCATTAGAATAATGGCTGATTCCACTGGGAAAGTACAAGATGAGCCTAGAACATTTTGCTCTGTCAGAAAACTAAGGAAGTGCTTAAAGAATGATACAAATATGTCAAAAAGACACTGAAACCAACCTGTAAGGCCCCACAGTGGCCAAGTCTGGCATAACTGGAATATTAAAATAAATGATAATAACTGATTATAACAGAGAACAAGAATCCAAGAGTCCATAATGGTATAATGGTATAAATAAATACATGGTATAAATAAATATATGAATGAATAAATAAGTAGATAGAAGGGAAAGCTTTACCTTACATTATTAGAATGTCTGCTAATAAGGTTAGAAGGAATGATGGAATTAGGAGAGCTCTCTTGACAACCACCATGATAATAATTGTTTCAGGCAAGAATCATCAGTGTATGCTAAAATTAATGAGTGAATCAATACCTGATGAGAAACAGGATATTTACATAGTTTCAACATATCCTTGCCCCAAATACTTATCAGCTACAAAAGGAAAATAGTAATCTAAACCTGGCAGACAAAAACCTTTAAAAAGTGATCAAAATTAACATCACTAGTAGACATCTTATGCTTCCTGATATGATGGACTGAGAAGGATGCAACATCACTTCTGTGGTATTCCTACCAAAAATGTGTATCCTGCCATCTGATGGGAAACTTCAGGCAAACCCAGGTTGAGGCATATTCTATGAAAAAGAATGTTCTGTACTCTTGAAAAATATCAAGATCATGAAAGACAAAGACTAAAGAACTGTGCCAGATTGACAGAGGCTAAAGAGACAATACAACTAAACGCAATGTGTGGTCCTGGATTGGACCCTAGAGCAAGAATACTTTTTTTCCTTTTGCAGTAAAGGATACTAGATGACCAACTGAAATTATACTGTGGTTATTTAAGAGATGTCATTGTGTTTAGGAAATAAGGGGTAAAGAAGGTTTATGTTTGCAATTTACTGTTAAGCTATTGTGTACATATATATACAGGGAGGTAAAATAAAGCAAACAAGATAGAATGTTAATGTTTCAATGTAAAGTTTTTTAAAATTAAGCAATCAGGTAAAATAGTAATATCTAATAAAAGGAGGTGGTGGGTACAGGTATATATGTTATTTACCTTCTATATGTTTGAAATATTCATAAAATATTAATTTTTTTATTTTAAATAGTCCTACTGAGTTGAAATTATCATTCATTCGGGTGGATTCAAGCCCTTAGATTATAAGACGCATTATGGGGTAGTACCTGACTTTAAATGTTATAATAAAATCTGTTTGATAAATTAGAAGTACTACCCTATTTAACATGGAAATGCTCATCTTTACTAAAAATCTTAATGGCCTTTGGCAGTGAATTTAAGCATGTCAGGAAAGCGTCTTAAATTCAGAATTGGGGTTTCCAAATGCTTCAGTTTGTGATAAAGTTTTTACTGGTCACCAGTAAGATGAAAAATAGAGAGTGGTAGTGAGGTTTTATAAATTTAAATTTATTCAGTTTTAAAGATTCGCCTTTATCCTACACTTTTACATTCTTGTTTGATCATATATTCTTTTTTTATTTGTTTTTTTGTTTGTTTTTTTGTGTGTGTTTTTGCGGTACACGGGCCTCTCACTGTTGTGGCCTCTCTCGTTGCGGAGCACAGGCTCCGGACGCGCAGGCTCAGCGGCCATGGCTCACAGGCCCAGCCACTCCGCGGCATGTGGGATCTTCCCGGACCGGGGCATGAACCCTTGTCCCCTGCATTGGCAGGCGGACTCTCAACCACTGGGCCACCAGGGAAGCCCTGATCATATATTCTTTTATGAAATGATGGTTGTGGTAAGATGGTCGCTTAGGGTATTTTTTAGTGCCCTTTCTCAGCGAAGTAAAAGATAGGAACCCCATATTGGTTGCCGTTTTGAGAGATTACTGATCTGTGAAAGCTAGGAGTAAGGGAACTGTATTTTCATTCCTTTTTAAATGTAATATTTGAGAATGGAAAACCAGTTATCCATAGTCATTATTCATTGTCTTCGTAACAGAAATGACAAGTTTGCTTAAAGTGAACAGGATCCAAACATCATAATTCAGATTTTGTACTTGTAGGAAATGTACCTTTGATATAGTTGAAAATACTTGGTTCACTTGTTTTTCTTCCCTATTCCCTCTGTTTTAGGGCAAACACTGTATCCTCGATGTGTCTGGAAATGCCATAAAGAGATTACAGATTGCACAACTTTACCCAATCTCCATTTTTATTAAACCCAAATCCATGGAAAATATCATGTAAGTGTAAATGCCTAAGGCACAGCCTCTTAAGTACAAATCCAGTCTCTGTTACTTATTAGATTGGGTAATTTACTTACCCTTCTTGCATCTCAATTCCTTTATCTGTAAAATGCAGGTAATAATAGTATATCCACTCAGAGGGTTGTTGTGAGGATTAAATAAGCACTCTTGATATTAACTATCATAATCATCAACGTTAATATACTAAAGTATAAAGTAACATATGTTAGAATTTTTAAGTTTAAATAGTCACATGTGTCCAGTACCTACTTAATTGGGCAGTGCAGCTCTGGGTAACCATTAAGAGAATAAAATAATGTATAAATATTTACCTAATAGAGGACAAAAAATAGAATTTAAATAAATAGTAAAAGAAGAGAGGAATGAGCAAATAGAAACATAGTATAGGTGGGGCAAAAGGATACAGATAGTAAGATAGTATAAATTAACCCACATGTTTCATTAATTAAATTCTAGACTAAATGGTCCAATTAAAATACAAAACTTGGCAGAATAGAGGAATGAGAAATAACTATATGTTGCTTTTGTAGAAAAGGAAAAGAATCTTTACCTTCTATTCCTCCAGGTTCTCAGCTGGGCCTCTGTAACAAAAGACAGATGAACAAGAGAAAAGCATGCAAATTTATTTAAGTTTTACATGACATAGGACCTTCATAAGAAAATGAAAACCCAAAGGAATGGTTAAGCCTGAACATTTTTATACTAGGTTAGATGAGTGGAGAGTGATGGGAAAATGTGATAGGACCAGACAATATGACTTAAGAGTAGTAAACTAATGGAAACTTAGTAAGGCTTGTTCATTCAAATTCTTCTCAGCTTCCCTCCATCATCAGAGATAAGGATAGTCCTTTTCTTCAGGTATAGGGGGGGTCACCTCTCACATGAGGGTCTTATTGACCTGCTTCAGGGGAAGGTCAGAGAGTCCTTCCTTTACCCGTCATTTTTCAAATTCCTTCAAGCCAAGGTACCATATTTTGGGATAGTGTGCTATAAAACCCATCAATTATATGTTGCTTTTATAAGACATACCTTAATTATTAGTCTATGGAAGGGCTGAAAGAGAATAGAAAAAAGGGATATACCATACAAACACTAAATAAATTCAGCTGGTTTATACTACTTTCAAAGTATACTCTAAGGTAAGAAGTATTACTAGAGATAAAGAGGAACATTCATAGAAGTTAAAGGTTCACTCCATTACGAAGATATACTTATACATTTGTTTTGCACTTTTAGTAGCACAGTCTCAAAATATCTAAAGCACAAATTAACAGCTGTATAGGAAAAATAATAATTCCACAGTCATAGTGGGCGAACGTAACAAAAGAATCACAGAGGAATAGAATAAGAAAACAAATAAAAATATAAATAAGGATATACAACAACACAATTTAGAAACTTTACCTAACTGACATACATAGACCACTGCACTCAACATCTGCAAAAGTTACACCTTGATTTCAAGTGCACTTAAAATAATTACCAAAACTAATTATATGCTAAGCCACAGATTTCAAATGATTAAAAACAAATATCTCTGAGCATGATGAAATTAGAGTAGAAATGAATAATTAAAAGATCACTGGAAAATCCCCAAATATTTGGAAATTCTGTGGATCAAAGAATAAGTCACTCCATAAGTTAATAAATGTTTTGAACTCAATGGTAACAAAATTGTCAAGTAAATAAATTTGGAGGATGTAGTAGCCTAGAAAACAAACATATGGTAGAGAGGATTAACAAATCAAAAATGTTTTCTTTGAAAAAAATTTAATAAGAAATATCAAGGAAAGAAAATTTTAAAGGCATAAATAACATCAAGAATGAAAATGGGAATATCACTAAACATCCAGTGAACATTAAAAATGTTAACACAGACAACCCAGTAGAAAAATGAGCAAAGGACTTAGACACTTCACAAGAGGATCCAAATAGTTAATAAACATTTTAGATAATGCTTAATCATGGAAATGCAAGTTAAAACCACAAGGTCATATGTTATACTAAAATAGCTAAAATGAAAAAATACCAAATGTTGGCAAGGATGTGGAAAAAATGAAGCTCATAACACTGATAGGAGTGCAAATTGGTACATCCACATTGGTAAACTTGTTTACAGTATCTCCTGAAGCTGAACATACACATAACTTAGGACCCAAAAGTCTCATTCCTAGATATATACTCAACAGAAATTTTACGTATGTTTACCAAAGAAATGTACTAGATAAGTTGGAAATACTATACTAAATAACTAAGAACTTGAAACTATCCAAATACCCATCAGAGCCTACATAAATATGACATATTCACACAAAATGAAATATTCTACAGTAATGAAAATGAGCAATCTCCAACTACACACAAAAGTATAAATAGAAGAATCTCACAAACATAATTTGAGTAAAAAAAAATTCAGACCTAAAAGTATATATACTCCATGATCCCAAATTTCATCATTGCTTATAGAAATCAAATAGAGGTTACTCTTTGAGGGTAGGTTGGTGACTGGAGTGAAGACACCCAGATTCTTAGGTGCTGATGTAATGTTCTCTATCTCAGTCTAGGTACCAGATATACAGGTAAGCGTAAGTTGCTGAAAACTCATCAAGATATATATTTATGATATTTCTGTTCTATGTTTGAAAGTTATGCTTTAAAAAAATCTGAAGAAATAGAAAAGGAAAAAAAGAAATAGAAAATCTAGACCTGTACTCCTAAAGAACTTGACTTTGTTATGAAAAGCCTTTCCACAAATAAAAGAGCCAAAAGGACTTACTGAATTCTATCAAAAGCTAAGAAGTATTACCAGTCTTATAAAGATTCTTCAACTAATTTTATGGGCGTTAATTTAATACCAAAACCTGTGAAAGATTTCACAGGAAATGAACGTGACAAACCAGTCTTACCATGAATATAGGTACAGAAATCCTTACCAAAATATGAGCAATTTGAATCCAACAATTTTTTTAATAAGATAAAATACAACAGCCAAGTTGGGTTTATTTAAGGAATGCAAGGCTAGGTTAACATTTAAGATTAATCAGTGATAGAGCTAGAGAGAAGATGGAGTAGGAAGCACCAGGAATCTATCTCCCCACCTAGACAACAGTTGGACTTGCAGAATCTGTCTGATGTTGACCCTTGAACATCGCAGGTTTGAACTGCATGGGTCTATTTAAACATGGATTTTTTTCAGTAGTAAATATTTCAGTACTACTCAATCTGCAGTTGATTGTGGATGCAGAACCATGGATACAGAGGAACCAAGCATATGGAGGGCCGACTGTTAAGTTATACATGGATTTTCAACTGCATGGAGGGTTGGTTGGCACCCCTAACCCTGACATTGTTTAAGGGTCAACTGTATTTTGGAACTCAGGAATTCATTGAAGGCTTGCAGCTTCTAGGGGATGGTTTGAACTGTCAAATTTGATATATTTCACCTCTTACCACGGTAGCAACTACCCATTTCCCCACCTTCAGCCCCCTAGCAGGTAGCCATGCACTCATTCCTTGAGCAGCTTACATAAAGTTTGTGGAGCCAAGGTGGGGAATAAGGACCTTGTCCTCCAAACACTGGGGAATCTGTGCTCAGATAGCTGATTCCTGCTTCTAATTGTGGAGGTGCAGACACAGAAGCAGGAAGCCATTGTTGCAAACCCCACTGCCACTGTTGCAGGGCCCCACCTCTCAGGCTGAAGTGACTTCTAGAGAGTTAAGGGGCTGGTGCCTTTTTTCCCCCTCTTTTACGTTTTCTTTTTCCCATTTGGGAGCCAGACTAGGACGTTCACATATACAGGAGTATTCAGAAAGTCAACACACAGGCCCAGGGAAAGGCACAGGCTCAGAAAATATCTGAGAAGACCATACGTGTATACCTCAGGCTAATCCCTGGCATGGAGACATCCTATAACAATTTAAAACAAACAAAAAACCCTAAAGGAAGGAGAATTTTACCTCTAGCATTATCACATTATAAGATTCCAATGTCCAGTATTCAACAGAAATTTATAAGGCATACAAAGAAACAAGAAAGTATGGCCTATTCAAAGGGAAAAAATAAATCAATAGAAACTGTCCCTGAAAAAGACCTAATGGCAGATATACTAGACAAAGACTTTAAGACAGCTGTCTTAAAGTTTCTCAGCAAACTCAAAGAAGATGTGGAAAAAGTCAAGGAAACAATGTGTGAACCAAATGGAAACATCAATAAAGAGGTAAGAAACCAAAAGGAAATTCTGGAGCTGAAAAGTACAAAAACTGAAATGAAAAATTTCATTCAAATTTTTGAATGAAAATTTCATTCAAAGAGGGATTCAAACACAGATTTGAGCAGGCAGGAACAAAGATTCGTCAAACTTGAAGAATGGAAATTATCAAGGCTATGAACAGAAAGAGAAAAGACTGAAGAAAAGTGAACAGATCCTAAGGAACCTGTGGGATACCATCAATCGGAAGAACATATGCATCTGGGAGTCCCAGTATTAGAAGAAAGAGAGAAAAGGCAGAGAGAATATTTGAAAAAATAATGGCTGAAATCTTCCCAAACTTGATGAGATACATGAATATAAACATCCAAAAAGCTCAACAATCTTTAAATAAAATGAACTCAAAGAGACCCACATTGAAACACGTTTTAATCAAACTATCAAGAGACAGAGACAGAATTTTGAAAGCAGCAAGAGAGAAGTGAATTATCACATACGGAAGTCCTTATTTCCAGTAATTTATGTAAGTGGACTAAACTCTCCAATCAAAAGACAAAGATGGGCAGACTGGATAAAAACACATGCAATCCAAAGACACAAACAAGTTGAGAAAGTAAAAGAGATATTCTATTGAAATAGTAACCAAAAGAGATCAGGAGTAGCTATACCAATATCAGACAAAGTAGACTTTAAATCAAAAAAGGTTATATATGACAAGAAGGACATTGTATATTAATTAAAGTTTCAATATGGCAAGAAGATATAACAATCATAAACAGTTATGTACCCAATAACACATCATCAAAATATATGAAGGAAAAACTGACACAATTGAAGGGAGAAACAGCTCTACAATAATAGTTGGAGACTTCAGTACCCACTCAAAATAATGGGTAGAACAACCAGACAGAAGATACATAAGGAAATAGAGGGCTTAAACAACACAATAAACCAGATAGACGTAACAGACATATGCAGAACACTCTAGCCAGTAATAACAGAATACACGTTCTTCTCAAGTGCACATGGGACATTTGCCAGGGTAGACCATATGTTAGGCCACAAAAGTTGATTCTTCAGAAAGATCAAGAAAAATGACAAACCTTTAGGCAGACAGACTAAGGCAAAATAAGACTGAAACTAAACTCTGAAATGAACGTAGGGACATTACTACTGATTATACAGAAATAAAAAGGATTCTGAGAGTATTATGAACAATTGGGCACCAAAAATATGGGTAACCTAGGTGGACAAATTGCTAGAAACATAAAACCTTACCAAGACGAAATCACAAAGAAATAGAAAATCTGAATATACCTGTAACTATAGTAAGTTTTGTATACATATAACTTATACACCCTATATTAAGAAAATTGAATCAGTAGTCAGAAACTCCCAACAAAGAAATGCTCTGGATCTGATGGCTTCCCTGGTGAATTATAACAAACATTTAAAAGAAGAACTAATGCCAATCCCTCCTAACTCATTCTGTGTGACCAGCATTACCCTGATACAAAAGCCATACAAAGAAACTACAAGAAGGGCTTCCCTGGTGGCGCAGTGGTTGAGGATCTGCCTGCTAATGCAGGGGACACGGGTTTGAGCCCTGGTCTGGGAGGATCCCACATGCCACGGAGCAACTAGGCCCATGAACCACAACTACTGAGCCTGCGCGTCTGGAGCCTGTGCTCCGCAACAAGAGAGGCCGCGATAGTGAGAGGCCCGCACAGTGCGATGAAGAGTGGCCCCGCTTGCCACAACTAGAGAAAGCCCTGGCACAGAAACAAAGACCCAACATGGCAAAAATAAATAAATTAATTAATAAACTCCTACCCCCAACATCTTCTTTAAAAAAAAAAAAAAACCACAAGAAAACTGTAGACCAATATCCCTTATTAACATTGATGTTAAAATCCTCAACAAAATATTAGCAAACAATTCACCAACATATTAAGAGGATTATACACCATGAGCAAGTGGGATTTATTCCTGGAATGCAAGGATGTTTCAACATATGAAAATGGATCATTGTAATAAACCACATCAACAAAATGAAGGGGGAAATCACATGATCATCAACTGATGTAGAAAAAGCATTTGACAGTATTCAGCACCCTTTCATGATAAAAACATTCAACAAAATAAGAATAGAAGGAAACTATCTCAACATAATAAAAGCCATTTATGAAAAACTGACAGCAAACATCATTCTCAATGGTGAAAGACTGAAGGCTTTTCTTCTAAGATCAGGAATAAGGCAAGGATGCCTGCTTTCACCACTTCTATTTAATGTAGAACTAGAAGTTGTATCCAGAGGAATTAAGCAAGAAAATAAAAGCCATCCAAATTGGTAAGGAAGAAGCAAAATTATCTCTGTTTGCAGATGGTATGATCTCATCTGTAGAAAACCATAAAGGCTCCACACAAAAGCCATTAGAACTAATAAATTCAGCAAAGTAGAAGTATGCAAAGTCAACATACAAAAATCAGTTACATTTCCGTACATAAACAATGAACAGTCTCAAATGGAAGTTACAAAAACAATTTTATTTACAATAGCATCAAAAAGAATAAAATACTTAGGAATTAACCAAGTAGGTGAAAGACTTGTACAATGAAAACTGTAGAACAGGGCTTCACTGGTGGCGCAGTGGTTGAGAGTCCGCCTGCCGATGCAGGGGACACGGGTTCGTGCCCCAGTCTGGGAGTATCCCACATGCTGCGGAGCAGCTGGGCCCGTGAGCCATGGCCACTGAGCCTGTGCGTCCAGAGCCTGTGCTCCGCAACGGGAGAGGCCACAACAGTGAGAGGCCCGCGTACCACAAAAAAAAAAAAAAAAAACTATAGAACATTGCTGAAAGAAATTAAGATATAAATAAGTAGAAACACATTCCATGTTCATGGATTGGAACACTTAATATTGTTAAAATGTCAGTACCACCCAAAGTGACCTACACGTTCAATGCAATGCCTATCAAAATCCCAATGACATTTTTGCAAAAACAGAAAAATCCATACTAAAATTCATATAGAATCTCAAGGAACCCCCAAATAGTGAAAACAATCTTTTAAAAAGAACAAAAAAAATGGAAGACTCATACTTCCTGATTTCAAATTTTATTGCAAACTACAGAAATCAAAATGCTGTGGTACTGGCATAACAACAGAGATAAAAGACCAGGGGGAAGAAATGGTCAGTTGATTTTTGACAAGGATGCAAGACCATTCAATGAGGAAAGGACAGTCTGTTCAACAAATGGTGCTAGGAAAACTGCATATCCACATACAGAAGAATGAAGTTGGATCCTTACCTAACACCACATACAAAAGTCAACTAAAAATGGATCAAGGACCTAAATGTAAGACAATAAAACTCTTAGAAGGAGACATAGGACAAAAGCTTCGTAACACTGGATTTGGCAGTGATTTCTTAGATATGGCACCAAAGACACAGGTAACAAAAGAAAAAAAGGAAGGTTAGACTTTGTGAATATTTTAAAACTTTTTATATCAAACGACATTATCCACAGAATAAAAAGGCAACCCACAGAATGGGAGAAAGTATCTGTAAGTCATATGTCTGATAACAGATTAATATCCAGAATATATAGAAAACTAAAACTCAACAACAACAAAAATCTTGATTCAAAAATGGACACAAGACTTGAATAGACATTTCTCCAAAGAAGAGAAACAAATGGCCAATAAGCACATGAATAGATACCTATCATCACTAATCACTAGGGAAATGCAAATCAAAACTACAATGACATACCACCTCTCACCCATTAGGATGGCTACTGTCAAAAAAACAGAAAATAATTGCTGCCAAGGATGTGGAAAAACTGGAATTCTTGTGTACTGTTGGTGGGAATGTAAAATGGTACAGTTGCTGTGGAAAATAGTTATGGCACTTCCTCAAAATACTAAAAATCATAATTACTATATGATCCTGCAATTCCACCTCTGAGTATGGACCCAAAAGTATTGAAAACAAGGTCTTAAAGAGATATTTGTACACCCATGTTCATGTTATCATTATTCACAATAGCTGAAACATGGAAGAAACTCAATGTCCATCGACAGATGAATGGTTAAGCAAAATATAGTATATGCACAGAAAGGAAGGAAATTCTGCAATGTGTTACAACATGGATGAACCTTGCAGACATTATGCTAAGTGAAGTAAGTCAGTCACAAAAAGACAAATACTGTATGATTCCACTTATATGAGGCACCTAGAGTAGTCAGAATTATAGAGACAGAAAGAATGATGGTTGCCAGGGGCCAGGGGGAGGCAAGAGTGCAGTTATTTTTAATAGGTATAGAGTTTTGGTTTTATCAGATGAAATGAATTATAGGGATGGATGGTGGTGATGCTTGCATAGGTACTAATGCCACTGAAGTGTATACTTTAAAATGGCTAAAATGGTAACTTTTATACTGTGTATATTTTACCACAATTTTTAAAGTAATTTTTAAAGATCAGTGTAGTGCAAGACTCGCAGACATAGAAAACAAACGTGATTACCAAAGGGGACGGGGAGGGATGAAGTAGGAGTTTGGGATTAACAGATATACACTACTATACATAAAATGGATAAACACCAAGGACCTACTATATAGCACAGGGAACTATATTCAGTATCTTGTATAACTTATAATGGAAGAGAATCTGAAAAAGAATATATATATATGAAAAGAATAGATACGTATATAACAGAAACACTTTGCTGTACACCTGAAACTAACAACATGGTAAATCAACTATACTTCAATTTTTTTAAAAATCAGTGTAGTGTACCGCATTAACAGATTTTATGGGGAATTCCCTGGCAGTCCAGTGGTTAGGACTCGGGACTTTCACTGTGATGGCCCAAGTTCAGTCCCTGGTTGAGGAGCTAAGATTCCGCAAGCCACACGCCACAGCCAAAAAAAAAAAACAAAACAGCTTTTAGTATAAAAAAATATCATTTTAATAAATGCAGAAAAAGCATTTGATAACATTAACATCTATTCATGACAAAAATATTTTGTAAACTATGAATAGAAGGGAATTTCCTTAATCTGATGAAGGTCATCTACAAAATACCAAAGCAAACATCATATTTGATGATGAAACATTGAAAGCTTTCCCTCTTAAGTTGGGAGCAAACTTCCATTTATCCATCATCCAGCTGTAACATTAATTATCAACTGTGACCAATCTCATTTCATCTATCCCCCCCACCTCCTTACCGCTCCACTCCAGATTATTTTGAAACAAACCGCAGACATTATATGATCTCATCCATACATCTTTGTATATATTTGAAAGATAAAATTCTTGATTAAAAAACATCACTGTGATGTCACACTAAAACATATATACATTGATATGTATAAAATGGATAACTAATAAGAACCTGCTGTATAAAAAAAATACGTACACATTGTAGAAGGTCCAAGCAATATGAACAAGCATAAAGAAGAAAAAAAATCACTATGTCACACTAAAACAGTAATTCCTTGATATCATCAGTTCATGTTTTCTTGATTCATAAGTTTTAATTTTTTTCAATTTGTTTGAATCAAGTTCCAAACAAGGTCTGTTTGTGACAGTTGGTTGTTAAGTCTTTTGATCTACAGATTCTCCCTTCATATCTTCTCTTTTTTCTGTTTATTTGTTGAAGAAACCAACTCATTTATTCTGCAGTTTTCCCTAGACTATATTTTGCTGATTGCCTTCTCATGGTATTATTTAATGTGTTCATGTATCCCCTTTACTATCTAGAAATTGGTAAGTAGATCTGTAAGTCATATTTTAATATGAAATTTTCATCGAAGTCAAAACTGTCAAATTAATGCTTAGTTTTTTTTTTTGTTTTTTTTTTTAATGCTTAGTTTTTTAGGCTGTCTTGAACTAATGCAAAAATGTGTTGAAACCCTTCTGTCATTCCAAGTAAAAAGCTACATAGTCAGTGACTGGATGTAGTTTTTAATGACATTAAGATTCTCAACAGAGCACAACTTTTCATGATTTTATATGTCTTCTCTCCTTTGTCATCCTTTTTCAAAAGTATTATAATGTAGTAATTACTAATTTCTAAATTTATTTGTATAGGGAAATGAATAAGCGTCTGACGGAAGAACAAGCCAGAAAGACATTTGAGAGAGCCATGAAACTGGAACAAGAATTTACTGAACATTTCACAGGTTGGCATGATGTGTAGCAGTGCCCTTTATGGTAGAATTTTGCTTTGGAGCCATATGCACTCACCCATTGAAATGGATTTTGAACTATGCCCACATTTACCGGTAGTAATAATAAGTGCTCTAAGTTCCAGAATAATTCATCTAATCTAGGTTGCAGTGATGAGGAATCTTGAAATTTAGTGTTTCTTAGGTTGTCGATGAGGATAGCGTGTACAGAGGAAAACATTCAGACTTGACTTCTTCAATGAAACTGACTTTTCTCTTATTCTTTATAAATTTTGATCTATTTTAAGATATTATTTGTTTAAAAAGAGAAGAATAGGTAGCAATTCCCAAATTCATTTTATTCTTTAAATTATTCCTTAGGTATCTTTGGATAGGTTTTTGTTGTTGTTTATTGTTTGTTTGAAATAATGATTAGCTTATATTTGGTGTTCATATTAAGTACCATTAAGTGTCATGGTGTTGTAACCCATGTGTGTGTGTGTGTCTTTTTTTAAGGATTTTTAATAATTTCAGACTTACAGAAAAATCACAAGAATAGTACCAATTCTCATATACCTGTATTCCACAAATGTTAACATTTTACCACATTTATAATTTTGCTGAAACATTTAAGAGTAAGTTGCAGACAAATGCTCTTTTGCCTCTAATTACTTCAGTGTCTATTTCCCAAATACACAAAACAAAGTAAAAAAATCACCAAATCTTGCTTTCTGATAAATTTTTAAAATAAATTTTTTTCTATTTTAAAAATAAGAAAAGTCATGAAATGAGCCCTTTCTAAGCAAACAATACATAGATGGTATCTCTTCCTGAATGAGTATTTCTAAGATATAGCTTCTGCTGTCTTACCAACAATTGTAATGGTGAAGATAGACAATTTTAATGGAGGTTTCTGATTTTGTTTCTATCATTACAGCTATTATACAGGGAGATACGCTGGAAGACATTTACAACCAAGTGAAGCAGATCATAGAAGAACAGTCTGGTCCTTACATCTGGGTTCCAGCAAAAGAAAAGTTATGAGGACTGATGTTTCTCTTTTCCATAGTCTCATTTTCTCTGACATTTCTTTGCCCTTTCCTTCTGGAGTCTGTCTTCAATACTTCTTCCATGTTGAATCATATCCCACTCATCATGGTCTGCAGTTGCACTTATTTTTGACATCTTAGTGTCTCCTTCAAGTTGTAATATCTGTATTATTTTATCTCACTATTGGTTTGTGGCCATTTTTCACAAATGAAGATGGAATGGCCTGACCAGCTATTAATAGGATTTGGGGAGACGGGGAAATTGTGGTAAAATTCCTTAATGTTTAAGGGAAAGTAACTTTAAGAGATTTTCAGAGAAGCTTTATATACATTCTTTCCAAATTTCAATATAAATGAAAGAAAAGTGGTTTTAATCAATGATTTAGTAAACTTTGAGCAACAATGCACGCTTAACTTTAATAGCATGGTTTGGCCAACATATTAGCTCTCAAGTCCTTTTCTCAATTGACTTATGTTATCAAAGCAAATATTTCATTACAGACAAATAAGGAAAATATGTTTTTTAATTTCAAAATTAATATCTGAGTTAACTTTAATAATTTCACAAGGGATATTCATATCTTCTTAAAGTCTTTTATTGTTTGAAGTTTTTTTTTTCCTCCCAGTAGATTTGCTAGGAATAACAATGTCTAAATGTTTTTAATCTACTTGTGCAACACTATTTATAGTGTCTTACAAAAGTTCATACATAATGATCATCACATTTTCTGAATTGAGGCCATGTTTAGGTGCTAGGGGAGTTTACCTTTTACACATAAGGTTGAGAAAATTTCATAGACATAAATACAAAACAGACATTACAGTGATGATGTAATCATTATGGCAGTGGGAAAGGAGTCCAATTCATAGTCTAAAATTTTAAATGCATTCTTAGGGGTCAGATTTTAATGAATATTTTACCCACAATAACTGACTATTTTGTTATAATAAAATATATATATATAAATATATATATAACTTTCTTTAAACTCTGTAACTATGGGAATTATTTTCTTTACATAGTTGCACACACACAAACATATATATGTATATTTAAAATATATTTTTTTTCTTTTGCCACCTACTCTCTTGGTTTGGTTTTAAGTTAAATATTAATTGATTGGACTTTATCTTCCTTAATCGTGTGAAGTGAAAACAGGAGGATGGTGGTTGTGGAAAGAAGCCCTTAGGGAAATTAGGTTATACATAAAAACATGGGCATGTTCTCCTCTTTTCTATAAAAGTTTTCAAATGGTTCCTGGTTGGTTTTTTGTGGGTTTTTTTTTTTTCAGGGGGGGGTTGGGTGTTGTTCCCATTGTTCTTGTCATTGGGTTTGGATTTGGTCTCCACCTCTTTCCAGTTCTCCTTTCATTAACAGGCAAACAGGCAAAAACCTCATGTGTATGAGTGTTTTCCCCTCAGACTGTACACCTTTCATCTCTTGTAGCTGCTCTGCAGTAGAGTTGCACAGATCTTCATGGTGAGCAATTAAGAAATTTTAGTGAAAAGTAGATAACAATTTCAGAAATCAATTTCTCTGGTCTTTTATATTAATAATACTGTTTGGCTTCCCATTGCTTTTTTGGAGTTTATTAAATATGTGTTTTTGACAACCTCCTCATTACAGTTTCTTAAACAAATGAGTACTGGTTTGTAAAGAATTATCAACATTATCCATTCCATTTATGAGAAAGAGGAGAACAGCTAATAAACTTTATTGTAAAATCTGTATGTTAAATGTGTCTTGTATTCTGAAAGAAAAAATTATTTTACAAGCTAGCATTTTCTTGGAACAATTTGGGGCATCACATGATTTGTAAACAATTCAAGAATCATTAGGCAACCTAATCATATTTCTTCTGTAGGTTTTGGAATTGAATATGTTAACACATTGTAATATATACCACAGCTGTTACATGCTAATATAATAAGTTGTTTCCAAACATAAATAGATTAGAAGAAAACTATTGTAAAATGATCTCAAGAGCCTCAGAAATCACCTTATAGCAGGACCCCAGCATAAACCATTTTGAAGTATTTACTGGTCGAATGTTGTAAAATATCAAAGAGGTTAAAAAATGACACCATTTATGTGTTAAAATGTATATTACATTGCTTTCTGAATGTCCTTGTTAAGTGATTTTTTGTAAGAAGATACTTTTGTGCACCTTTCTAGACTGTATAGAATTATTAATAAAAGTACTAATTGTTTAGTACTACTATGCAACAGACACTTTAGTATCATTTAATTTTTCAAAAGAAGTTAAGAATTACTGGCCGCACTATAAGGCTTAAGCAGAATCCCTTGGCCAAGATTACTTAGCTAGTAAATGACAGTGCTGGGTATTGGTATCAAAGTTTCTCTGTCCCAAGTTCTAATATACTATTATGCTGCCTCATTTTTCAGCCCCTACTGTGGAAGGTGCTATGACTTAAATTATGTTATGTTACTGCCCCTTTACAGATAAAGATAGACTTAGATGAAGGTCCTTACCCAGAGTCTCATAGTAAGTAAGGACAGACCCACAGAACAAGTCATTCCCATCGCAGCTGGAAGGACTGTTTCTGGGAAACAAGTCAGCCCAGCCCTGTCATAGTGACATACAAGGAAAGAAACTCTTTAGAACCAGAAATGGAACACTATTCATTAGGGGGAAAAGTCCACTATTCTAATACACAGGGAATAATACTATTTTGAATGTTTTATGAAATATTCCATATTTTTAATATGCTTCTTAATACCCTTAATTCGGCAAAAATAAAAATGCCTCTTAAATGTGACTACACGTCTTTGGTTGCTTTCCTATTCCATATCTGCTCAGGGCTCTTCAAAAAATGATGGGAGTGAGCTTGAAGGGGGGCTCATTCTAGCAGAATACACTCTGGTCAGCAAATACCTGCTGAACCACCACACAGTATTTAAACTCCAAACTTGGCAATTTGGGGACTTTACTAATGAGGAAAATTTGTTTTCTAAAGTACTAAACAGCTACCTTCTAAGATTCTGCCTTGAATACTCTTAATTTACAGGTGGTGAAACAGAAGCCCAGAGATCCCTGTGTCCTAATCAAAGTTGCACTGCAACCAGGAACAGAGCCAGGATTAGAGCCTTTAACTCCTGGCTCCTGGAACAGTAGTTTTTCTACCATTCCAGTTACTTTTCCTCCCTTGCTGTGAGCTGAATTTAATGGGCTCTTCAGTCCCTCGGGATGTGAATTATTGACTGAAAGAAAGTAAATATTAGTGAAATTAAGAGATTTTATTGAGGTGGTCGGATTTGAAAGATATCAGGGAAAAACACAAATGTCACTTTTCTGACCCAAATTTAGATTATCTGGTTCAGTCCGATGTTGAAGAGTCCATTGATCTCCCTCCAGAATTGCACAACATAGCTCTCGTTGGTTTTGGCAGCAGAGTTCTATAATGTGAAGAATGTGGGCTATGGAGTGACTTGATTTGAATGCCAGCTTTACCACTTACTGGTTATGTAACGTTAGTTGGACAAGTCATGTCATCCCTTTTTCTGTTTCTCTGTAAAACGGAGATATTTTGAGAATCAGTAAGATTACAAATAAAGGGGGCACCCTAAAAGTTAATTCCCTTTTCCTTGGAATCAGAAGCCTGGAATTGTTCCAACTCCCCTTGTATAGATTAACTTGAGACTTCATTTTGCCGTATTTTATTATTTATTTATTTTTGGCTGCATTGGGTCTTCGTTGCTCTGCGCGGGCTTTCTCTAGTTGCAGCAAGCGGGGGCTACTCTTCGTTGTGGTGCGCAGGCTTCAGTAGTTGTGGCATGCAGGCTCAGAAGTTGTGGCTTGCGGGCTCTAGAGCGAAGACTCAGTAGTTGTGGCACACGGCCTTAGTTGCTCTGCAGCATGTGGGATCTTCCCGGACCAGGGCTTGAACCTGTGTCCCCTGCATTGGCAGGAGGATTCTTAACCACTGCACCACCAGGGAAGTCCCGTGCCGTATTTTAAATGAGATTTGATTGACTACCTTGCAGGACTATTAATAAGGATTAAATAGAACAGTGTGTACAAAACACCAATCACAGCATCTGATACTTGACTCTCAATATCTGTTCTTCCTCTTGCTCTGGAGTGTGTTTATGGTTGCAGAAGAGTGAGAAAGAAGAATATGGTGCACCATTCTTTATCCCTATAGAGAAATTTTGACAGACTTTTAGTTAAGAAATTATTTACATTTCAGTCTCTATAGTCTTGTTAACTCATCTCTTCTTCTAAGGATTCCTACTCTTTGTCAAAGATGCTGTGATTGTGACCTACCATAACTCAGCCTTAAACATGGAACTGGAAGACATCAAGATTTCATAAGCCATTCTCACATCTCTGTACAGTGTTAGACCCTACTGTCCCTAGCGATTCTCCAGAACATTAATTATTGAGAGTCTAGAAACAGGTCTGGAAAAAATTACTTAAATTGCCCAGATAAAATACATTGTCTTTCAATTTAAGAATAAAATAGTCACTACTTACTCACTGGTTTCTCATTCGTTTCCTACTACTACCAGCTCTTTCTCCATTCCACCCCCAAATATGGTTACCTAAGAACTGGCAAAACAAAGCCTGGTCCTCTAAACAGCATTGTGAACAGAATTGGTGGTCAGGTAACCTGGTATTATTGTTTGAGACATTTAGGAACAGGTACGAAACCTTACCAGGGAGAGTTTCACACTAGGATTTTTCTAGCCATTTCTGTCACCTATAGTAGTAGTAAACAGATATGTGAAGAATTAGGGGGATGAGACCGAAGGACAGTGAAGGCTGGAATTCTCTCTCACCCTCTCTCTTGTTTACTTTTTCTTGAAGTATAACATACATATATAAACTGCATTATTATAAGTGTACATATACCTCAGTGAGTTTTTACAAACCAGTGTTGTGTGTGTAATAACCAGCGTGAAGCTCAAAAAACAGAACGGGACCAGCACCGCAGGCACCCCTACCCCTCAGCTCACTTCCAGTCACTACTTCCTGCTGCAAGGGAAACCACTATCCTCATTTTCTTACTGTATATACGTCTTAGTTATGTACAGTAAAATGGTGTACAATTCTATGGGTTTTGAGACATGCATGGAGTTCTGTAACCACCCCCGCAGTCAAGAATACAAGAGTTCCATTATCCCCAAAATTTCTCTTATTCTTGCCTCTGTGTAGCCAATACCCCCTCCAAACCCCAGCTCCTGGCAAGCACTGATCTTTCCTTAGTGCCTCTACTAGTTTTGCCTTTCCCAGAATGTCATACAAATGGAATTGTATCGTACGTAGCATTTGGAGCGTGACTTCGTTCCCTTAAGCAAAATGCATCCGAGATTCATCCCTTTTGCTGCAATAGTTGGTTAATTTTCACTCCTGAGTAGTAGTCCATTTGTGAATGTGCTGCAATTCATTTATCCATTCACTGATTGAAGGACTTTGGGATTGTCTCCAGTTTTTCCCACTCTGCTTTTGTACTTCGTTACAACCATAGGCCGGCAGGAGCAAGGAGCGAAGCCAGCAATGGGCCTTGAATCTGACAGCCACAGCAGGCCCTCCCCACGCACACCTGTGTCTGCCGCGAGCAGCCATGCATTTTGGCAGTTGCACAGGAGCCTATCGTCCTAAAACAAACTTTAAATGCAGAATAATAGATCCCGAGAGGCTGTTTACAGAACAAACTTGTGCCTAAAGTAGGAGACTGCTAGAATAAGCAATTCAGGATTTGTAGAATTTCAAATTCCCGGGAATAACAGATGATTCAGCAGCTGGATGTGCCAGCTACTGGTGCCAGATTCTCCGTGTCCTAAGGGAAATGTAGTTTGTTTAGGACGGTAGTGAGCAGAAGGTAGTCTGAGCAACAAATGAAAAGAGCTAACTGTCAAACATGAAATTGTCTAATAGACTTACAATTCAGAAAACAGTCCGTGGAGACAGCCCTAATCTCAAGAAAATCTAGTTTGTTGAACACCCTAAGGACTGTAGTTTTTTAAATTATTAAACCACCAATTTTCGGGCTTCCCTGGTGGCGCAGTGGTTGAGAGTCCGCCTGCCGATGCAGGGGACACGGGTTCGTGCCCCGGTCCGGGAAGATCCCACATGCCGCGGAGCGGCTGCGCCCGTGAGCCATGGCCGCTGAGCCTGCGCGTGCGGAGCCTGTTGCTCCGCAACGGAAGACGCCACAGCAGTGAGAGGCCTGCGTACCGCAAAAAATAAATAAATAAAATAAAATAAAATACCAATTTTCTTTAGGTGGTAACCTCTCTGCATCTCTTTTCTTTTTAAATAACTTTATTGGAGTATAATTGCTTTACAATGTTGTGTTAGTTTCTGCTGTACAACAAAGTGAATCAGCTATATGTATACATATATCCCCATACTTCCTCCCTCTGGAGCCTCCTTCCCACCCTCCCTATCCCACCCCTCTAGGTAGTCACAAAGCATGAAGCTGATCTCCATGTGCTACGAAGCAGCTTCCCACTAGCCATCCATTTTACATTTGGTAGTGTATATATGTCAATGCTACTCTCTCACTTCCTCCCAGCTTCCCCTCCCCCACCCCATGTCCTCAAGTCCATTCTCTACATCTGCGTCTTTATTCCCGCCCTGCCACTAGGTTCATCAGTACCATTCTTTTAGATTCCATATATGTGTGTCAGCATACACTATTTGTTTTTCTCTGTCTGACTTACTTCACTCTGTATGACAGACTCTAGGTCCAACCACCTCATTACAAATAACTCAATTCCGTTCCTTTTTATGGCTGAGTAATATTCCATTGTATATATGTGCCACATCTTTATCCATTCATCTGTCTATGGACATTTAGGTTGTTTCCATGTCCTGGCTATTGTACAGAGTGCTGCAATGAACACTGGTATATGTCTCTTTTTGAATTATGGTTTTCTCAGGGTATATGCCCAGTAGTGGGATTGCTGGGTCATATGGTGATTCTATTTTTAGTTTTTTAAGGACCCTCCATACTGTTCTCCATAGTGGCTATATCAGTTTACACTCCCACCAACAGTGCAGGAGGGTTCCTTTTTCTCTCCACACCCTCTCCAGCATTTATGTTTCTAGATTTTTTTGTTGATAGCCATTCTGACCACTGTGAGGTGATACCTCATTGTGGTTTTGATTTGCATTTCTCTAATGATTAGTGATGTTGAGCGTCTTTTCATGTGTTTATTGGCAATCTGTATGTCTACTTCGGAGAACTGTCTGTTTAGGTCTTTTGCCCATTTTTGGATTGGGTTCTTTGTTTTTTCGATATTGACCTGCATGAGCTGCTTGTATATTTTGGAGATTAGTCCTTTGTCAGTTGCTTTGTTTGCAAATATTTTCTCCCATTCTGAGGGTTGTCTTTTCATCTTGTTTATGGTTTCCTTTGCTGTGCAAAAGCTTTTGTTTCATTAGGTCCCATTTGTTTATTTTTGTTTTTATTTCCATTACTCTAGGAGGTGGGTCAAAAAGGATCTTGCTGTGATTTATGTCATAGAGTGTTCTGCCTATATTTTCCTCTAAGAGTTTGATAGTGTCTGACCTTAGATTTAGGTCTTTAATCCATTTTGAGTTTATTTTTGTGTATGGTGTTAGGGTGTGTTCTAATTTCATTCTTTTACATGTAGCTGTCCAGTTTTCCCAGCACTGGGAAAGAGGCTGTCTTTTCTCCATTGTATATTCTTGCCTCCTTTGTCAAAAATAAGGTGACCATTTGTGTGTGGGTTTATTTCTGGGCTTTCTATCCTGTTGCATTGACCTATGTTCCTGTTTTTGTGCCAGTACCACATTGTCTTGATTACTGTAGATTTGTAGTATAGTTTGGAGTCAGGGAGCCTGATTCGTCCAGTTCCATTTTTCTTTCTCAAGATTGCTTTCACTGTTCGGGGTCTTTTGTGTTTCCATACAAAATTGTAAAATTTTTTGTTCTGGTTCTGTGACAAAATGCCACTGGTAATTTGATAGCGATTGCATTGAATTTGTAGATTGCTTTGGGCAGTATAGTCATTTTCACAATGTTGATTCTTCCAATCCAAGAACGTGGTATATCTCCCCATCTGTTTGTATTGTCTTTGATTTCTTTCATCAGTGTCTTATAGTTTTCTGCATACGGGTCTTTTGCCCTCTTAGGTAGGTTTATTCCTAGGTATTTTATTCTTTCTGTTGCAGTGGTAAATGAGAGTGTTTCCTCAATTTCCCTTTCTGATTTTTCATTGTTAGTGTATAGGAATGCAAGAGATTTCTGTGCCTTAATTTTGTATCCTGCTACTTTACCAAATTCACTGATTAGCTCTAGTAGTTTTCTGGTGGCATCTTTAGGATTCTCTATGTATAGTATCATGTCATCCGCAAACAGTGACCGTTTTACTATTTCTTTTCCAATTTGGATTCCTTTTATTTCTTTTCCTTCTCTGATTGCCATGGCTAAAACTTCCAAAACTATGTTGAATAATAATGGTGAGAGTGGACATCCTTGTCTTGTTCCTGATCTTAGAGGAAATGCTTTCAGTTTTTCACCATTGAGAATGATGTTGGCTGTGAGTTTCTCTCTGCATCTTAATTATTACTAATATGTGATTAACAGAAATGTAATTCTAGTGCCGTGTACTCAAAGAGTCTGAACCAGAGCTGGGCCCCGATTGATTGGTTGATTGGTTTGACCCTCAACATTTTTCAGATTGGATGGCACACTCAGCCTTGTTGGTCTTTTCCATTCTTATCATAATATGACTTATTTCTCATGTGTGTGTTTTCAAAACAAAATTAGGTCATGCCTTTAGACTGGTTCTAGACTAAACCTTAGGAACTACTTGGTGTTTACCCAAAGTAGGAATAAAGCACTCGAGCATATAATCATCCCTACTTCTGCTATTTAGCTGTTAATGACAAATTTCATTTGGACAGTTTTTAACCACAGTAGAATGATTTTTTTTTAAACTATACAGAAGTCAGTGTGCAAAGCAATTAGCATGTGAAACAAGATATAGTGAATTTGCTGGTGGAAGGAAAGATTAGAACAAGTGATGTAATCTTTCTTTAGGATGTATAAAATTAGGTTCATTTACCTCACAGATGGGAGGGCTAAAAACAAGAGAAAGGTCCCATATGTTCCACACTATAAATCTCTACAGAAAGGTTTTCTAAGTCTTGTGAGAGGCATTTGAACAAAAATATCTACTTCCCTAGTGGTATTTAAGACTAGAAAGGATGTCTCTTGATGATAGGTCCATTTCTTTCTCTGAAAGTTCAGTACTTGGTTCAGATCTAGTTTATCTGACATTCCTCACTACTTCCTTACTAGGAAAAAGCTTTACTAACCTTTTAACTATTTTTCTCCCTGTGGCCAATAATAGTTGTATTTAATAGAATATTCTTTCCATCACCCAGGTTTTTAACTTCAGTGCTGCCTGACATTCTCTTCCTCAAATATCCAGTCGCTAGATACTATTGATTCTTCCTTAACATCATATTTTTTCTTGCTGTCATTTCCATTGTCATCACTGTAATCCAGGTCCTTAACCCACCCTCACCCTCAGGCCTGAATTATTGCAGTGGCCTCTTAAATCATCTCCCAACCTCTAATTGCTTCCTTGCTAATCCAGTCTGTCAGCCACCAGATGACTTTTCCTAAGATGCAGCTTGCATTGCACATCTCCTCTCCTGCATGACCTTCATGGGTACTAAATCCAAACGAATCAATTGACCTGCATATATAGTTCCTGGAACATAATATGTGGTCAATAAATCACCTACCTCCCCAGTCGTCTTTCGTCACACGCCCCCTGCAGTGCTTGTCTTGTGGCTGGTGGTCATGCAGATTCTTACTGTGCTGATTGTTGTGTCCTCCCCACCCAAGTCCCCACCCTAAATCCCTCCTACAGAAGCCTTCCCAGTTATAGCCCTTGATGCCTGAATTCCTGCAGTACTTATTGGGTGTCCACTTAATACTGAGCATGCACTCTCTGTGCTGCCTTTACAGATTAGGTGGCCTTCACCTTGTATTCCTCTGCCCCAGTGAAGTGCCCAGGGCAGGTGATCAGGGCACACAGCTCCTCTACTTGTCCAGAGCCTGCCAGCCTCTGTACAGCATGGTCATCTTCACTGCTGTGGTTTTTAATGGGCTGAAAACAGACTTGTATAAGTGTTGGCAATGACTTCATTTGCAAATTGGTAGAGTTGGGGGCATGGAGTAGGGGATGAGAATGGATAAAAAGGTCTGACTATAAATCTCTAAATTAGCTAAAAGTTTTTGTTTAATTATAGTCCTTTCCTTTCTGGTTCCTGGAATAACAATCTCTCTCCCTGAACACGCTTTGTGACATTTTTTGTATAAATTTTATCTTTCTTGTGCATATGTTTTCATTATAAGTCATCTGAAACCTCCTCGGAAGTAGCTGGGTATGAATAATTTCTCTGAAAGTCTTATTGACAGAGCCAAATATAGTCTTCTTGATTTTATTCTTTAGCCTCCCTTTATACTGGTTTCCACTCAGATTAAATCTTATATTCAACGAAATAGATGGAGATTTCTTAATGGCTTTAAACCTGTATCTCCAGAGTTAATCTTGAAGCCTTCTAATCTTCTTCTAAATTTTAAAGTCTGGACCGCAAGGAGAATTCTCAGGGGGGAAAAAAAACTTCTGTGGTTTGATCATTAAAATAATAAACTGAGCTCCAGGATGAGAGACCTACCCTTGAATGCAGGTCTGACACCTGGTGGAGCCTTTTCCACCCTTCATTTTACCCATCTCTGAGGAAGAAGCATTTTCTCTTTTCCTTTGAAGATCACCCTCTGCTTGTCCTCCTGGTCTTATTCCTCATATCTTCTTCCGTTACCCTCTTTTCCTGTACTGTTATTCTCCTTCCTCCATGGGCTACTTGTGCTCTGACTATATGATCAAATTTCTCCTATACTATAAAAACTTTCCCTTGACCCCAAATCTCCTGAAAACAACCCCTCTTCCTTTCTTCTCTTCCTTTCCTAGCCAAATATCTTGAAAGAGACACACTGTCCACTTTTCACTTAAATAATATTTATTGAGTGTCTACTTATCCCAGACATGATGCTAGACATTGGGAATGACGGCAGACAAGACACCACCCAGGCTCTTGTGGAGTTCAGCCTCCTGTCCAAGGCTCAGCCCTTGCCATGCCACTGAAACAGCTCAGACAAAGCTCCTGGGGACCTAGTCCCCAAATTCTGTGGCTCTTCTCAGCATCCCCCTCCAGCAGTACGAGACACCTTAACAATGAGTAGTAATGTCCTCAAACCTAATAGCTCACACTTAGAAATCATCCTCCCTGTTCAAGGCCCTGTGATGAGTACAGAGAATCTGCCTTTGAAAAGCTTACACATAGAATATCATGTAGCCCAAATACACAGGGCTTCCCCTAAGTCCCGTTTCGTAGGGAAAATACTTTTAGAGAGGCAAAAGCTTTTATTCACAAAACTTGCTTAATATGCCTACCATTGATCTCAATATACAAATTCAGATGTATTAAACAGCAAATACTTGGGGAGTGACATCAGTAATATCCTTTTATAACACATTTACTGCTGCAAATGTTCACCATTCCTGATTTCTCTGTGCATACCAGCCCTTCCAAGTGTCCCCCAGAATAAAATTTGTCTGGACTTTTTCTTAGTCATAGGCCTGAAAACCCATAGAAATAGAAAAATACAAGTTATGGTTTGTTGAAATGAAAAAATATGAATTTTCCTAAGATTCTGGGTAAAAGAATTGTTCGCATTTTGCTGTCTCATTAGCCCCCATATCTGCCAATACAGGTTCTCTGCTCCCTGTCAAAGGCCCCCTCTTCTTTCTGAGTCCCCAGAGGCTATCTTTAGTGTGTTCCACCCAATAGCATCTGCTACTGTTCCTGAGTTCCATGACAAGCAAGCTCCCAAATCCTTGGAGAACCAGAGCTGTGTCTTTGGTAGAGAAGAGCTCTCTGTATTTCGTATTATGGAATAGGGTCAGGAGGTCCCAAAGCATTGTTGCTTAGGCCCCAACATCTTACGGAAGTGTTAGTGAAACCAGTTCTTATATTTTTTATACTCTCCCTCTAACCTCAGTATGAGTCCAGAATGGGGGCCAAACTATCCTCAGTGCTTCTGCCCTCTATAAGGCTATTCCTGGGTTAAACTACTCTCACTGCATCCCACCCACTCCTCTGATTCACCCAGGTATGTCTGCACCCCAGAAATAGGATCCAGGCTCAAGCTGAGGCAGAGTTCCCCATTACACACAAGTATCAATACAAAGCTATGTCCATGCTAAGGCCAGGCAAATGGGCCTGATGTAGAAGCCCCTGGAGCCCAGCAACAGCTAGTTCCCTGATGAGCCACAGTTGAGGAATGACTCCTGAGAGATAGGGAAAGGACCCGTTGTGAAAGAGCTCACCCAAGCTCTTAGCTTGTAGCTGTTTGACTCCTTATCGGTGTCACCAGGAGTTTTACTACAGGAACGACTTAATGAACACAAATCCTGCCAGTAACTTCTGGTTGTTCCTGAGTGTGACAAAGTGCGCCTCTTCATCCTCATGGGGTGAGGCTTGCTAAGGACACCTATTTATTCCATCCCCTTAGGACAAGCCACAGCCCTTCTGCCAGGGCCACCTACTATCTATTCATGCAAATTAGAAAGAGGTGCCCCTCCTTCGGATGGATCCAGCTGGGGATGAAAAAACAGCTTCCACCAAACATGCCCCCCTCAGATTCTCCAGAGCAGACAGCTACTGGGGGAAGAAGAATGGCACATCAGAGCCATCATGACCTGCCTTTTACAGGGGAAACAAGCCCAGAGAGGAGAACGAACTTGCCCAAGGTCACACAGTGAGTCAGTAATAACAAGAGTACAGCTCAGGTCTCCTAAAGTCCAGCCCATGTAATGTCCACAGATCATCTCAGGGTGTGATAATCAACAGTTTCATGGCCCAATCGGAGGACCCAGGGCTCCCTTCCCCAGAGAGCAGAGCAGGCTCAAGGACTGACAATCCCAGACCCAAGTTCCCTTCTCTCTCACTCAGTGTTCTTTTTACACATGTCCTCTACCCAAGACAGGGAGGAGCTCATTCCTGGGTCCTCATGGGGGTGGGGGAGAGGTGGCGATGACAAAAGATGAGGACATAACTGGATCACTGAATAACCGTTTCTGCAGTCCAGTCCCCTCGTCCCCAGTACACATGCAGAACTGCACTTCTGGGCCACAAAAACAGTGCTTCTTAAACCCTGCTGTGCACCAGAATCAAAAACATAGATTGGGGCTTCCCTGGTGGCGCAGTGGTTGAGAGTCCGCCTGCCGATGCAGGGGACGCGGGTTCGTGCCCCGGTGCGGGAAGATCCCACATGCCACGGAGCGGCTGGGCCCGTGAGCCATGGCCGCTGAGCCTGCGTGTCCGGAGCCTGTGCTCCGCAACGGGAGAGGCCATAACAGTGAGAGGCCCGCGTATCGCAAAAAAAAACAAAAAAAAAACAAACAAAAAAAACATAGATTGTTGATTGTCTTCCCCTAAAGTTTTTGATTCAGTGGGTCACATGTGGCCTCAGAATCTGCATATCTAACAAGTTCCCAGGTGATGCTGATGCTGCTGATTTGGGGACCACACTTTGAGAACCACCAGCCTCGTCCATCTTTGGTCTTCTTCCCATCCTCCAAAGCATGATGGAATGAGCGAGGCTCTGCGGGAGACCTGGGTTCCAGTTCCAGCACTGTCACTGACTAAATATGTGACCCAGGGCAAGTCACTTCCTGTCTCTAAGCCCAAAGAGAGGCAGTGAGATACCCCCACTAGCAGCTCCTCCCCAGTCAGGACCACATCAACCTGGGTTCACCTCTGCAGCCCCAGATCCTTTGTACAATCTGTGCTTGAAGAGATGCTGGTGAATGAATTTGATTGCCTTCGAGCTTCCTTCCAGCTCAGGCCCTAAGATTCTGACCTCTTCTTTCCAAATCTGAACTTTTCCCTCTCCAGTTGGACCAGATATTTGGGATCTTTCTAGGACAAGAGGAGGGGAGGATGTTCTGGAATTCAGGGCAGATTGTTGAGGTGAGAGAGCCCTGGAACACCCGTGAGCTGGGGGAATCAGGCCCCAGACAGCAGATACCTTACTCTCAGAAACAGCTGAGCGTGTGTGTCCAGGCCTAGGAGCATGGGGATCAAGAGAGGCCTGCGGTTAGACTCAGCCCCCGCACCGGCACAGACTCCAGCAGGGGGCGCCAAAGAGAAGCGTAAGGCCAGTCCGGTCAGCGTCCAGGTGTGTCCAGTCGGGGGTGGGCGGGTGCACGTTAGGGGCGTGGACACCGCCAAGGCACACCCCGGCCGCACTTAAGGAGCTGAAGGTCCGTGCCAGGGAAGAAGGAGGAAGAAAGCTCTGGCTGCTGTTGACCCACTTGGACCCACACCTAGACAAAACCCGCGCCAAACCCAGCCCCAGCTAGCTCTAGACTGCGCCATGCGGGGCCCCAGCGTGGCTCTGTGGCTCATCCTGGCTCTGCGCACTGGTGAGACCCCGCCGCCCGGCCCTGGGAGTAGGAGCTGGGCCGGGGGTCCTGGAGTTCTCCAGACACACACACATACACCCACCCAGGAGGGTCCCGCGGGCTGGAAAAAGTGTCCTGAACCTTCGTCTCCCAGGAAAGGCGGAAGGCTAGAAAGGCGCGAGGCGCGAAGAAGGACGGGGGAGGGAACGAGCACTGACCCGGGCAGACCAGGATGTCTGGAGGGCTTCTTGGAGGAAGGAGAGGCGCGGGCAGAGGCGTGGAGGGGAGAGCCCTGGAGTGTCGGGGTGGGGGGGAGGTCCGGAGGGTGAATGCTCTTGATGGGCGAGGAAGCCCAAGGAGGGTTTGGGAGCCAGAACGGCTCTACTTCTCCTGAGCCCCGTGGGGAGGGAGGCGGGAGAAGATTCGGAGGGGAGGAGGAGAGAGATACTGCCAGGAGAGGGCTCCAGGGCCCCCTGCATGGGTGGGGGGTGGGAGGCGCAGACCGGGACTCCTCGCGTCAGCACGGGCCGCTCCCAAGGCAGTCACGGTCCCGGACGCTGAGACGTGAGGCCGGAACTCCGGGAGAGGCCCGCGGGGATCGCGGGAGGAGGCTGCTGAAAGGATGGCTTCAAGCCAGCGCTCTGACCTCGCCAGTACAAAAAATGGACCTGCCACCCCGGTCCGGGCCCGGCAGTTGCTAGGCCTACCAGGGTGCAGCCTTGGAGCACTGGAGAGGGTGAGGGCACCTCCACATTCCAGGGGGCCACCTGGAGCCAGGGGAGGCGGAGGGGGCCAAGGGGAGGCTGTGGAAGAACCGGCAGTCTTGACACTTGGGGTGGGGATGGAAAGCACAGGCTCCCTTGAGAGGGTCCCTGGCGGGTGGAAATGGACCCAAAGCCTCAGGCTTCCCAGGAGCACAGGCATCCCTGGCAGGGCTGGCTGGGAGGGTGAGTGGTGGAGGAGCTCGGGTCTGCAAAGGCAGCAACCTCAGGGAGCTGGGCACCACGTCTGCTGGGCCCCCAGGATCCCCAGATCCCCAGATCCTCAGGAGGAGGGGCCTAAGAGGCAGTCCACTGAGGACCTTGTGTCCTGGCTCTACAGAGGTTTACTTACAACGCAGAAGGTGGTTTCCTCATCTGCTTTCCCAGATGACAAAACAGGCTCAGAGAGGTCAAATAGGTTACCTGAAGTCACCAGCTGGAGGAGCAGGAACTTGAACCCAGCCTGCTGACTCCTCACCCTCCCCTTGTCAGGGGCCTGGCACTGTGCCCACAGAGGGTAGGTCTGCAGGGGGCATAATCACAGATGCTCCAAAGGGTGCAAGGCTCCTCAAGGGCAGCCACAACCACTTCCCAGTCTCAAGTCCCAGTTCATGAGGAGGGCCCAGGGACACCAGTGAGTGAGAAAACCCAGTCTAGCACCCTCCTGCTGGAGACACACAGACCCAAGAGGGCAGGAAACAGCCAGTGCTCCTTCCACCCACCAGGCTGTGCTCCAGGCCAGGGAGGGGCGGGCGGGGGAAGCCCAGCTGCTACCTAGGGAAACCCTCCCTGGCCTATGCAAAGGGCCCAGCTCTGAGCCGCGCTGGGCAAGTGCAGGGAGTGCATGGCCCACGCACAGCTTTGCCAGTGAGCCCGGCCCCCTCTTTGTGCCCCAGTAACCCACAGTGAGAGGGCAGGGCTGATGCACAGGACTGGCTATACGTGCTGATGGGACACAAGGGCTGGGGCTGCAGGAGCCGGGTCTCACTGTTCTTGCCC
>NW_020173920.1:3936446-3959290 GCF_003031525.2 Neophocaena asiaeorientalis asiaeorientalis
GGAGCAGCAGAAGTGCAGTGACATGAGCAAGGCCTTCCAGCAAGCCAGCATCCAGCCCTCCCTCCTGTGCATCCAGGGCACCTCGGCTGACCACTGCCTCCAGCTCATCACAGTGAGTCCTCTCCCTTCCGCTCTGCACAGACAGAGGGCTCTGACTCAGGAGGGAGCGCACAATAGCCTCATTCAGCGGGAAAGGCTCCGGAGTCCTCCCCACCGCCAGGGCCGGGTCGATAGGATCTCCTGAGTTTCCCCCCGCAACAAGGGCCAGCTTGTTTCCTGCCCAAGCGCTGGGAGGCCCAGGGAGGGCCCTGCTCAGGGCACCGGTGGGGAAAGGTGTCTGAGAGGCAGAGTTTCCCTGCACAGAGCCCCTCTACATGGGGGACATGACCTGCCCCACCCAGGGGAGCCCAGACAGCAGACCCCTCCATGGCCCATGGCAGTTACTCACTCCTCCTTGGAGTTTTCCAGAACTGGGCTTGTGTGTTTTCTGGGGCAGGAGGAACAGGGCCAGCAGTCCTGGGTGGGTGCATGGTGGGTGGGAGAGCTGTTCTGAGGGGCAGGAGATCTGCCAACTGGCACGGACTCAAGAGGCAGGACTTCAGTACAGGACAAGGTGTGGAGAGAAGCATCAGGGGCAAATACAAGGGGACCCGGGTTTTCATTCCAGCTTAGCCCCTGGTGCGTCCCCAGAGCTAATCCAGTCACAATCCATGTGGCCAAGGGTTTGGGCCAGGCTCCACCGAGAGGGTGGAAACCAATTATGCTGAAGTTATCATTTTACCCGTGGACCCCGTTTGTGTTTTAAAACAAAAAGGAAACAATTGAAGAGGATATTTGTAGGATTCAATCTGCATCTTAGAGAGGAGCAGAGGCAGGGGGTTGAGAAACAAGAAAGTGAGGGAAGCTCACTTTTCACTACTTTTCATTTTGTGCCATCTGATTTTTAACTATGCTTAGTCCTATAGCATTAATATTTTTTAAATAACATAATTATAAAAACAAGGTGAGCCCTTGGTCCTGGTCGGGGGAGACACCTAGGCCCTGGCAGGGAGGGGCCTGAGAGGCTGAGTCAAGACAGTGCTCCCAGGCCAGATGATGAGGACCACGTGGACCTCCAGGGCTTTTCAAGGGGCCCTGAGCAGGTGTCCCTGAGCTCCTGGCTGAGTGCCCCTGGGGCCAGGCTGCACTGACCCACCTGTTCCCAGCAGGCCGGGGAAGCTGACGCCATCACTCTGGATGGAGGAGCCATTTACGAGGCGGGGAAGGAGCACGGCCTGAAGCCCGTGGTGGGCGAGGTGTATGATCAAGGTCAGAGGGCCAAGTGGGAGGGGGCTGGAAGGAGAGAGGAGCTCACTCAGCAGTATGTCCTTGCTGGGCCCGGCCCGACCCTGCAGCCCCCAGCTGGTCAGTAGTCCTGTCCCCAGAGCCGGGGGTGCCAGAGACACGAAGGGCTGACCTGAGTTTGTTCTTCCCCATGGGGAGCCCAGCAGCCCCCTAACCGTCACCCACAAGCTCTTACTGAGGGGCTACCCCATGCCTGGAGTAGTGCGGGGCATGATTGCCAGGTGAACGAGGCATCAGTGATCCCCAGCTCCCCGCACTCTCCAGTACCCTCTGTCAGATGCAGTGTGGAGTGGGGATGGGGCCAGACAGGAAGTGGTGACTAGGAGCTGCAGAGCCCCATAGACCAAGAAGGAATCCCAGTTCTGCCCCTTCCTGTCATCTTGTGTGACCTTGAACAACTTCCACTTCCTTGACCATAAAACCAGGATAGTGGTCCCTGCTCTGTCACATGGATTAAATGAGCCAGTCTGTATGCACCTGACACATGGTGTGTGCTCAGAAATATGCATTTCTTTGCCCCAGCCCTGCACTCACACCAGACATGCCTCTGGCACAGCCTGCCCTTTGGAGACCCACCCCTCGCCTCTACCTGTCCAGTGCATAGCGTCTGCCACAGCCCAGCTCAGCTGTCACCTCCAAAGAGCTCCCCTGAGCCCTCCCACCCCTGCAGAGGGCCTCTCTTTCCTGCTTTCCAGAGCACTGACTCACTCCACAAGGTCCTTTCCCCTCTGTCTGTTTTTTTTGTCCTCACCACAGCGAGTCCCCTGAGGCAAGCCTGGTCTTCATCCTTGTATACCCCTGGTGCCTGGTACCCAGCACAGGGCCTCGCTTGGTCACCTGTTGAACTGATGACTGTCAGATGACACAGGACACAGTCCAACCCTGCAAACCAGCCAGGCTTTCCACTCAATGACCAGAAACAGCCCTGCCTCGTGGGCCCCAAACACAGCTCTTCCTTTTTAATTAATTCAGCACATTCATTGAGCAGCTACTACATGCCAGTCATGAGCACAGAGCAGTAAGCAAGAGAACCAATTCCTGCCCTCCAAGAGCAAGAGTCACATAGTAAATGAGCACCAAAAACTGCAGTTACAAATGTGCTGGGTGCTGTGAAGGAAGGAAAGGCCATGAGGGAGAAGATAAGGGCCGTGGAAGACCGGCTAAAATAGAGCAGAGAGGAGGGCTTGTCTGGAGAGGTGACATTAAAGTTGCACTCTGGGGCTTCCCTGGTGGCGCAGTGGTTGAGAGTCTGCCTGCCGATGCAGGGGACACGGGTTCGTGCCCCGGTCCGGGAAGATCCCACATGCCGCGGAGCGGCTGGGCCCGTGAGCCATGGCCACTGAGTCTGTGTGTCTGGAGCCTGTGCTCCGCAACGGGAGAGGCCATGACAGTGAGAGGCCCGTGTACCGCAAAAAAAGAAAAAAAAAAAAGTTGCACTCTGAAAAGTGTCCCAAGTAGAAAAGAGCTTGGTGAGTTCAAGAAACTAGAAAGAGAGTGGGGAGTCAGAGGGTGGGACCAGACAGGCTGCTTAGGTTGACAGGGGCCAGGCTCAGGGGTGCAAGAAATAACACTGGCTTGGTTTTCTAGAACTCAGCTTCGTTATGATCATGGGCATCGGACCACCCCCGGGCAGTTGTGTACATGTCTGTGTGTGATGGATGCCCTCTGGTCATCAGTCCCATAGAGGAGTCATCCCTGTCTTGTCTGAATGGCCTCTTCCAGGCAACCTCTGGCCCAGGGGAATCTTTTGCAAGGCTGTAGACCCTCGCCCACCGACATGCACCCCATTCAGGTCTTGAGTCATTTGGGACCAAATCGTTCATGTCTCTCTCCTTCTCTGTGTGTGTGTGAGTGTCTGTGTGTCTGTCTCTCCCTATCTCTACCCCTGCGTCCCTGGCCCAGCGCTGAGAAATCACTTTTTCTAATCTTAGGGAAGTCCCTGCCCTGCTCCCAACCATTCTTCTTCCCATAATGTGATACCATCCCCTCACATCCTCTAAGTTCTCCTAAGGGGCTAGACTTCTGGAAGACGAAAGACTTGCAGGCTACTTCTGCTTTTGGTCTGGCTACAGAGCTCCCTTGATGTGTGCAAACGTAGACCCAGATGAGTGCCAGCTGGCTCGGGAAGGACAAGGGGAAAATTAATGAATGAATTAACATCTCAAGATAATAGCTAACGCAGAGGCTGGAGGGGGCGGGGTCTTGTGATACAACACGTGGATTGCACCCACTTGCTCTCTTGGTACTGGAATGCCATGCACGCACGCACGTGCACATCCACATACGTGCACACGTGCACACATGCATCCGTGCACACCCTCGCACCCTTCTCCCACAGCCTTCCCAGGCAGGGTCCCAGCCTCTTTCCCACCCTCACTCCTCTCCTCTCCCCTCCTCCTAGAGGTCGGTACCTCCTATTATGCCGTGGCTGTGGTGAAGAGAGGCTCCCACGTGACCATCAACACCCTGAAAGGCGTGACGTCCTGCCACACGGGCATCAACCGGACGGTGGGCTGGAACGTGCCCGTGGGCTACCTGGTGGAGAGTGGCCGCCTCTCGGTGATGGGCTGCGACGTGCTCAAAGGTGAGGGCTTGACCGCCAGCGGCTTCTCCCGCAGGGGCTCTGCATTTCCCCTCGTGGGACAGCCTCCCTCCGGGCTCAACTTCACTGCGCCTCCTTTAAGGGGCAGCACAGCCGCCTCCCCTGGGCCTCCCCAGACCCCTCGTCAACGGCATCACTCCCTCCTGTCCGCTGGCCGGCCTGCTGCTGCCCCCACTTAGATTTCTGCCTGGCTGGCTCCTCCAGGCACTCAACGCTCGCTCACTCCTCCCGGGGCCCCCGGTACAGCCAAGCACAGGCCCTGCAGGCCCACCCCACGGGAGGCGGCAAATCGCCCAGGAGCACCTCTCACCTGGTGTAGACATGGTCGCCATGGCCACGAATGTGTCCTTAGCTTTACAGGGTCAGAAGCCGTATTTTTTCAGGACCCAAGCAAGCTGCAGACTTGCGCCCACAAAGCTGACCAGTGGCTAATCAGAGACTCACCATTGACTCGCAGGTGGTGAGAATAGGGCCGTCCTGCAAACAGCACGTGCCCCGTGAAAGTAGAGCGAGGGCAGGAGGTGCTGAGGGGACCTGGCTGGGAGCCCAGAGCCCTGGTTCTGGTGACCTGGACAGAGGCCCATGCTTTGGGCCTCTTTTCCTGGTCACCCCCTGGCCACCCAGCTGTGTCAGTCTGAGGTGGCCCCTGACACATGACCACCTTCTCAAACTGCCCTCTTGGGACCACACCACCCCTTGAGGAGAGTTTCAGGCGTCCCCAAACCCCTCGTTCCTGAGTGTGCTGCTTCCTGGTTTGCTCCGCACATAGGCAAGCACCTGGTCTTTCAGAGCCCAGACTTTGCTGTGGGTACGTGTGAGTTGACACCCTGGCTCAGCATGACCTGCCCTCAGAAAGATTACTCTACACACTGAACTTCAGTTTCCTCACCTGTAAAATGGGGAAATTAACACTTACTCCATTGCTGTGGCGTTGGGAGGACTGGGGTAATCTCCACAACGTCTTTGCAGAATGCACGGCACAGGGGCTGTGCTCACTGCAGGGACCTGCTGTTATTATGAGCTCAGCTTCCCTCCCTCCCGGTCACTGTGGTGCACACACACGTGATGCATACACACACGCACAAACCCACACACGCACATACACGTGTGCATACGTGCACGCGTACGTGGGCACACCCATCCATGCAGGCACAGACCCACACACTACACACACGCATGCTGCCCCACCTGCACACACACATACACGTGGATGCTCTACCCCCGTACAGCACCGTGCACAAAGGCCTGGAAGCCATGTCCTCTCAGACGGCGCCCAGCTGTGGGAGGTTTACCAGTCATTTGGCACATTTATTAAATGTCCACTCCCCTGCGAGGATGCAGAAAGACCAAGAAAGGAACCTGCCCTGGAAGAGCTTGGTTTAGCCGAGCACAATGCAACTGGCTCACCCTACATGGCACTAGGGGGTCCTTGGGCACAGGATAAATATTTGCCAGGAGGGTGGACTCGGGGCCTGGGTGCTGGCAAGGGCCCCAGAATCCTGCAGATCCTGAATTTGTCCCCAGCCAGGCCTCCTTCTCTGCTGTTTCCCTCCCCTCCCCGTGTTTTGAGAAGTGTCGTCTATAAAATTAATTATACTCTTTTAAGTAATCATTTATTTCCCTACTTTCACTGACTACACATAACTCCTTCTGAAATGGAACCCTCAATGGGAACACTAACTGGCTGACAGTTGTCCTGTGTGGCCATCTGGGGGTAAACGTTTGACCCCCCCTGAGCCATTTTTAAATAGTAGCCGTCACTCTCCGACACCCACACTTTTGTGGCCCCCGTCTGGGAACCACTGAGCAGATCCAGCGCTGCGGTTTTGCTCAGACGGAAGCCTGGGGAGTTGGGGAGCCCAGCCCTCCTGACTCCAACCCGAGTGGCCTGAGCACTCCCTGGAGGGTGGGGCAGGGTCTGATGCTGTGTGACTGACCCCTTCTGTCTCTTTCCCACAGCTGTCAGCGACTACTTTGGGGGCAGCTGCGTCCCCGGGGCAGGAGAGACCAGTTACTCAGAGTCCCTCTGTCGACTCTGCCGGGGCAACACCGCTGGGGAAGGGGTGTGTGACAAGAGCCCCCTGGAGAGATACTACGACTACAGCGGGGCCTTCCGGTGAGAGGGGCTGGGACGGGGCCACAAGCGCAGGGGAAAAACACCTCGGCCCAGGGAGGGCCCCTGGGAGAGTGGCGATGTCAGCTGCCTCTCATCAAAGCACCCTTTATATAGTCCATGTGCCTGGTTAGTTTAAAAACCTCAAACTGGTATATGCCAGGCGGGATTTGCTCATAAAATCAACATGTTTGGTATATTTAGAGAAGTAAGGGCTCAGAGAGAAGAAAATGGCCCAAACAGCCTTTGGCTGCTCCCAGGTCCCCGTTCTAGTGTCTGAGACCTGGAGGGAGGATGCTGGAGTGGGGGAGCATGGGGGGGGGACCCCCAAGGCTTGATGCTCAGGGCTGGCCTCTCTCTGCCCCTGTTCAGGTTGGCACTTTAGAGCAGCCCTCCATGGAGACAAGAGAGTCTCTAACTGCTTGTGGTGCACTTCCATCTGTCCACAAAGGAGGAAACACTCGATGGGGGCTGGCATGGGAGTCTCCCAGGTCCCTCTGACGGCCCTGGCCACAGTGTTTCCACCTGGAACCTGAGAGCCTGCTGCCCCAGGGTGTAATAAGGGAAATGCAGTTTGGGGCACAGAGAGAAAAACAGTTCTTGGTCCTCCAAGCCAGAGACTCTCACCCACCCCATCTCTCCTGGTGTCATCCCCCCAGTCCAGTCCCTGCTTGTTGGCTGGCTGTAGGGACCCAGGCAGCCCCTTTGCCTAGTAGGCCCTGACCTGCCTCCGTCACTGGGCAGTGACAGATAGGGGATCCACAAAATCCTTGTCCCTTCCACTCAGGGTTTTTGGTATGACCTCGGGAGTCATCTTCAACACATTCTGAGTGTTCAGGCTACTGACCAAGCAGCTGCCTTATGGTCACCTGCTCCTGTCAGGCCCCAGGCTCAGCTGTACAGGATCTATACGGGTTATAAAGGGTCTCTCCCCACAGGAGCTACTTTCTCATCCCCACTTTACAGGCGATAGAGGCTAGGAGGGCTCCACAGCTTGCCAGAACCACACAGCCAACAAACTGGGGAACTGGAACCCAGGACAGCATGACTGTGAAACCCATGCCCTCCATGACCCCAACCCCACGCCCAGGCCAGGCCTCCCGAGGTGGAGGATGGCAGCTCATTGGTTCCACCCGCGCAGGTGCCTGGCAGAAGGGGCCGGGGACGTGGCCTTTGTGAAGCACAGCACGGTGCTGGAGAACACAGACGGTGAGTGGAGAGGCTGCCCCCAGCCGCGGATCTCAGGGCCCATAACCCTCCCTGACAGAAAGAAAGAGGTGGGGCTCACCGATGGAGCTCAGCTGCTCTGCGGGCAAGGGAACCGGCTGAGCTGCTCTGCCCCGCTCTGATACGTTTCTGGCCTTGGGTTCCGTTTCCGTGTGAAGATTCTGCTTTTGAAGAAAAAAAGTTTGCAAACCTCTGCACTAGCTGTCATCTACTGTCCCTTCCAGCCTTTGTTCCTTTTCCTGAAGAAGCCATCCCTTATCCCTGGACGAGGACTTGTTAAAAGATGGGTTGGTGTTAGATGTCGATCCATTATACCATTGTCATTTCAAAATTTTTAGATTTTGAAATAATTGAGCTTTAGAAAAGTTGCAAGAATAATTCAAAGAACCCGTATTTATTCTTTATCCAGATTCCAGCTTTGAGCATTTGCCACGTGGAACTGATCATCCTTTCTGTACGTGTGTGTCTTTCTGAACCACCTGAGAATATGTTTGCCCACATCACACCCTTTAATACTTTAGTACATGTCTCCTAAGAGCAAGGTGATGTGGACCTCACCACAGTGCAGTTACCAAATTCAGTTACCAAATGTAACATAGACACAATATTTAAGCTACAGTCCATGTTCCAGATTCACTAATTGTCCCATTTCTGTCCTTCGTAGCAATTTTTTCAGGCCAGGGCCTGATCTTTGATCACACATGGTATTTAGCTTTTAAGTTGCTTTAGTTTCCTTTAACTTTGAACAGTTTCTCAATCTTTGTTTTTAGTGACATTGACATTTTTGAAGAGTCAGGCCGGTTATTTTATAGAATGTAGCCTAATTTGGATTTGCCTAAGAATCTTCTAGTTTTTTTTTTAAATTGAGGTATAATTTACATAAGTAAAATGCACCCTTTTTGAAGTACTGTTCTATGAGTTTTGCCAAAAACATACTGTTGTACAACCACCACCACAATCAAGATAGTGACTGTGGCAGACCTTTCACGCCAAAAGTTCCTTCATACCCCTTTCTTGTCAATCCCTTCCAACCTCCTCCCTGATGCCCACCAGTCAGACTTTTGTCTCTACAGTTTTGCCTGTTCCATAATGTCTGATCATTGTCTTTTTTTCTTTTTGCGGTACGCGGGCCTCTCACTGCTGTGGCCTCTCCCGTTGCGGAGCACAGGCTCCGGACGCGCAGGCCCAGCGGCCATGGCTCACGGGCCCAGCCGCTCCGCAGCATGTGGGATCTTCCCGGACCGGGGCACGAACCCACGTCCCCTGCATCGGCAGGCGGACTCTCAACCACTGCGCCACCAGGGAAGCTCTGATCATTGTCTTTTTTAAAGAATCATTATCTCTTTTTTCTTTTTGTTAATCTTTCCTTTTAAATCAGAAGGTCCATCATGTAGTCTGGCATTCATGAAGACAAACAACATGAACCAGATTTGAGAAAAAACTGATCTGAAAAAGGAGACCGGATTGTCTTCAGAGCAGGACGATCCTATGATGAGTCAAGCAAACGAGAATTTGGAAGATGGAGAAAGAATTAGGGGTGTATTGGGTTAAACCCATCTCTTTTAAAATGTTGAGGATAGTCTAAGGAAACCTAAGGAAGTAATTTTCTAAAGAGTTGTCTTCAGGCAAAAAGTTGGTAAGAGGAAAAGACTGGAATTGACATAAATGTTCAAAGTAGTGAAGTAATATGGTTTTAATTGTCCCTAGTGAAGAAAAACAGGAGTGGCAGATCAAAATACCTAAATGATGCCTTTGTCTGGAGGGAAGGCCAAATGATCCCTTGGAGCTCTATTGCAAAGGTTTTGCAGCAGTTTATAAATAGAGGAAAGTTGGGGAGTGGGGAGAGAATGACACTGAGTAATTGTTGAGAGTGCTATAAATTACCATGCAGTCATTAAAAATGACCTTTATGGACTTTTCCAAACTATTACTTTCTTGGTTTTCTGGTTTATTTTTAAATAGTGAATAGAGTGATCATGACCCCACAAATTTATCTTTTTCCCTCCTATTTTCTAGCAGAGGTTTATCCTACTCATTTTAAAATTTAAAAGTCATTAAAATATTGTTATGTAGGGCCATCTGTGGTATGTCTTATTGCATGAGTTACAATCCTTGAAATTCGTCTTCTTAATATTCCTATTTGGTGTTGATATTCACTCTTATAAATGAGTTTTATGGAAAGCTTCCAGTAATGTGGAAAAATATTTTTAAATAAGTCGGATGCAAAATTGCCTATCATGTATGTCCTTAACCATATTTAAAATCGTTAGAAAATAGAATAGAAAAAAGGACATGGAGGAAAAATACCAAAGTATTAATAGCTGGAGTTGTGGCTGAAGCTTTGGGAATTTACCCTCTTCTGTCTGGGCCACGGTTCTGGTGAATTCTGTCGGGGTTTGTTTCCACCATGCCCCACCCCACCCCCATCCCCTGCCCTCTGCTCAGGGCTAAATTTAGTGCCAGACGGCAGTGGTGAACTCCTGACACATTTCTCTCTCTCATCCTAAGCTTCTCTTACTTTCTTACTCTTTTTACCTTTAATGAGCAGTTCTGTTTATATATATTGTGTTATTGTCAGAGATCTCAAATCCATTTTATTACTAGAAATTGGTGACAAATAAAAAATGTAAGTAAATAGACACAGTCCACAGAGACACCTGGTTTTGTGTGGTGCAGCCACCAAGCTCCTCGTCATTCTGAGTTCTGGTCTCACCTCCTGGTGTGGTTCTGGGTTCTCACTTCTTGGTGTGGTTCTGGTTCTCACCTCCCATAAGGGTTTCTTTTCACTGTGGGTCTGTGGCCATGAAACCCTTAAGCTCTCCCCAGGCTCCCTCTCAAGGGTCCTCCCTGATGTCCCCACCAAGCCCCACCCGGGACAGGAGTTGGCTCACCACAGAATTCCCATCTTCCCAGGGAAAACCCTGCCCTCCTGGGGCCAGACGCTGCTGTCACAGGACTTCGAGCTGCTGTGCCGGGATGGCAGCCGGGCTGATGTCACCGAATGGAGGCGATGCCACCTGGCTCGGGTGCCTGCGCATGCCGTGGTGGTCCGGGCCGACACAGATGGGGGTCTCATCTTCCGGCTGCTCAACGAAGGCCAGGTGAGTTCAGGGCACCCCACACAGTTTCTTAGGGCGATGCTGGACCTTCTCGTCTCTCACCGGGGTTGGAGCTCAGAGCCATCCTGGGGCTGGGCCAGCCAGACTCGGAGGGCCAGGACCCCGAGGCCCTGCCCTGGGACAGACCCCAGCTGGGGAGCCAGACCTCTGGGGCGTTCAACCTCAGGCCAACTCAGAGTGAAGAAGGGACCAACTGGGCCAGCTGGCAGCGAGAAGGGCTGGCCAGAGTGGGGAGACCAGGGGGCTCAGGCACCCCTCAGAGAAAGCTCCTGGTATTTGTGGCTCTTAAAACCAAGATCAGAACATATGAGCAAATAAACAAAATGACAAAACCGATAAATGTCAAAGTATACCATTAATTAAGTGTGGTGAATAATGTTTTGCTGAGACCGCTGCTTACAGGAGCAGCAAGCTTCTGCCCGTGGGCCTCACCAGCTTTAGTTAGTCTCGTTCATCCATATCACCGATGCTCAGCCCCACTGCTTGTGCTGAGTACCATCGCACACCTGGGCCACGCGCCACGTGTTCAACCGGCTGAGTATGAGAAGGCAGAATGCACCGGGGGAGCACAGGGCAAGGAGGGAGGTGGCGCCCCCCCTGGTCCTCAGAGTGGGCGCCTGGCCTGAGAGCCCAGGAAGAAGGAAGTGGTGGCTGAACTGGGAGGAGAGGATTCGCCCCCGCAGCTGCTCACCAGCCCACACCCCGACCCCTTGACACACAGCGCCTGTTCAGCCATGAGGGCAGCAGCTTCCAGATGTTCAGCTCTGAGGCCTACGGCCAGAAGAACCTGATGTTCAAAGACACCACCTCCGAGCTGGTGCCCATCGCCACGCAGACCTATGAGGCGTGGCTGGGCCGCGAGTACCTGCATGCCATGAAGGGTCTCCTCTGTGACCCCAACCGTAAGTCCAGCTGTCTCTTCTTCTGCCGGCCCTCGCCTGACCGCAGGCGTGGCCAGGCCTTCTGGAGAGGTGGCCAAAGGAGGACACTCACCCCAGAAGTTGTGTGTGTCTCTTGGCCTCGATGGGAACCTGTGGCTTCCACCTTCCTGCCTCTGGGGGTAGGGGAAGAAGACTCTGGAGTCGCATGGCCTGCTGTACCCTGGAAACCCCACCTGCTCCAGGGGGTGGGATCCAGACCCAAAGGGTCTCCTTGCCCCTCCATACAGAATGTGTCAAGTCCTGTCATTCTCCCACCACTGTGCCTCACTCCCCCTCACCACGTGGCCACGGCCCTGGCTCTGGCACTGTCTCTCTCCTAGGCCCTTAAAGTAGTCTACAAATGGCTTTTGCATCTATCCCCCGCCCCCGCGTATCCACCACCTACAGCCAGGGAGATGGTATGCCAGGCCTGAGCTGTATACACGACAGCCATGATCTGCCTCAAGCATCCTCACGGCCCCTTGAAAGAGGTTCGGTGGTCCCCTTTCTGGGTAAGGAAACAGGATTAGATGGTGAAATAACTTACCCCTTGTAGCTAACCAGGGGAAGAGCCAGAATTTCCCTTGGGTCTGACTCCAGGCTCCTCCTGCTGGGGGCCAGCCCCGAGGCAGGCCAGCGTGACCACACGCCCACACCCACACAGGGCTGCCCCACTACCTGCGCTGGTGTGTGCTGTCCACGCCCGAGATCCAGAAGTGTGGAGACATGGCTGTGGCCTTCAGCCGGCAGAGGCTCAAGCCGGAGATCCAGTGTGTGTCTGCCGAGTCCTCCCAGCACTGCATGGAACGGATCCAGGTGGGAGCCGTGTAGAGAGGGGCAGAGCGGGCCAGGTGGGTGGGCAGTGGAGAGCGGTCGCGCCGTGGGAGGGGCGGGCCGGCCCCCCTGGCGCACACCAGCGCGCCCCCGCGGGTAACGCCCCCTCGCGGGAGAGCCCCCCGCGGGGGTGGGCGCCGGGAGTGGGGAGAGACCGGCCACGGGTCTTGCTCCCTCAGCCCCGGGATTCGGCGAGCCCTGCTGCCGGGGGGGCTGTAACACTCGGGGAGGGTGGGATGGGCGGTCCTTCCCGGCTCTCCCTCTGTCCCACCTGGTCTGGAGGACACAGGGCAGCCTGGGGAGGAGAAGAAAGTCTCCTGTGACAACGCCACAGAGAAGGGGGAAGAGGAAGTGGCCGCAGGAAACAGCCACCCCACCTGGGGGGCGGGGCAGAGGGGGGCTCCCCCCGCAGTGAGCAAGTGGGCAGGGGCAGAAGGGGAGTGAGACTGGCTCAGCTTGGCACTCACGACCCTGTGGCCTTGGGCAAGCCCCTTCCACTTTCTGAGTCTCAGTTTCCCCCTGTGCACAATACGGGGTGGCCTTGGCTCTTCATTTATTAAACTGCAACCCAGAAATACATTTTCCATCAATCACAGTCTAGTACACAAAAACTGTTCTTTCAGATATAAACATGTAAAACTATGTATCCCCTATAGAGAGATATGAAGCCAAACAGTACTTACCTTTACTAAATACAATGTGCACTGATAGTCTCTGGGCTAGTCTATCCTAGTCCCCATTAAATTGACTAAGCCTTCTTTAATATGCCTGCCGCCTGTAGTTAAAAGCACAGGCCTGTCTCTGAAAGCCCATTCAGCTCTGTCCTGCTTCGCTTCTCTGACTGGAGACTGAGACCAGGAGTAGGAGACGTGCCCAAGGCCCTGCAGTCAGGGATGAAGTCTACAGGGCTCTCCTCCACCCCGGGTTCCTGGACTCACTTCCTCCTGCTTTTCAAGAGCTACTACGTGGGGCCTGATGGTGAGGAGCCCTTTTCAAGGTGGTCCCCGAGTGCAGGCCAAGTCACAGCCCCTCAGGTGCGTCCACCCTGCCCCAGCCAGGCAGCACATGGCTTGAGAAGAGGCGAGTGGGCAGGAAGGACAGGGGCCCGGGATCGTGACAGTAACAGTCTCATAAGCACGCACTTCCTATGTACCTCGCACTGTGCTAAGCCTTCATGCGGGTTTCCTCAATTAATCCTCACAACAACACTGTGGGGTGGATATGATTGCTATCGTCCGTGGAGACTGGGGCTGGGAGAGGCTGAGGAAGTAACTTGCCTCAGGTCACCCAGCTGAAGGGCGGGGGAGCCCCTATCCCCAGGGGTTGATGAGAGCCGGATGTGGCACCGAGGGAGGGGAGCCCAGCGGGAATCAAGGAAGGGGGACTTAGCGGTGGGGACTCTTTTCCTAATCCCGGGCAGGCTGTCCTGTAGAGGAGCGGCTGTTCCAGGGGCACCAGAGCAGGGAGAGATGCAGGGAGATGCAGCTGTCTCCAGGCACAGTCCTTCTCTCCACCTGAACTCACAGAGGGCCAAGGGGCCGCACAGGGGCCTGTGGGGAGAGGAGTAGATTTGGGGGGGGGTCCCTGAGAACCCCAGCCAAAGGCTCAGAGATCCTCAGTTCTAACTTCTAAGGTTCTCAGAGGTGATGTCCAGTGTAGCTCTAACACCCATTTCCTGCCTGACTGCAGTGATGCCGGCAAGGAAGGGTCAGCTGGCCCAGCCCCTGGGCTGTGGGTTAAGGTCTGGATTCCTCCCCGGCACCACACCACTGTGGAGAAGGTCTGGGTGGGAGCAAAAGGGGTTCCCCATAGAGGCACCCTCCAGGCTCAAAACGTCAATGCCACTGCCCGTTATTCCATCGTCATAACCTCATGCCTCTGGCCCTGAACAGTGTCGGGCACCTTCCCGGGCTACAGGTGCCCCCTCTGTCCCCGGGCCCCAGCTTCTTCCCTTGGGGTATGGCTTGATTACCAGTTAACCTCTTGGCAGGGTCTGAGGAGCCACCTGTCCGGAGACTTCAGAATGGACAGGTGGGGTGGGGTGCAGATGACCTGGAGGGCCCTAGAGGTTTCCGAGTGAGGAAGGTCCTGGGCCCCTCCTGCTGGCTTCTGAGGCAGGGCTGTATCCCTCAACCCTGAAGCCTCCTCCCACAGACCCTGAGACTCCGTCTTTTCAGACCTGGCTCATTCATCCATTCACATACGCATTTGAGATATATGTATTGTATTCGTGCTGTGTGCCAGCCCTTGGCCAGGTGCTGGGGGTGCAGTACGGCGCTGCAGGTGTCTGAGGCTGGCAAGCCGTGGGGAGACCCGCACCGAGCATGAGAGCAGCCATTGTGCTAGGTTCTGCTCAGAACAGGGCCTGGCAACGGGAGACCCTCAGAAAACACTTGCTGAAAGATTGAAAGACACCCATGAATGGGAATGCTGGTGGTGGTTTGTTTCAGGCCTCTGGTCCTCCAAGCACCTCTCTTTCCTGCCCATCTTCACAAGGAGAGGAAGGGGCAGATAGGGCAAGATGGGATTCCCAGGGGAAGAGAGCCTGAGGCCAAAGTCCCCGAGAGACCCAGCCTTGGCACCTCTGTCAGATCCCGACACCCAGAGCTGTCCTGGGGCCCACTCTAGCCTGGCCACTCTTTCTGTCCCCCTGCAGGCTGGGCAAATCGACGCTGTGACCCTGAAGGGCCAGGACATTTACACAGCAGGGAAGATATATGGCCTGGTTCCAGCAGCTGGGGAGCACTATGCCCGTGAGTGCCGGCGCCAGCCACCTGGCCTCGGCTGGGAGCTGGTTGATATTTTTATATTTATAAAAACGACTCATCAGAGCCTTTCTCCCCGGGCCAGCTGCTGTCTATCACAGGCGAGCCACTCTGGCCCTGGGCACTGGAAGTCTGGCAGGCTTTGGAGAACTTTCTGTAAAGGGTCAGAGAGTAAACACTTCAGGCTCTGCAGGCCACACACAGTCTGCTGCATGTTCCTCTTCTCCTTCTTTTTTCTTTTTAACAACCCTTTAAAAATATAAAAATTATTTTTAACTTGCAACTCAGGCTATACAAAAACAGGCTGAGTAATTTACCAAGCCCTGAACTAGAAAGCCTCCTTGGCCTCTTCCGTCCAGACGGCGTGGCCCACGGAAGGTGGCCCTGGGACCCTCCTTCCTGTCGGCTCATGAACACCTTCTCAGTGGCCTGGGCCAGGGCCCAGGTGCTCTGTGCTGAGGTCTAGTGACCTCAGGTGTCCTCCACTTGGACATGAAAACTCTCTCATCTTAGCGAAAGCGCTTCTGCAGCCTCAGCTATGCCCCCACCTTTCTCCCAGGAGGTGAGAAAATACCACCTGAGTGTAAGGAAAGAAACAAATTCCTCTGGGTGAGGACTGTTGGAGGGTGCACAGAATGCTGAAAAGTGGAGCCCCACGGGCTGCTTCTCAGCATTGAGGGGACACGCAGGGGTCCCGCTGCTGGATGTGCTCCCTGAACACCCACCCGGCCCTTGGCCTGGGCACTCCTGAGCCCAGGCAGCCAGGGCCTAGTACCAGCGGGTAGAGGCGTATGGGGCCAGGACCACCGCTCTGAGGTCAGGAGCAGCAAGAGGGAACGGGTTTGAGGGAAGAAGCGCCCCGTCAGGATCCGGCCCTGACTCTTGCTCAGCTGAGGCCACTAAGCATTAGGTGAGGGGCCTCACTGGTGTCCCCTCCCCCAGCGGAGGACAGGAGCAACTCGTACTTCGTGGTGGCCGTGGTGAAGCGGAACAGCTCCTATGCCTTCACCCTGGACGAGCTGCGGGGCAAGCGCTCCTGCCACCCAGGCTTCGGCAGCCCTGCAGGCTGGGACATCCCCGTGGGCGCCCTTGTGCAGAAGGGCTTCATCCGGCCCAGGGACTGCGACGTCCTCACAGGTACCATCCTCTATAGACACACAGGTGTGCAAGCTCTTCTTTGGGGTTGGCTGGCGTCAGGGCCAGCTCTGAGGGCTGGGGTCCTCTCCCAGAAGGACCCCACAGAAGGCAGCCCCAGAGAGATGTCCTCTTCCTCCTTGACATGCCCCCTTGCTCTTGGGAAGTTTGGGGAATATTCTTGGCTACACTTGAGACAGTCGGTGGTGTCTGGTTCTGTTGAAGGTGCCAGTGCCCCTACCCACTTACTCACTCAAGAGTGGAATAGTTCCAATGGGCATGGGGAGCAGGGCGAGTGCATTGGCCCTGGGCCTGGCTGTACCACCGTCCAGTCATGGGCTGTCCCCCTGGGCATCTGGGGGACCTTGTTGGAAAGTGGCCAGCCATCTGTATAAGTGCTGAAGAAGACACGTTCACCAGGCACCCACCATATGCCATACGCAGGGCCCTCCCTGGGTGTTAAATCATGCACATTCCTGGTGAGGGAAAGGCAGGAGGAAGCTGGCTGCGCACACACCTCTGTCCTGGCTGGCACCTCGGGGGAAAAAAACACATTTTTTTTCTAACCACCCACACAAGCACATGTAAGGTGTTAGAACTGGCTGTTCCCACTCCTAGACAGCTGGGCGGTTGCTCTGACTGGAACAGAAGAGTTTATGAGGTAGCGAGTTCCCCGTCCCTGAGGGAGTTCAAGGGAAGGCTGGGCGGCCACTTACCAGGGGTTGTCACTGGGGGTTCCTGTATCTAGACGATGTCGGCAATGCCCCCGTCCCTGTGATCCTCACAGGAGGAGACACGCCACTCTGAGCTGGGTGGGCACTGGAGCAGACGGGTGGCCTTGAGCCATGGGGTGGGCCAGCGGGCAGATCTGTGCGGGGAGCAGCCCACCCATCTCCCCACTGGCCGCCCTTTCTGCTGCCGGCCCCTCAGCACAGCCCTTCCCCTCTGCCCCAGCGGTGAGTGAGTTCTTCAGTGCCAGCTGTGTGCCCGTGAACAACCCCAAGAACTACCCGTCCTCGCTGTGCGCACTCTGCGTGGGAGATGAGCAAGGCCACAACAAGTGTGTGGGAAACAGCCAGGAGAGGTACTACGGCTACAGTGGCGCCTTCAGGTACCTGGCGGGCCGGGAGGGGTGTGGGGAGGTGGTCCTGGAGCCAGGCACAGGGGTGGGACCTTCTGCCGACACCTGTCTTGGCTTCTTGCATGGCAGATGCCTGGTTGAGAATGCAGGGGACGTTGCCTTCGTTAAGCACACGACTGTCTTCGACAACACGAATGGTATGTGATGGTGCTGGGACATGGCAGGGCCAGATTCTGGCGGGGCTGTTCCCCATCTCCAGCAGAATCCAGGCGCTAGATGGTGCTGGGACTGTGGGCCAAGTGGCAGCCAGGAAAGACTGAGTCTAGAAGGCTCTGCCCCTTGGGGATCCCAGGAGTGGTAAGAACAGACCTCAGACCACGTATCCAAATGCACAGATCACGTGACAGTCTTTATTTGTCTGGAATCTAAATCCCCATTCCACTGAAATGGTAGAAACTCAATCAATTTGGAGAGAACCCCTTCTGGGGTGTTTATGTGGCACCCAGGTGTGTGGGTAGAGGTGGTAGGGGCCTCTCTCCCCAGGGTTATCAGTTCACATCAGCATCTGGTGTTTGGTCCTGAGCAGGTCAATGCCACACGCAGGGAAATCCCTCTGCAGCCCCCAAGCCGTGTGAGGCAGGGCACACCCCCCATTCACATCATACAGGTGGTTTTTTTCTCTGGAGTCACCTTCCTGGGCTCCACCTGGGAAGAAGAGCCCAAGAACTCCTCCAGGACCCCTAAGCACCCACCTGAGGTCCTATCGGGGTGCAGGCCCTTGACCGTGCACCACTCCCCTGCCCCATCCTGTTCTCCCTCCTCAGGGAATCTATCCATTTTGAAGACTGAAAGCTGTTTCCATTCAACACTTTATTGTTTGCATTTTCTATATACCCTGCCTACACCCCAGGCTTTGAAACCCCAAACACTGGAGGTTAAGTCTTCTCCACTCTGTCCTAACACATCTCTTCCCAGGAACTCAGGGCAGAAAGACAGAAGGCCCGAAGGGGAGGAGGACATGGGCGAAGGGAAAGCAAGACACGCAGGGAAAAAACAGTATTTCAAAACTCAGATCCCACCCTGCCTATGAAAGTCACTAAACTGTAGACCAGTTGCCCCAACAGAGCTGGAAGCGTTTCAGGCCCTGTTGCCATACCCCCACTCCCCTGCCAACCTCCCACCAAGAACACTGGGGATCATCCCCGAGAAGGAGGGAACTGCGTGCTCCTGCAGGAGCTGTGAGCGCTGCCTGGTCCCAGCCTGTGCCCTCTGTGGTCCTGGGCTGAGGGCCGGGGAGGAGGCGGGGCCCTTGCAAGGTTCACCTGCAGTGAGGCGACCGCCTCCCAGGGCCACTCAAATTCTTTTATCTCTGCTCGTGAGCCCACCTGGAGTTCCTCCTGCAAATACAGGAAGACATAAAAATAATGTGATTCCTAAGAGTAGTGTTTGTCAGGAAGCCTTCGGACCAACCACCTGCATCAGAATTACTGGGTTGCTAGTTTAAAATGCAGATTCCTGGTACCCATTGTAGACCTACCTGATGAGATTCTTTGCAAAGGAGGGGCCTTTGAAACTGCATCTTACAGATCCATACTTGATGTTATACCTCTTCTGGCTTGAGAACTTCAGCTCTTAGGGGAGGAGCCCATCCCACCCTGAGACCTGTAACACACAGATGGAGTCATTTGCCGGGGAGTGATTAAGAGCCTCAGTTTCTCCACCTGTAAAATGGGTGTGATCATACAGTGCAGAGTTACATAGTGCATACCTCCTATTCCCTACGAATAACCTTATTAGCCCAGCTGGGTTCTCTCACCCTGGTAATAGAGCAGAACAACTGAAGAATGGAGAGGGCTGGGGAGCTGGCCAGGTATCACCGCCCCTCCCCAGCCAAGGATTTGGGGATCCCTGAGGAGAGCAGCCTCTCTCTATTCCTCTCCCTGCCTCTGCTCCATCCCCTCAGGCCACAATTCTGAGCCCTGGGCTGCTGAGCTCATGTCGGAGGACTACGAGCTGCTGTGTCCCAATGGCGCCCGGGCCGAGGTGACCCAGTTCGCAGCCTGCAACCTGGCACAGATACCGTCCCATGCTGTCATGGTCCGGCCAGACACCAACATCTTCACTGTGTATGGACTGCTGGACAAGGCCCAGGTGAGCCAGGGCAGGGGCTGCCTCACTGGGAGGAGGGTGACAGAGGGGAGCCAAGCCCCTGGGTCACCCAGTCTACCTGGAGCAGACTTCAGGAGAAACTGAGGAAGCCTGAGGGGAATTCTGTGATTTTCACTTAGCCGAAGCCATCCCTCCAACCACTGTGCCCTCTGTCACCTACATCATTAATTTTCCCTTCTCCGCCGGACCACTTTCACCAACATACAAACCTGCTGTTATTTCTACCATCTCGTAAAAACAAATGAACCCTCTTTTGGCCTCACATCCCCTTGTAGCCGTAATCCCACTCCCTTTTACAGCAAAACTCCTTCAAAGAGCCATCTCTACTCTGGAGTCATCAGTTCCTCCTCTCCTGATCTCTCTTAAGGATGGAGACTACCCTGGAGAGGCCCCACCAGGGCCCTGAAACTGCCTTGGTCAAGGTCGCAGTGACCCATGTTGCTGAATAGAGCGGCTGTTTCTCAGTCTACCTCTCCCTGACCTCTCAGCAGCATTGGCTGCAGCTCCCTCTTCCTGAAGTTCACCTCCTTCCTGGACGCAGTTCCCCGACTTGGTTCCCAGGGCCCCACGCTTGCCTGGCTCTCCTCCTACCTCTCTGGCCTCTCCTTCCCGTCTCCTTTGCTGGTTCTTCCTCATTTCCCTGGCTGGTAACCACCGGAGTGCCCCAGGGTTCAATCCTAAGCCCTCTTCTCTGTCGGCACCTGCACCCATATTGATCTCGTCCAGCCACAGGTCGTTAACTACAGTCTGTATACTGATGACTCCTAAGTGTACATCCGCAGCCCTGCTTCAGTCCCACCCTTTAATCTCAAACTTGCATCTTTAACAACTACCCACTTGACATTTCAATTTCTAACAGGCATCTTGAGCTGAACAAATCAAAGTTGGACTCCCCTTTTTCCCTCCATCTTCCCCACTTCAGTGAATAGCAGTTTCAGCCTTTCCATTTCCTCAGGGGTCAGCTCAGACTCCTGTCTTCCTCTCACACTCTACTTCCAGTGCATCAGCAAATCCTACTGGCCTAAAAACAAATACCTAAAACACACCTAAAATTTGAACCCAGGCTGTCTGACAGCAGCGCCCCTGGTTCCCAACCTCCCCCTCTACTCACCCCCGACCTGACATAGACTGAAACTGACCTCCTTTCCCTTCCCCCATAAGCACCACAGACTCGCAGAGCCCGCTGGCTCTCCAGGCCAGTTCGTAACCTTTGAAATGATATTTGCTCTCATCTTCCCCACAGAGTCCCTCTGTCCCAGGAGTTCTTGTCTCTGGGTCCCTGGGCTTCCGCACGGGTCCCCAGACCCTCTGAAGTGATGTGGAAGAGCCCTGTGTAGATGTGCCCTTCTCTGGGGAGAAGGCCGAGAACTTTCATCATATCCTCACGAGGATCCTTGAGTCCCCCCAGAAAGATCAATAACCACCTTACTCTTTCTCTCCCCCTTGATTGGTATTTAAAAGCTGACATAAGCATTCGTCCATGTTCTCCTGACGTCCTGCATGTATTCATAATTTCTCACATCCCTTCTGGCCTCTTTAGTGACTCTCTCAGGGAGGGAGCCATAGCACACCTCACCCCGAGGACCCTCAGCAAGGGAAGACAACAGCTGCTGCAAGAATCTCTTGGGTGCTAGGAGGGTGGGTTAGTAAAGGATATTCAACTCACCTAGTACCTTCTTAGAGCTAGTGACAGAGCAAAAGGCTCTCTTATGAAATCATTTGGGTTTGGGGAAAAGGACACCCATAAGATAGAGTGAGGAAGCCTGGTAGAAGAGGTTGAGGAGCAGGTTTAGCAAACCCCTCGGTAATCTCAACTACATCATCTCTCATTTCTGGGTCCTTCTGCCTGTAAGGCTCAGGCTTCAGTTCTGTATCCAAGAGCTGGTTTGGTGTGATGTTTCTGAATGGCTGTCTTACTGTGGTGGCTATGGTCATCTCTTCCTCCAAATCTGCTTTGGTAACAGAGGTCAATGAGTTGGCAAGCTTATGATTTCAAAACAGAGTCTTGGCATCTGACTTTTCTTGCTGCTTGGTGTATAAAGCGGTTAGTGGCAAGTGATACCCGGGTGACCCTTTGTGAGCCCAGATGCAAAGCAGGTCCGCTGTGTGCTTCCAGGACCTGTTTGGAGATGACCACAATAAGAATGGGTTCAAAATGTTCGACTCCTCCAACTATCATGGCCAAGACCTGCTTTTCAAGGATGCCACCCTCCGGGCAGTACCTGTGGGAGAGAAAACTACTTACCATGACTGGCTAGGCCCCGACTACATGGCAGCTCTGGAAGGGATGCTGTCTCAGCAGTGCTCAGACACAGGTAGGGCGGGACAGGCGGGTTCACGCCCCACAGAGGAAGAGTGGGCATACTCCCCGGGCATCTTTCTAAGCCTTTCACCCAAAACCTTGAGTGAACTGAAGGGCCCTCTGGGTCTTTGCAGACGATCAAGGTGAAGTGTCCTGGGAGGGTCTGAAACACTGGCTGTGGAACCCAGACAGACCTGGATAATGATTATAAATGCTAAAAATAGTCACCCAGAGAGGATTCAGGCAACTGCATAAATATACATGTAGTATAATTGTGAAAGAAATGAATATGTAAAGAAACCAGGGGAAAGAAAAATTGTAATAGGGTAGCCAGAGGGAGCCCGAGGTGAGTTTAGTGCTGAAAAGTATTCTGCATCTAGTCCTGCACATGAGTGCCAGCGGGCCACAAACAGGGCTCTCGGCACTCGGAGGCCTTAACCGCCTGTGTTTAATCCCTCAGCGCTCGTGGCCTCCAGGGTCTCCCCACTCCTGCTGCTGCTCCCGCCGGCCCTCACGGCCAGCCTCCTCCAGCCCTGCCTCTGAAGCCGCTCTGGGCAAGCCTCGCCCTCCCTTGGAATGGAAGCCTATTCAGAAATCTCCCTAAGTAAGGCTGTTCTCCTCAGTAAATCCAGTTAACACAGCTCAGGGGGAAACGTGTGCAGGGAGAGGAAGCGTGAGAAACCACAGAGCTCCCCAGGGCTGCGATTCCAACACTGAAGCTTCTGTGATCGCTCCAGAGCGGGATAAAGAGGGGCGTTACAGCAAAGTCCCCCAGCTGGACTGAGCAGGTCTCCCCCTCCTGCTGGAACCCAGCCGCTGCCTCCCCGGTGCCGCCTGTCCCTCCGCTACCTGAGGCGGTGCGCTGGCCCACCTCCCAGTCACGTCCCACCCACAGGCTGGTACAGCCGCTGCCCTGCAGATCTGCAGGCTCCCACCACACGGATCCTCGCCAGCCTTGGCTTTGGAAGAGACCGGTTGCCAGGGAAACAGGCTGAACCCGAGCTTCCCACACGGCCCTCTCTGCTGGAGCTTGCCCTGCTGAGCCGCCCAGGGGGCCTGCTGAGATGACAGGCCTGCCGGCCCCTCCCTGACAGTTCCCACCTCCCCCTCTGGAGAAGGGACACCACAGCCAGCACCTCCCGTCAGCCCCCACTCCGTCTGTCCTCTGGACTCCCCATGCCAGCCTCCCCCCCACCCCGCCCCCAAGGATGCTGTGTCTGTTCACCAAGGCATC
>NW_020173920.1:3959713-4036465 GCF_003031525.2 Neophocaena asiaeorientalis asiaeorientalis
CAAGGCATCACCAGATGAGATTGGAGCCAGACCCCCCCGAGGAGTCGGAGCTGCTGGGCACGCGCAGCCCTTTGTCCTTGTCTTCTGCGGCTCGGGGGCGTGGCCCAGACCACTGGACCCGTGACTGTGCTGGGCTGGGGAGGGCAGGAAGGCCAGGGCTGGGCCCTAGGGGTGAAACCCTCAAGGGGTCCTAGGACGAAGTGCTTCTCAGAACTTTTACTAGGTGGGGGCTTGATGCAGGGTTGGGGGTCTAAATACCTGTCTGTGGTAAGGACAGCAGGCCTCAGAACCAGACATGCTCTGTGTGCCCTGTCCTTTGGTGACTCAGCTGCACCCGGCTCTGTCCTGGGGCTAAGCCCAGTCAGCAGGAATCCCCTCTCCTGTGTTTGCTCCCCTTAGGCGGCATCTCAGATTATCCCCTCCTACCCCAGCGTGATGTCCACTGCTCTGGAGCTACTCCTGTATCTCTAGCAGCGGTAGTTTCCTCCAGACTGAAGGGTTCAGCCTCTAGGGTGGCCCAGTAATCTCCAGGCCCTGGAGCAGCAGGAGGCCCTCTGAAGGGCCAGGAAGGGGAAGATGCCATTCTCTTTGTCAGAGGAGCTACAGGCCAGGTGAGGTGCTGAGAGGAGCTCCGGCTCCTCAGCTGTGAGCCCAGGGTCTCCTCGCCCAGCCGTGCACTGACTGGGCCCAAGGGCCACTCACTCCAAAGGAAGGGTCCCTCCTTCCCATCCCCTTCGAGTCAGTGGAAAGTGTCTGGAGCGGGTCTCCATGATCGTCACAGTTGTCTGAGGAGCAAGAAAAGTTTCCAGAACTGCCAGCTCTTACTCTGAACTCTGCTCCCTGAAAAAAGTAAGAAGCAAGAGAAGAAACAGGAGGGAGCCACCCTCGTCAGCAGACGGGGAGCCGCGTGGGCCTGGAGCTATTTGCATCTCAGTCTGCGGGGGCTCTGGGGATGCTGATGACAGGTTGGGCTCCCAGCACTTCGCCGCCACCCGTGGGCGCTGGGATGAATCCCTTCCGCCCTCAGCAGGGAGCGAGGCCGCCGGCAGTGTCCCAGCCGTGGTCACACGGTCCTGAGGAGTCCTGGCCCCCGCCCCACTGTGAGAAGCCAGGAGGACCTGGCTTTGGCTACCCAGTGTGTACCCTCTTCACTGGAGGAGCAAGTGATTCTTCTCTGACCTGATGATTGTTTGATTTTTTTTTTTTTTAAGGGAGATCTGTGCAGTGAGAAGTATATTTCTGTGTGGCCGCCCTGGGCCAGGGTGGTGCCAGGGTGTAACCCTGTACTGTGAGGCTGCCGAGGGTGTGACCTGTGGGTGGCTGATTTTCAGGTGACAGCAGGGGGCCGCCGCTGGGTTAATGCTAATGAAAGCTGTTGGTTTGTTTTTTAAATAAAGCCAAACAGCCCTGCACCTGCGGAGACTCGGATTCTGATAGAAACCAGCTGCTCACGATTAGTTTTTTCCTCTTAGGTGGTCAGAGGCCTACGTGCCCCAGGCCATCCCCCCATCACCCTGAACGGCAGATTCCACTCAGAGCCAGAGTCAGGAACCAGCCAGGGCCTCCAGCCAGGGAGGCCTCCAACTCCCTTCTCCAGTACGGACTGGTTCTCTGGCCTTAGTCGTCCCAGCACATCCCGGCTGCCTCCACCCTCTCGGCCTCTTAGGTGTCCGTTCCTCTGGGGACCACATACAGAGCAGGATGCAGACTTCTCCACCGCCCCTGCCCTATGTCTCCAAAATAAATCACCCACACCTTTCCTCTGGCTGCTAGCTCACTGGAGGAAAGGAGGGGTCAGTCCTCACGGCGGGCTCTCTGGCCTGTACTGCAGTGTGGTGAGTGGGCTGCTCTTGGCCGGTGCCCTGTGCTCGCTTGGGGAGTGGAGGTTCTCTGGGCTCCCGTCTCCCACAGCTCCTGCCCTTCATTCTGCCCCAAGGCCTCCCTCCCTCCCTGCAGCCGCTTCACAGAGCGGGGCCTCCTGCTTTGCCCGATCGCCGTGAAGCCCGGAAGCCGGGCCCTGGCAGCAGAAGTTGATGACGAATTTTTTTTTAACATCTTTATTGGAGTGTAATTGCTTTACAGTGGTGTGTTAGTTTCTGCTGTATAACAAAATGAATCAGGCATATGCATATATATATCCTCATGTCCCTCCCTCTTGAGCCTCCCTCCCACCCTCCCTATCCCACCCCTCTAGGTGGTCACAAAGCACCGAGCTGATCTCCCTGTGCTATGCGGCTTCTTCCCACTAGCTATTTTACATTTGGGAGTGTATATATGTCCATGCCACTCTCTCACTTCGTCCCAGCTTCCCCTTCCCCCTCCCCGTGTCCTCAAGTCCATTCTCTACATCTGCGTCTTTATTCCTGTCCTGCCCCTATTTCCACCAATCACGTGAAACAGCAACAGGCACTTGGATCCAAAAGCTTCCAGTACTTTACGTATTTGTACTTACATGTTTGTATACACACTCTTTTTATAGATAAGATCATACTTAACATACAAAAATAAATAAATCCATTTAAATAAACTAAAAACATATTCACATTAAAAAAAAATATGTGAATGACGTTGATGACGTTTGCACCACATGGCTTGGGTTTGGCCAGTCGCTCAGCTCTCCTGGTGCTGTCCCTGCCCCCTTAAACCTTTGGGAGAGTTACTTAACATCTGAGCCACAGCTCCCCATCTAAACAACAGCAGAATAATAACACCTACCTGGTGAAGTGGTTGTGAAGATGGGATATTTATACGATATGTAAAACACTCAGTGCTGTGATTGGCACATCACCGATGCAGGAAAGACATCGGCTATTACCATTGCTGCTGCTCTGGGAGCTTGATTTGGGGGCTCAAGTTGCAGATTCCTGGGACAGATCATCTGATGGACCCAATGTGGGTCAGGTGACTCCTGCTGGACCAATCAGCTCAGGCCGACAGCAGGGCCTAGAACTGAAACTTGGCCCCTGAGGCCCTAGAGAAAGAGGAGATTAAAGCACTGAGCCAGCAGCCAGTCACCCCAGCTGCTTTAGGGGACGTTTGGCATTTGCTGAGCAAGTGTTTATTAATACCCACTGTTAGTACCCGTAGACCTGGACAGGAGGGACCCTGGGCCTGGGTTTTGTGGTTTAGAACGGTGCTTTTCAAACCTCACTGTGTACATGAATGCCCTGGGGATCTTGTTAGAATGCCAATTCTGATTCAGCAGGTCTGGAGCAAGGCTGCAGCTCTAACCAGCACCCAGGTGGTGCCCATGCTGCCAGTTCAGGGACCACATTTTGAGAGGCGAGCCCTCAGAGGTCTCTCCTGGAGCCCTCCTCTGACCACATCCCTCCCCCACAGCTGGAGTCATGGGGAAATGGGAGGTGTTCACCCAAAACCCAGACCTCATCTTTTAGCCATGCTCCTGGAATTCTTATCCCAAGCAGTCCTGAGCCAGCTTCCAGGGTCTGGACAGGCCTCTTCTCCAGATCCTGCCTCCAAAGGGTGGTCAAAATGTAGCCCTTTGCAGGGAGGTGTAGCTGGAGCTTGATGAATAGGCCGCAGTGTCCTCTTGTACAGGATGGAGCCTGGGTAAGAAGAGCTATGGGATGGAGCCTGTTCCCTCTGAACCTTATATTCCATTCGACTGAGTCTATATAAAGGTTTATTTGTCAAAGTAGGAGGACGGGACACATTTAAGTTTGTTAGCTTGATCTGTAAGTTTTAAATTTGTAGCCACGTGGTAGATGGGCCTCCACTGGTACCCTTGTCATGGGCCCCGCAGATGGTAGCGTTGTGCCAGCCTGCTGTGTGCACAGCTGTCCAGCTCTGACAACCCTCTTGTCAGGGCTCTGGAAGACACACGTTCGGTTAAAGCCTCCTGGCCCTGCCCTTGGGCTCATTTGGTGAGGCCACTGGGCTAGTATTTGGAAGAAGGGACAGTGAGAAGGTGCGTGACCCCCAACAAGAGGGGCAGGGACTCCTGGCTCCACAGCACATTGAGGATGAGGCATCACCCCACCTTCAGACTCCTCCCCAGGTTTTTCTTTACAGGTTTGCATTGAGGATGGATTCCTTAGGACCACGTACCTGTAAAAGATTCACACAATAGGTATACGTGTTACAGTTTTTCAAAAGATATTTCAATTTGGGGAAAACAACGTAGGATTCAAGAAATTTGAATTCTAGTTCCACTTTTGGTGTTCACCTCAGACAAATGCTTTCTCCCGTCCCAATCTCAGTTCCCAAGTCTATAAAATGGAGATTTGGATGGTGCCTCTGTAGTTCCTAGCTCTAACAATTATTCTTAGACTCAAAAATCTCAGTCTTCCCAGGATTCTTGCCTTGGTGGGTGCTGAGGTGCAGAGGGGCCAGGTGAGCTCTATTTATTTTTGCCTTTCCCAGCTGCCTTTGGGTCGGCACTAACAGCCCAGAAGCTGTTTCACAGCCTGCAAGTAATTACATGTTAGTGATTCTCAAACTGGACCGTGCATCAGAACCACCTGGAGAGCTTGTAAAAGCAGAGTGCTGGCTCCACCCCCAGAGTCTGATTCCACGGGGCCGCGGTGGAGCCCAAGAATTTGCGTTTCTGATGCTGCTCGTCAGGCCGTCTCACTGTTAAAGAAGGTGAGCACACACATCCCGAGAGGGTGACAGGTGCTACCCCGGCGGGGCGGGAGGCCCGGTGGGAAGGGCAAGTGGTTAGGAGGCCCTTTTGGAGCTGGGCCCAGCCTGGAAGGAGGGCTGGGCCTGTGACCACGCTCCGTGCCCTCCATGGGGGAGGGGTGGAAGGTGCGGGATGATGCCGAAGCAGGGAGCCCAGGGGTCCCGGCAAGGGAGGGTGGGAGCAGCGTCCTGACTTCAGTTTCCTGCCCAGCACGTGGCTCTCGGCTCCCCTGGTCCTATGCCCCCGTGCTCCCCACCGCGCATTTCTGAGTGCCGTTTTCAGGAAGGGGAAAGCCCTCGAAGACTAGCATGAGAAGGACGTGTAGTCAGAGTAACCCCCTTCCACCTTCCTAGCTTCTGACATCCCCAGAAACCTCCAGCTCCACGTTATATTCTCTACTGTGGCCAGCCTTTGGGACATTGGGGGATGAAGAGAAGGGCCTGGCGACATGCTGGGCAGGGCATTCTTAGCCAAAATCCCCATCCGGGCAGATTCCCGGCGGACTCAGCCTGTGGCATCCAATATCTCCTTCCCCTTCTTCCTTCCTAGCACACCTCAATTTGCTTCAGATGGCAACGTGCTCAGCTAAAAATATTCACTCTGGATGGCCGGGCAACCAGTCCTGGCTGCTGAGATAAGTGGAAGTTACAGGGTATGGATTTCAGGAAGGCGTTTAACAGGAACCACCTGGGCTAGCGTAGCCCTGCGCCCCTGCGCACTCTCTCTTCTCATACCCAGAAAGCAGACATGAGAGCTGGAAAATGGAGCAGCTGTCTTGCTGTGCGAGGCAACAGGCACTCGGAAGAGGACACGGCGAGCAGAGCAGAGCAAAGCAAAAAGAGGGAAACGCTGGGGTCGAGCGAGGAACAGCACCCAGGCCAGGACTGTTCTAATTTGATTTTCCAATCCGTTGTTTCAGCTGAATGTATGGGTAAGGGATACAGCACTAACAGTGGGAAGGGCATGAGATGGGTTTTGGGGACCTGTCCTGGCTTTGTAAAAGGCTGTGTGTCTCGGGGAAAGTCATGGCCCCTCTCTGGGCCCCTGTTTCTTCATCTGTAGGGATGAATTGGTCTCCAGGGTATCTCTGTGCCCTTTCGTGGCTCAAAATCAAGAACCAGAGCTGGTCCCACCTGAGAGTTCCAGGACTGGGCTTAAGGGGGGATTTCAGTGATCAGGCAGGAGGTGACCTTATGAATAGGTGACACAGTGAGGATTGTTTCTCATCAGTGCTCAGCTGAAGCACAGAATTAGAGGTGTCCGTTGTCGTAAGTCTCTGAGTCCCCAGAGTAGTTCACATTTGTCCCTGAATCGAGCCCCGGGGTAGCTGTGCAGACCTGTGCCCTGCCCCACAGTCCGTGTAGTCAGGTGGATGGCCAGCTGGAGCTCTAGCTGCTCCTGGGAAGGACAGAGCCTGGTGCCAAGGCAGGAGAGAAGCCTGAGACACTTCTGATTGGTGTCAGCCAGGTCACGAGTTGTCCTCTGTGATGTATGTATTGGCTTAGGCCTGCGTCATATGTTAGAGCCCCAGTTCTAGGGGGGCAGAGCCATCTCCCTAGAAGTCCAAGCCCTAAGATCGGGGAAGGAAGGAGGAAATCAGATAGAGGCTGCTAGGAGCTGTGTCATCTTCCACCCTGGCTCAGCCATGGCCCTGTCCTGAAATGGATTCCTAGCAGCACCGGCCGATTCTGAGAGCTCCCTGAGTACGCGAGGGTGGGGCCCTATTGTCTCAGCAAGAGCAAGAATACATCAGAAGCACTTTTTTAAAATTTTAATTTAATTTTTATTATAGTTGATTTACAATGTGGTGGTAGTTTTAGGTGTACAGCAAAGTGATTCAGATATGCATATACATATGTCCACTCTTTCAGATGCTTTTCCCACATAGGTTATTACAGACTACTGAGTAGTGTTCCCTGTGCTGTACAGTAGGTCCTTGTTGATTATTTTATATATAGTCATGTGTATGTCTAACCCCAAACTCCTGATTTATCCCTCCCTCCACGTTTCCCCTTCTTAACCATAAGTTTGTTTTTGAAGTCTGAGTCTGATTCTGTTTTGTAAATAAGTTCACATGTATTATTTTTTTAGATTCCACATATAAGTAATATCATATGATGTTTGTCTTTGACTTACTTCACTTAGTATGATAATCTCTAGGTCCATCCATGTTGCTGCAAATGGCATTATTTCATTCTTTTCTATGGCTGAGTAAAATTCCATTGTATATATGCACCAGATCTTCTTTATCCATTCATCTGTCAATGGACATTTAGGTTGCTTCCATGTCTTGGCTACTGTAAATAGTGCTGCAAAGAACACTGGGGTGCATGTATCTTTTCAAATTATGGTTTTCTCCAGATATATGCCCAGTAGTAGGATTGCTGGATCATATGGTAGTTCTATTTTTAGATTTTTAAGGAACCCCTATACCGTTCTCAATAATAGCTGCACCAATTTACATTCCCACCACAGCATAGGAGTATTCCCTTTTCTCCACATCCTCTCCAGCATTTATTGGTTTTTGGTTTTTTTAATTAATTTATTTATTTGGCTGTGCCCGGTCTTGGTTGCGGCATGTGGGACCTCCGTTGCCGATTGCAGGATCTTCGTTGAAGCATGTGGACTCTGAGTTGCAGCATGCATGTGGGATTTAGTTCCCTGACCAGGGATTGAACCCAGACCCCTTGCATTGGGAGCACAGAGTCTTAACCACTGTGCCACTATGGAAGTCCCTCCAATATTTATTGTTTGTAGACTTTTTAATGATGGCCATCTGACCAGTGTGATACCTCATGTAGTTTTGATTTGCAATTCTCTAATAATTAGCTATGTTGAGCATCTTTTCATGTGCTTCTTTTTTTTTTTTTTTTTTTTTTTTTTTTTTTTGCTATTGAGCTGCATGAACTGTTTGTATTTTTTTTTGGAAATTAATCCCTTGTTGGTTGCATCATTTGCAAATATTTTCTCCCATGCTGTGAGTAGTCTTTTAATTTTGTTTATGGTTTCCTTTGGTGTGCAAAAGCTTTTAAGTTTAATTAGGTACCATTTGTTTATTTTTGTTTTTACTTTCGTTACTTTAGGAGGTGGCTCCAAAAAGATATTGCTGCAATTTATGTCAGAGAGTGTTCTGCCTGTGTTTTTCTCTAAGAGTTTTAGCATATCCGGTCTTACATTTAGGTCTTTAATCCATTTTGAGTTTATTTTTGTGTATGGTGTTAGAGAATGTTCTAGTTTCATTCTTTTACATGTAGCTATTCAGTTTTCCCAGCATCACTTATTGAAGAGACTGTCTTTTCTCCACTGTATATTCTTGCCTCCTTTGTCGTAAATTAATTGACCACAGGTGTGTGGGTTTATTTCTGGACTTTCTATCCTGTTCTATTGACCTATATTTCTGTTTTTGTGCCAGTACCATACTGTTTTTGATTGCTGTACCTTGTAGTATAGTTTGAAGTTGGGGAGCCTGATTCCTCAACCTCCATTTTTCTTTCTCATAATGACTTAGACTATTCATGGTCTTTTGTGTTTCCATATAAATTTAAACATTTTTTGTTCTTGTTCTGTGGAAATTGCCACTGGTAATTTAATAGGGATTGCATTGAATCTGTAGGTTGCCTTGGTCATTAGTCCAAGTCATTTTGACAATATTGATTCTTCCAATCCAAGAACATGGTATATCTTCCATCTGTTTCTGTCATCTTCAGTTTCTTTCATCAGCATTTTATAGTTTTCAGAATACAAGTCTTTTGCCTCCTTAGGTAGGTTTATTCCTAGGTGTTTTATTCTTTTTGATGCAATGGGATTATTTCCTTAATTTCTCTTTCTGATCTTTTGTTGTTAGTGTATAGAAATGCAACATATTTCTGTGTATTAATTTTGTATCCATCTTGTTCCTGCTCTTAGAGGAAATGGTTTCAACTTTTCACTGTTGAGTTTGATGTTAGTTGTGGGTTTGTCATATATGGCCTTTATTATGTGGAGGTAGGTTCCCCTAGGCCTACTTTCTGGGGAGTTTTTATCATAAATTGGTGTTGAATTTTGTCAAAAGCTTTTTCTGCATCTATTGAGATGATCATATGGTTTTTATTTATTCTTTTTTTCTTTCTTTATTTTTTATTCTTTCTTTTATTCTTTCTTATTTTTTTATTCTTTTTATTCTTCAATTTGTTAATATTCTTCAAATTGTTAATGTGTATCACACTGATTGATTTGCAGTTATTGAAAAATCCTTGCATCCCTGGGATAAATCCCACTTGATCATGGTGTATGATCCTTTTAATGTGCTGTTGGATTTGGTTTGCTAGTATTTTGTTGAGGATTTTTGCGTCTATGTTTATCAGTGATATTGTCCTGTAATTTTCTTTTTTGTGGTATCTTTGTCTGGTTTTGGTATCAGGGTGATGGTGCCCTCATACAATGAGTTTGGGATGTTCCTTCCTCTGCAGTTTTTGGAAGAGTTTGAGAAGGATGGGTGTTAGCTCTTCTCTAAAGGTTTGACAGAATTCACCTGTGAAGCCATCTGGTCCTGGACTTTTGTTTGTTGGAAGTTTTTAAATCACAGTTTCAATTTCAGTACTTGTGATTGGTCTGTTTATATTTTCTATTTCTTCCTGTTTCAGTCTTGGAAAATTGTACCTTTCTGAGAATTTGTCCCTTTCTTCTAGGTTGTCCATTTTATTGGCTTATAGCTGCTTGTAGTAGTCATTTATGATCCTTTATATTTCTGTGGTGTTGTGACTTCTCCTTTTTATTTCTAATTTCATTGATTTGAGCCCTCTCCCTTTTCTTTTCTTGATGAGTCTGGCTAAAGGTTTATCAATTTTGTTTATCTTCTCAAAGAACCAGATTTTAGTTTTATTGATCTTTTCTATTGTTTTCTTCATCTCTATTTCATTTATTTCTGCTCTGATCTTTATGATTTCTTTCCTTCTACTAAATTTGGGCTTTGTTCTTCTTTGTCTAGTTGCTTTAGGTGTAAGGTTAAGTTGTTGGAGATTTTTCTTGTTTCCTGAGGTTAGATTGTATCGCTGTGGACTTCCCTCTTAGAATTGCTTTTGCAACATCCCATAGATTTTGGATGGTCATGTTTTTGTTTTCATTTGTCTCTAGGTATTCTTTATTTCCTGTTTGATTTCTTCAGTGATCCATTGATTGTTTAATAACATATTGGTAGTTTTGTTTTGTTTTGGCCACAGTGCGTGGCATGCGGGATCTTAATTCCCCAACCAGGGATTGAACCTGTACACCCTGCAGTGGAAGTATGGAGTCTTAACCACTGAACCACCAGGGAAGTCCCAGTAACATGTTGTTTAGCCTCCATGTGTTTGTGTTTTTGACAGTTGTTTTCTTGTAGTTAATTTCTAATCTCATAACGTTAGTGGTAGGAGAAGATGCTTGATATGATTTCAGTTTTCTTAAATTTACCGAGGCTTGCTTTGTGGCCCAGCATGTGATCTATCCTGGAGAATGTTCCTTGTGCACTTGAGAAGAATGTGTATTATGCTGCTTTTGGATGGAATGTTCTATAAATATCAATTAAGTCCATCATGTCTAAGATGTCATTTAAGTCCTGTATTTCCTTATTGATTTTCTGTCTGGATAATCTGTCCATTGAAGTAAGTGGGGTGTTAAAGTCCCCCAGTATTATTGTGTTACTGTCGATTTCTCCTTTTATGACTGTTAGTCTTATTTGCCTTATATATTGAGGTGCTCCTATGTTGGGTGCATATATATTTACAATTGTTATATCTTCTTCTTGGATTAATCCCTTGATCGTTAGGTAATGTCCTTCTTTGTCTCTTGTAATAGTCTTTATTTTAAAGTCTATTTTGTCTGATATGAGTATTGCTACTCCAGCTTTCTTTTGATTTCCATTTGCATGGAATAACTTTTTCTGCCCCCTCACTTTCAGTCTGTATGTGTCCCTAGATCTTAAGTGTGTCAGCATATCTATGGGTCTTGTTTTTGTATCCATTTAGCCAGTCTATGTCTTTCAGTTAGAGCATTTAATTCATTTACATTTAAGATAATTATTAGTATATATTAGAGCATTTAATTCATTTACATTTAAGGTAATTATACGTATGTATGTTCTTATTGCCATTTTGTTAATTGTCTTGTGTTTGTTTTTGTAGGTCTTTTTTCTTCCTTTCTTCTTTTGGTCTCTTCTCTTGTGATTTGATGATTATCCTTTCGTTTTAAACATTTTTTTAATATTTATTTACTTATTTGGCCACGTCGAGTCTTTGTTGCAGCACACGGGATCTTCGTTGTGGCATACAGGATCTTTAGTTGCCCCACTTGGGATCTTTTAGTTGCGGCATGCAAACTCTTAGTTGCGGCATGTGGGATCTAGTTCCCTGATCAGGGATCAAACCTGGCCCCCCTGCATTAGGAGCATGGAGTCTTAGCCACTGGACCACCAGGGAAGTCCCAATTTGATGACTGTCTTTGGTGTTGTGTTTGGATTACTTTTTCTCTTTTGTCTGTGTATTATAGATTTTTGGTTTGCGGTTACCATGAGGTTTTGATATAGCAGTCTATATATGTACAAGGTTGTTTTAAGTTGCTGGTCTCTAAATTTCAAATGCATTTCCAATATCCTGCATTTGTACTCTCCTCACAATTGCTGGTTTTGATGTCATAATTTTCTGTGGATGATTTCCTATCTTTCCTATATTTTGCCTTTGCCAGTGAGCTTTCCCATTTGTAATTTTCTTGTTTCTAGTTGTGGGCTTTCCCATCTAGGGAAATTCCTTTACCATTTGTTGTAAAGCTGGTTTAGTGGTGCTGAATTCTCTTAGCTTTTGCTTGCCTGTAAAGCTTCTGATTTCTCCATTGAATCTGAACAAGAGCCTTGCTGGGTAGAGTATTCTTGGTTGTAGGATTTTTCCCAAAAGCACTTTTAAAGGCCGTCTCCTGGATGGAGGCACTAACTGACAACCGTGACAGCCAAGTTCATGATCAGGCTTGTGGGAGTCAGCTCATGTATGCTCACCGCCATGGCAACAACCTGAGGGCCTCGTAAATAGGATCCCAATGCCAAGACTCTGGGACTCTCCTGTCCTCTCCCCCACTCCCTTCTCACCCCCTTTAGAAGGCCCCCTCCAGACCCCAGGCCTAGCCCTTGATGGAATCATTGTACCCCAGTAAACCAACCTGTGACTTTGGGACACACTGCAGGGCTGCAGAGGAAACCTTGCCTTTGAAAATGGTAAAAGAGGTTCACCCCCTGGGCAAAAAGGATGTGTGAGTGTTGGGGGAGTGAAATCATAATGATCAAAGTTACTCTCACTTTGTTTCTTTTTAAAATAGGCCTTTCCTGGCTGAGGTATAGCCTACAGTCTGGTAATGAAGTGACTACCCCCAAAACCCTCCAATCCCCCACCTTTCTCCCCTCAAATGCACGAGGACTGTCAGTCACCCTACCTGTCTGTGGGCTCTCCCCTACCAACTGTGAGCCTGCCTTTCCTCAGTTCTGCGTAACCTGCCCTACCACAGACCTGCCTTGCTGGATAAAAGCACAGATCAATAAATGAATCAGTGGGTCACCAAGCCCAGGCTCCCATCTTGGCCCACTGGCAGCCTTTGGCCCAAGTTTCTTTAGGTCCCACCTGGCCCATTGGCCTCTTAGAGAGCAAAGCCAAGCACCTTGCTGAGTTGCAGGCCACCCTCAAGCCCCAGCAAACTCGACAGGACTGATTCACGTGGACTGGTTGTGTCTTTGGATTTGGACTTGGAAATTTCACAGGTCGGGGGCAAGGGCTCATCCCTGCCCTTCACTCACAGCCGCCCAAGGAAAAAGCTATATTCCTAAGTGTGCCTCTGCTGAGCTGCTGGGAGAGCACCTGGAATGGAGGCCACTCTCCCCTCAGGGAGGAGCCCCTGGAAAACAAGAATCTGTGACTGGAATGAGGCAGCCGAGTAACCGCCGTTGCTGTGGGAATTTTTCTCTAAGGTCAGAATGTGCCTGAACACAGCAGGTGGACAAATGGCCAAGGTAGAGGTGTGATAACATTCACCCAAGAGTCTGTGACAGCAAAATCCTGGAAGCTACCTAAATGCCCGGCATTTTAAGTTGGATAAATGAAATGATGCATATTTTCACTTGCAGTGGAATACAATGGATGGTCTACAGCCAACAAATGAAGGACAGAGCTATATTTACCCGTGTGGAAAGATTTCCATGACATATTGTTGAGTAAAAAGAGTCGGTTATGAAACCGTATATGATCCCATTATCATAAAATATCACACACACACACGCACACACACACACGGAGCTGTCTGGAAATCTGTTCACCAAACTGTTAACAGTAAGTATCTCCAGTTGGTGGAATTTAAGGGCAATTTTTACTTTGTTCTTTAAATTCTAGATTTTGAATTTTAAAGCATTCTAAATAACTAATCATTTTCACTTGGGAATGAATAAATAAACAAGCAAACAAAAAATAAAACCTTCAGCTGTCCCAATCACAGTCCTGATGTCTCACGTCCTCTCATCTCTTGCCAAGCACTTCTGAGTCGGCCCCAACGAGGAGCAGAGCTGCTGGAGGACCAGGCTTGGAGCTACTCCATGCTAGATGTGGATGTGGCTCTACCACGAGCTGTGGGACCTTCAAGAAGCCAGTGAACCCTTCAGAGCCTCAATTTCTTCCCTGAGTGTCTGCCTCATGGGCTGGTGGGAGGTGATAAGAGTGGGTCAAGTGCCCATGTGGTCTTCTGGAGGGGATGGAGTGAGGTCCTGCCTGCCCAGGCCAGTCCAGGAGCTCAAACTCAAGGCCTCATGGACCGGACACCCATGCCTGCAAGTCTGACCTCTCCCGCTTCTGCAACTGTGTGATCTTGAGCCCACACCATCCTGCCAGACTGTGGGAAGACATGGGAGGAAGAAAGAGAAATCTATGAGGCCAGGATCATCCTGAGGGAAGCAGACAAAAATCCAAGCTCAGTGGGGTCAGCTACAAGTGCCTCAGAATTAGAACCCACCAGCCTTAGGGAGGTCTGGGGGCCTGAGCCCAGGATCAGATAGGCTGCTTCAGGCAGGGTGGGGACAGAAAATCGCCTCTAGGCCCCTCCACCCCCTCACTCATTCACACTCTTGGCTCCAGGGCACTCTCATCCCAGCCCCCAGCCCCCCACCCTCTTCCTTTACTAGTTCACGGCTTGTGGAGGATGCTAGAGCTGGAAGGGCCCTCAGTAAATCAGCTTGTCCAATCAGTGCGACCCAAGCCCTCATCTTTCAGGAAAACAAGGGCAGGACTTTCTACTGATGGGAACATAGCTCCAGGTTGAAACTCAGAGTCTAGTCCCCAGGTCTGGGGTAACAGAACACAATGCACAGTGACCAGCACACACCAGTGCATTCCCTTCCATCAGTACCCCAACCCAGTTCACCACCTGGGAAAGCTTTAACAATCGCTCCACAACTATGTTCTGGAGGTCCTCATTGGCCAGTGGACCATAGGTGATCCGGCAACAAAATCCCATTTTGATGTCTATTCCTAGCAGCGCTCCTGGCACCACTATTCACTGTCGTAGGTTGGTTCCCCAGAAAACGTGCTCTGAGACAGATGTGTGCAGGTTTACTGAGGAGAGCATTCAGGAACAATACCTACGAGGGTGTAAGGATTCATGGAATGGGCAGAGAGGAGTTGAAATGCAATGCTGTAGTAAGGCAGAACCTGGTTGATCCTACAAGGAGCTCTGATGTCCTTCAGGTTATCCTGCCTTACAGCAGGATAACTCAACCCTCCAGCGATGCAGGTTTGAGGGGGAGGGTGCACATGACCTTAAGCAGGGTGGCTCTCTTCAGCTGAGGGCAAGTCCCAGAAGGAAACCCAGCAGCAGGGGAATGAGAGCCTCAGTCCTGAAGGGGCTCTGGGCAGCAGACCACAGCCTCCACTACAGCGGGGGGTGGGGGGGGAGAAACTTGCCTGAGATCACACAGCCAGTAAATGATGCAGTTGAATTCAAATCCAGATGGCGAAAGCCACATCTTTTTTTTTTTTAATTTTATTGAAGTGTAGTTGATTTACAATGCTGCATTAACTTCTGCTGTACAGCAAAGTGACTCAGTTTTTTAAATATATATATATATATTCATATTCTTTTCCATTATGGTTTATCACAGGATATTGGATATAGTTCCCTGTGCTATACAGTAGGATCTTGTTGTTTATCCATCCTATACATACTAGTTTGTATCTGCTAATCCGAAGCTCCCAATCCTCCTCTCCCCCTTGGCAACCACAAGTCTGTTCTCTATGTCTGTGAGTCTGTTTCTGTTTTGTAGATATTCTGATTTGTGTTGTATTTTAGATTCCACATATAAGTGATAGCATATGGTATTTGTCTTTCTCTTTCTGACTTCACTTAGTATGATAATCTCTAGGTCCAACCATGTTGCTGCAAATGGCATTATTTCAGTCTTTTTGATGGCTGAGTAATATTCCATTGTATATATGTACCACATCTTCTTTATCCATTCATCTGTTGGTGGATATTTAGGTTGTTTCCATGTCTTGGCTATTGTGAACAGTGCTGCTATGAACATAGGGGTGCATGTATCTTTTCAAATTATAGTTTTGTCTGGGTATATGCCCAGGAGTAGGATTGCTGGATCATATGGAAACTCTACTTTTAGTTTTTTAAATATCCTCCATACTGTTCTCCATAATGGCTGCAGCAATTTACATTCCCACCAACAGTGTAGGAGTGTTCCCTTTTCTCTACATTCTCTCCAGCATTTATTGTTTGTAGACTTTTTAATGATGGCCATTCTGATTGGTGTGAGGTGGTACCACACTGTAGTCTTGATTTGCATTTCTCTAATAATCAGTGATTATGAGCATCTTTTCATGTGCCTATTGACCATCTGTATGTCGTCTTTGGAGAAATGTCTGCCCATTTTTCTACTGGGTTGTTTGTTTTTTTCTTGCTGAGTTGTATGAGCTGTTTGTATATTTTGGAGATTAATCCCTTGTTGGCTGCATCATTTGCAAATATTTTCTCCCAGTCCATAGGTTCTCTTTTCATTTAGTTTATGGTTTCCTTTGCTGTACAGAAGCTTATAAGTTTGATTAGGTCCCATTTGTTTATTTTTGCTTTTATTTCTATTGCCTTGGAAGACTGACCTAAGAAAACATTGGTATGACTTATGTCAGAGAATGTTTTGCCTATGTTCTCTTCTAAAAGTTTTATGATGTCGTGTCTTATATTTAAGTCTTTAAACCATTTTGAGCTTATTTTTGTGTCTGACATGAGGGTGTGTTCTAACTTCACTGATTTACATGTGGCTGTCCAACTTTCCCAACACTACGTGCTGAAGAGACTGTCTTTTCCCCATTGTATATATTCTTGCCTCCTTTGTTGAAGAGTAATTATCCATAGGTGTGTGGGTTTATTTCTGGGCTCTCTAGTGTGTTCCATTGATCCATATGTCTGCTTTTGTGCCAGTACCAAGCTGTTTTGATTAGTGTAGCTTTTTAGTATAATCTGAAGTCTGGGAGGGTTGTGCCTCCCGCTTTGTTCTTTTTCCTCAGGGCTGCTCTGGCAGTTCTGGGTCTTTTATGATTCCTTATAAATTTTAGGATTATTTGTTCTAGTTCTGTGAAAATTGTCATGTGTAATTTGATAGGGATCGCATTAAATCTGTAGATTGCTTTGGGTAGTATGGCCATTTTTACAATATTAATTCTTCCAACCCAAGAGCACGCAAAGCCCACATCTTAATCTCAATACTCACATGAATGTCTAATTCTTAAACGGTGTGCTTACTGTGCTGGGCTTTGTACCAGACACTATCTGTAAATTATATGGCTTACCTCTCAAAGCAACCCTCAAAAGCAGGTATATAGTATTACAGCCACATTTTACAGTTGAAGAGCCTGAGGCTTCGTGATAATAAGTAACTTCCCCAAGGTCACTCAATTATTAGCTAGGATTTGAGCCCAGAGCCATAATAAGGCCATACTTTACTGACAAATTGGACCCTTGTTCAGTAGCTTATGGATTACGTGCATTTTTTGAATGTTTTTTGGAGTAAGAGGAGAGCATGGTGAACTTGACCTCTGTGAGTTGCCCACTGGTCTGCAGACTGACAGCTGGCTGAGGAGGCTGAGCCCACCCAGGGTCTGCGCTGACCTGCAGGCTCCCTGCTCTAAGTCTGGCCGGAGGAGTCCACACCTCCCTCCTGCTCACAGCTCAAGTCTGCTCAGGGCCGCTGGTACCGGTGCCAACCAGGTGACGCAAGGTTTGGCCCCACAATTGCTGCAGAGCCCTGGTCCTCGGACTCCAGGAAGCTCAATTTACAGAGCTGTAAATGGGGGTCATCCCCATTATCATCCTTGCCTTGCTCCAGAGGTCCCTTTGAGAGGGCTGCTGGTGAGAAACAATTATAATACAAACTACGTTGCAAACCACGAGTGCTAGTTGTGTTCTGCAGCATCATCAGCCCCAATAGAATTTGATCTTTGACAGCCAGCAACCCCACATTCCTTGGAAATAGTGTGTTTCCTCCTTGGGGGTGGGGTGGAGCCCTCTCTACCCATGACGGGCTGTCCTGGGAACCCAGATCCGTGTGCCCCGAAGCCTGGCAGCTATACAGGGAAGGCTGACAGGGAGGAACAGACCAGAGGTCCTCTTGCCATGCTCTCCCCAGGCTCTTCTCTCCCCTCCTCAATTAAAACTTTGTGTTTGGGAAAGGTCCTCCTCCCCCCGCCCCAGTTCATCAAGGGCAGAGACTGAGCCGGCCCTCTGTCCACTGCATTCCCAGGGCCAAGCTCCATATGGAACATAGCTAGGACCTAATAAGGTGTTTGCTGAAAGAGAGAGAGAGAGAGAGATTAAAGGAAAGAAGGAAGGAAGGAAAGGAAGGAAGGAAGGAAGCGAGGAAAGAAAGAAAGAAAGGAGGGAGGAAGGAAGAGAAAGGGAGAGAGAGAAAGAGAGACAGAAAAAGGAAGAGAGAAAGGGAGAGAGAAAGAGGGAAGGAAAGAAAGAAAGGAAGAGGAAGGAAGGAAAGAAGGAAGAGGGGAAGGAAAGAAAGGGAGAGAGAGAGAGAAAGGGAGAAAGAAAGGGAGAGAGAGAGAAAGGAAGGAAGGAAGAGAGAGAATGGGAGAGAGAAAGAAAGAATGGGAGAGAGAGAAGATGGTAGTTTCGCATTCTGGAAGTGGACTGCTCCAGTGGGAGTTCCCAAAGCGCTGAGCGGCCTCGTCCTCCCCGGCAACTCCTGGACTATGGAGCTGCTAAAGAAAGGGTTACTGTTTACATCAGGGCTGGCCAGTGTCTCTTCCTGGTCCTGAGGCTGACCCCTTTCCCAGGATGTGTATATAGTTTGCTGGGTGGCTTAAACAACAGAAATGTATTGTCTCAGTTTTGGAGGCTAGAAGTCCAAGATCAAGATGTCAGTAGGTTGGTTCCTTGGCTTGTAGATCACCCCAATCTCTGCCTGTATCTTCACATGCCATTCTCCCTGTGTGCCTGTGTCTCTATATCCAAATCTCCCCTTTTCATAAGGATATCAGTCATAATGGATTCAGGCCCATCTTAATGACCTCATCTTAACTAATTCCATCTACAGCAACCCTATGTTCAAATAAGGTCACATTCTGAGGTACTGGGGGTTAGGACTTCAACATGGGAATTTGGGAGGACACCGTTCAACCCACGACAGTTTGCTTGTATTCTGTTGGTCAGGGTCGGGCAGAGAATGCCTCAGTGTCTCTGTCCTACCCCTACCAATGCTGAGCTGTCAAGATGAATGATGTCTGGGTGGGATCCCCCAGCCCCAAGATGTGCTCTGACCCTCCACTTACCTTCCCTCAGCAAAGAGGCAAAGGAGCAGGTTCAGACAGGTCTGACCTGCAGATAGACAGAGCCTGGCTCAGTTCTCTCCACAGCTTTGACACATCTGGGAGAGAGAAGCAGCTGGCTCTCCCAGTGCCAGTTACTCTGGAGTGTGCTCATGTCCCAGCCCCAGTTCCCCCACCCTCCTTCCTTTCTCTCCTCCACTTTCTTTTTTCTCTCTCAGCTCCAGCTGCCCTAGGGTATCAAAACTGGCTTCACCCATCGTGGGCTGGAAAGGAAGCAAATGGGCAGTGTGGCATTTTCCAAGGATGTTGCATTTTGTACCATCAATTACCAACGTTCATCGTTACCTCATCTCTCCCTCCTGCCACTGCCATTCTACAGGACAGGCAAGTGAGGCTATGAGAATCACTGGACTTCCTGGGATTTGAACCCAGGCACAGCCAGCAGAGCACAGTGGTGGCAAGTCGGTGTCGGCACACCTGCCACAGCGAGGGCAGGACTGCCTGCCTGCAGCCTCCAGGACACCCCAGCCAAAGTCCAGGTGCAATTGCCCTTATCTCCTGTGCTCAGATCCACCGGATCATCTCAGGGCCCTGGTCAGGGGGGCCCCTGACCCAAGCCAGGAAGCCTGGGTAAGCGTTTGTGGGAGTGTGGGCTCCTCACTGATAACAGAAGTGCAGGCCCCACCCAGGTTAGAGAGGGGCTGGGGACTGAGCTTATCTCTGAAAGGACAGAATTTTGCATCAAAGTTTGTTAGCCGTTGGCTGCTCAGCTGAGCGTCAGGGCATAAAGTCCCTCCTTTTGAGGGGCTGCCAAGAGCTGAGAGCAGTTTCTGCCTGCAGGTCTGTGCCATCAGCCCTCCTGGACCAGAGACCTACAGCAAAGAATGGGTATGACTAGTGGGGAGGGACATGCAGGCTGACAAGGGCCACCTGCCCCAGCTACTAAGCTCGAGGGTGGTTTGATTAACTTACTTCTTTCAGTAAGAGACGCCAGCCTGCGTCAGTGTATGTGCATGTACCCACGTGTACATGATGGATGTGTGTACACACGCGTAAGCATGTACACCCTTTTCTAGACCTTTCCTCCTGCAAAAGGACAGGGTTGCTGGCTCCTGCTCAAGAGAGGATGACAGGAAATGCCCTCCCCCAGAGGTGTCTTAGGACTCCAAGCTTTTAAAGCCCTTACTCTTCTTCCCATTTCCATTTCCATCAGAGGCTAAAGAACTTTTTAAAAGTCAGGCCTCCTTCCTCTCCCAACCTTAGGTTTCCTCTGAGACCTACAAGTGGTGAGGTGGAGGTTGCTTTAATAGAAATGCATCTGCTTTGCAGAATCTCGTCTTAGGCAGCTTTATATTTTTTTTTTATTGTGGTAAAATATACGTGACATAAAAACTTAGCATTTATATTTATATATATATATATATATTTTTTTTTTTTTGCGGTACGATTTTAAGTGTACAGTTCTGTGGCAATAAGTACATGTACACTGCTCTGTAACCATCACCACCATGCATCTCCAGAACTTTTTCCTCTTCCCCAGCTGAAACTCTGTATACATTAAACGCTAACCTCCCATTCCTCCCCAGCCCCTGGCAACAGCCATCCTACTTTCTGTCCCTATGAATTTGACTACTCTAGGGACCTCATACAAGAGGAATCATTTATCATTTTGTGCCTGGCTTATTTCATATTTCCCATAGCATTATATCTTCAGGGTTCATCCATGTCATGTGTGTCAGAATTTCATTCCTTCTTAAGGCTAAATAATATTCCATTGTATGTCTCTATCACATTTTGTTTATATATTCATCTGTCGATGGACACCGTTGCTTCCCCCTTTTATTGCCGCTATGTACATGAGTGTACAAGTAACTTTTCGAGTTCCTGCTTTCGATTGTTTTGTGTATATACCCAGAAATGGAATTGCTAGATCATATGGTAACTTGGTCTTTAGTTTTTTAAGGAACTGCCATGCTGTTTTCCACAGAGGCTGCACCATTTTACATTCCCACCAACAATGAACAAAGGTTCCAATTTCTCCATACCTCTTCAGCACTTGTTATTTTATTTTTCTTTTTTGTACTATCCATCCTAACTGGGTGTGCAGAGGTTTCCCATTGTGGTTTTGGTTTGCATTTCCCTAATGATTAGTGATGTCGAGCATCTTTTCTGTGCTTATTGGCCATTAGTATATCTTCTTTGGAGAAATGTCTATTCAAGTCCTTAGACAACGTAAGATTTTTTTAAAACTCCTATTCTTAATGCTCTGAAGGTTGTTATTGGGACCATTTCTCTCTGAGATTTCTTGCAGCCCATCCTGGGGCTAGATCTGCTGCCACCCAGACATTCCTGTGGGAACAGGAGGTGAGGGAGCCATGAAGAGAAGTCTCGGCCAGCTTGAAACCTGGCCTGGAGGACTTTGCTCTCAGGAGTTCAGACCTTGAGAAATCCAGAAGCTTGAGTTGAGCTGGAGCCAGTTTCTGGATGGCTCAGCTCAGAATGCATGCCTCCCCCAAGAGATGCCAGTTTTGAGGGGGTTTTACCTGGGCTGGGAGGGCAGCTGACCCAGTGCCTGGTGCTGGGAATGGGCAGTGCCCACCTCCAAAGCTGCCTTTGGGCTCCCAGTCACTTGAGATTTTCTGGGGAGAATTTGCTATCCACAGGCCCCATGACCACTAGGGTCACTTAGCACATGCTGAGACCTTTCTGCTGATAGGAAAGATTACAATCAGGTTTGTATCCAGAAGGTGGTGAGTTTATCATCTGCCTCAGTTCAGAGTTTATCATTATTACCAACCCACAAGGCCCATCTCCTGTTTTATTTATTTATTATCCCCCTTTATCCCTGGGCCCAGTTCTTGCCCCCATTCCTCCTTGACGCTGCCAGGGGCATCCATTCTACTGTGTTTGATGTGCTTCCTTGCATTTGTGTAAAGCATGTGTGTTTTCATGGGTATGTGTCTTGAACTAATATACGTTGTCCTGTGCTAATAAATCTCATTCTCCTTCTCACTTTATCTTTCACTTAATGCGATGTTTTACAAACCAGTCCAGATCCCATGATGTATTTCTAATTCACAGAGGATTTCATCCTGGCTGTCACCTTTGGGAGACGGTCAACCAGGTGCTGCCATCTCCTGATACACCTTCACTCTTGAGATTTTTAACTGAGTCAAACAAATCATCTGTATCTTTCCTTTTTTTGTTTGTTTTTGTTTTTTCCCTAAACTATCTCTTCCTGAGGAAATGTCTTCATTAAAATCTTCAACCACAATTGGTGAGCTGTTTTCTCCTGCAGTTCCGTCAGTGGCTGCTTTATATATTTTAAGACTATTGTTTGATGTACATGTTTGTGGCCACTTTACCATATGTTATATCATTCTTTGACAATATGATGCTTTTTAGTCTTGAATTATATTTTGTTAGTTATTAATGTTGCTCCTCTGGCGTTCTTTGGTTCATATTCACCTGATACACCTTTTTCTCTGTTTCTTTTCAATCTTTCTCTATCATTTTGTTTTAAGTGTATCCCTTACAGTCAAGGTATCAACACTAAGAGCTTCTGTCTAGATATATACAGCCTTTATATAATTATAATTAGTGACACTTTATTTATAATTATTATTAATACTATTAGGACTTATTTCTACCTTATTTTATATATTCTATTTACTATACATCTTATTGTTGCTTTTTACTTTCCTGCCTTCAATTAAATAGTCCAGTTTTCTTCTGGTTTGAAAGTTTTTTTTTATAACCATGTAAAATACACACCTGTGAATGATTGAATAAATACATTGGAGGAGAGGGACAAATCTCCCTTACAGAAGAATTTCAAATGATAAATGGAGACGGAATGAGTGAAATAGAAAATCAACATTAGAATACTGCACAGTGGGGCTTCCCTGGTGGCGCAGTGGTTGGGAGTCCGCCTGCCGATGCAGGGGACACGGGTTCGTTCCCTGGTCCGGGAGGATCCCGCGTGCCGCGGAGCGGCTGGGCCCGTGGGCCGTGGCCGCTGGGCCTGCGCGTCCGGAGCCTGTGCTCCGCGGCGGGAGGGGCCGCAGCGGCGAGAGGCCCGCGTACCGCAAAAAAAAAAAAGAATACTGCACAGTGATTCCTGCAGGTAAGACCCGCAAGTAAATGCAAAAAGCAGGGAGCAAAACCCTCAGAGGAAGCAGGATATTTGCATAGACTCAAAGTGTTTCCTCCAAAATATTGTTAATTGCTACACTAGTTTTAACAGTTTTCTTTGATACTCTTCCCTCAGGGAAAAGGAGTTTAACTCCTCTCCCCTTGAGATGGGCTGGACTTAGTGACAGGCTTCTCATGAATAGAATCTGGAAAGGGAAAAATAGTAACTTTACAGTGGAGAAGTCTGACAGACACCACCTTGACCACATGAACAGGACTAATGTTACCAGTAATAAATCACGTTGTTATCAATCCTGTATGATTTGATGAGGAGAGCACTTCATCTCTCTGGGATTCTCCCCCCAAGATCCATAACCCCAGACTAATCATGAGACGATATCAGACAAACCCAAACTGAGAGATATTCTATGAAATTACTGACCAGCATTCTTCAAAAGTTAAGGTCATGAAAAACAAGGAAAGACAGATACAATTGTAGCTTATCCCTTATCTAGGGAGTAATGATGACGGAAGTGCATCACAGTATCCTAATGGGATCCTGGAACAGAAAAGGCATTAGTGGGATGTTAATTTCTTAGTTTTGGTGACATGCCATGGTTATATAAAATGTTAACATGAAGGGAAGCCATGCTACATGAACTGTCTTTACAATTCTTCTGCAATCTAAAATTATTCTTAAATAGAAGTTTAAAAACTACAGCTATATATGAAAAGCTTAAAGAAATAATAAAGCAATCACAGAGATGAGAAATAATAAAGCAACAAGAGAATACCAGGAATGAACAGACAGATTAATATTTTTTGAAATGAAAAGTATAATTCTTAAAATATCAGTTAAGCACAGATAAAGAGAAGTGGGAGTTAATAAACTCCAAAGGTGCAACACTGAGAGATAAGTAGAGAGAAAACATAAAGGAAGCACTAATTAAGAGATAGGAAGGTTAGACTAAAAAGCTCTATTATAAGCAAATGTATATAATCAGATCCTCAAAAAATGGAGAATAGAGAGAATGAAGGAAAGAAAATATTTAAAGGGATAATGGCTGTGAAATTTTTAGAACTAGTGAAAAACATGATATTAGAGGTTTAGGAACAAAAATGCATACATAGCAGGATAAATAAAAATAAATCCATACCTAGACACAGCTCAGTAAAACTGAAGACACAAAAGACAAAGGTAAGATCTTAAAGACAGCCAGAGAGAAAGGAGAGGTGGCCCACGAAGAATCCACAATTAGAAAGACAGTGGACTCCTCGGCAGCAACACAGAAGTCAGAAGATAGTGAATATAATCTTGCAAATGTTGATAGAAAATAACTATCAACCTAGAGTCATGAACCCATAAAACTATCTTCCAAGATTGAGGGTGATAAAAATTGAGAGTTTACCATCAAGAAACCTGCACTATAGAGGAAAAAATGACTTCACAAGAGCAGTCTAAGATTTAAGATGAAAGAGGGTGTGCTGAGTAAGTAAATGGAAATAACATTATATAAACCAAACAACCATTGTCTTTAAAAATAATAATGGTAATTTTTATAGATTTTATCAACCTCAGAGGTTGTGCCAGTTTACATAGCCACCAGCAACATAAGAAAATACACATTTCTCCAACTCTCTGATAACCTATTACCAGACTTTATGATTTTTACTAAACAAATAGGTAAAAATGTTATCTCAGTGAGTTTTAATTTACATTTCTTTTACCATGAATCTGTTGACATGTTATAGTTATTCTTTCCTAATTTTTTGCCTTTGCCTGTGATTATAGTGTCTTTTGCCACAGAGAATTTGTTTAATTTATGTAGTACCATTTTCTCTTTTTTTTAAAAAGAATTACTGTTTTGGGGGGGTTTTTTTTGGCTGCATTGGGTCTTCGTCACTGTGTGCAGGCTTTCTCTAGTTGGGGCGAGCGGGGGCTACAGTTCATCGCGGTGCACAGGCTTCTCATTGCGGTGGCCTCTCTTGTTGCGAAGCACGGGCTCTAGGCGTGTGGGCTTCAGTAGTTTGGCACGTGATCTCAGTAGTTGTGGCACACGGACTTAGTTGCTCCGCAGCATGTGGGATCTTCCCGGACCAGGGCTCAAACCCGTGTCCCCTGCATTGGCAGGCAGATTCTTATCCACTGTACCACCAAGGGAGCCCTCTCCTTTTCTTTTAAGTCTCCTGGGTATTGTGCCATACTTCGAAGTGCTTTCTCATCTGCAAAATTATTTTTTAACTCTTCCATTGCTTCTTCATTTTGTGGTTTCAGTTTTTTAATGTTTACATATTTGGTCCGTCTCAGAATTATCTTGCTGTGAAGTATATGGTATTGATAAAACACTTATTTTTTTTTCAGATGACTACCCTGTTTGCCTAGCAGTTTTATATTGAATAGTTTTCCTCCGCTGATTTGGAATTGTGACTTTATCATATCCTAAATTCCCTTGTATTTCAATCTTTTCCTGTACTTTCTATTCTGTTCCATTGATCTGTCTCGCCCTGTGCCTGTACTACACTAGTTTAATTATAATACGCATGATAAGATAAGACATTTTAATTGCTGATAAGTCTGGTTCCCTCTCATTTGTCCTGGATATTCCTACTTGTTTCATTAAAAAAATATATGCTGCTGGTATTTTTTTTAATTGAGGTAACATTGATTTATAATATTTAACCTGTTGGTATTTTTATTGGACTCTTGTTAAATTTATACAACCTAGAGTAATGGACTTTCTAAAAATGTGGAATTTTTTTCTGTTTGTTCAAATATTTTTAGTATCCCTTAGTAGAATTTTAAAGTTTTATTAATGAATATATTCCATAAATCTCATTAAGTTTATTCCTAATTTTTTTATTTTCATTTTGTGTTGTTTTATAATTGTAAATAGATTTTCTTTTATTAAATTTTTTTATTGAAGTATAGTTGATTTACAATGTGTTCATTTCTGCTGTACAGCAAAGTGATTCAGTTATACATACATACACACACATATATATATTCTTTTATATATTCTTATCCATTATGGTTTATCACAGGATATTGAATATAGTTCCCTGTGCTATACAGTAGGACCTTGCTGTTTATCCATTCTATATACAATAGTTTGCATTTGCTAACCCCAAACTCCCAGTCCATTCCCCCCGCAACCCCTCACCCTTGGCAACCACAAGTCTCTCTCTTTTTTTTTTTTAAATGTATTCATTTTATTTATTTTTGGCTGCACTGGGTCTTCGTTGCTGCACACAGGCTTTCTCTAATTGCAGCAAGCGGGGCTACTCTTCGTTGCGGTGTGCAGGCCTCTCATTGCAGTGGCTTCTCTTGTTGCAGAGCATGGGTTCTAGGTGTGCAGGCTTTAGTAGTTGTGGCTCACGGGCTCTAGAGCACAGGCTCAGTAGCTGTGGTGCATGGGCTTAGTTGCTCTGTGGCATGTGGGATCTTCCCGGACCAGGGATCGAACCCATGTCCCCTGCACTGGCAGGCAGATTCTTAACCACTGTGCCACGAGGAAGCCCCACAAGTCTCTTCTTTATGTCTGTAAGTCTAGATATGTTCATTTGTGTCATGTTTTAGATTCCACATGTAAGTAATAGCACATTGTATTTGTTTTTCTCTTTCTGACTTACTTCACTTAGTATAATTTCTAGGTTCATCCATGTTGCTGCAAATGGCATTACTTCATTCTTTTTATGGCTGAGTATTATTCCATTGTATATATGTACCACATCTTCTTTATCCATTCTTCTGTCGATGGACATTCAGGTTGCCTCCATGTCCTGGCTATTGTGAATAGTGCTGCTGTGAACACAGGGGTGCATATGTCTTTTCAAATTATAGACTTGTTCAAATATTTTTCCAGGAGTGGGATTGCTTGATCATATGGCAACTCTATTTTTAGTTTTTTGAGGAACCTCCTTACTGTTCTCCATAGTGGCTGTATCAATTTACATTCCCACCAACAGTGTAGGAGGGTTCCCTTTTCTCCACAACCTCTCCAGCATTTATTATTTGTAGACCTTTTAATGATGGCCATTCTGACCGGTGTGAGATGGTACCTCATTGTAGTTTTGATTCGCATTTCCCTAATAATTAGCAATGTTGAACATCTTTTCACGTACCTGTTGGCCATCCGTATGTCTTCATTGGAGAAATGTCTATTTAGGTCTTCTGCCCATTTTTCGACTGAGTTTTTTTGTTGCTGTTGTTGAGTTGTATGAGCTGTTTGTATATTTTGGAAATTAAGCCCTTGTCAGTCACATCATTTGCAAATATTTTCTCCCAGTCCATAGGTTGTCTTTTCGTTTTGTTTATGGTTTCCTTTGCTGTACAGAAGCTTGTAGATTTGATTAGGTCCCATTTTTTTATCTTTGTTTTATTTCTATTGCCTTGGGAGACTGACCTAAGAAAACATTGGTGTGATTTATGCAGAGAATGTTTCGCCTATATTCCCTTCTAGGAGTTTTATGGTGTCAGGTCTTATATTTAAGTCTTTAAGCCATTTTGAGTTTATTTTTGTGTCTGGTGTTCTAACTTCATTGATTTACATGTGGCTGTCCAACTTTGCCAACACCGCTCACTGAAGAGACTGTCTTTTCCCCAGTGTATGTTCTTGTCTCCTTTGTTGAAGAGTAATTATTCATAGGTGTGTGGGTTTGTTTCTGGGCTCTGTATCCTGTTCCATTGATCCATATTTCTGGTTTTGTGCCAATACCATGCTGTTTTGATTACTGTAGGTTTGTAGTATTGTCTGAAGTCTGGGAGGGTTATGCCTCCTGCTTTGTTCTTTTTTCTTAGGATTGGTTTGGCAATTCTGGGTCTTTTTTGGTTCCATATAAATTTTAGGAGTATTTGTTTTAGTTCTATGAAAAATGCCATGAGTTATCTGATAGGGATCACATTAGATCTGTAGGTTGCTTTGTGTAGTATGGCCATTTTGACAATATTGATTCCTCCAATCCAAGAGCATGGGTTATCTTTCTATTTCTTTGAATCACCTTCACTTTCCTTTATTAATGTTTTATAGTTCTCAGTATATAAGTCTTCTCGTCCTTGGTGAGAGTTATTCCTAAGTATTTTATTTGTTTGCTGCAATTTTAAAAGGGATTGTTTGTTTTCAGTTCTTTTCTGATATTTCATTGTTAGTGTAAAGAAATGCAACCAACTTCTGTATGTTAATCTTGTATCCTGCTACTTTGCTGAATTTATCAGTTCTAGTAGTTTTTGTGTGGAGTGTTTACGGTTTTCTATATATAGTATCATGTCATCTGTATATAATGACAATTTTAACTCTTCCCTTCCAATATGGATACATTTTATCTCTTTTTTATGTCTAATTGCTGTGGCTAGGACTTCCAATACTATGTTGAATAGAAGTGGTGAGAATGGTCATCCTTGTCTTGTTCCAGATTTTAGTAGGAAGGCTTTCAACTTTTCACCATTGAGCATTATATTGGCTGTGGGTTTGTCATAGATAGCTTTTATTATGTTGAGATATGGTTCTTCTATGCCCACTTTGGTAATAGTTTTTATCATAAATGGATGTTGAATTTTATCAGATGCTTTTTCTACATCTATTGAGATGATCATTTGATTTTTGTCTTGTCTTTTGTTGATGTGGTGTATCACATTGATTGATTTGCGTATGTTGAACCATCCTTGCAACCCTGGGCTGGATCCAACTTGGTTGTGGTGTATGATCTTTTTAAATGTTGGTTTATGGTTTGCTAATGTTTTGTTGAGAATTTTTGCATTTATATTCATCAAAGATAGTGACTTGTAATTTTCTTTTTTGCCGTGTCTTTGTCTGGTTTTGGTATCAGGGTGATGGTGGCTTCATAGAATGTCTTTGGGAGTGTTCCCTCCTCTTCAATCGTTTGGAAGAGTTTGAGAAGGATCAGTTTAAGTTCTTCTTTTTATGTTTGGTAGAATTCGCCTGTGAAGCCATCTGGTCCTGGACTTTTGTTTTTAGGGAGTCTTTTTTATTACAGATTCTTAAATAGATTATTTTCTTCCATTAGTTTTTCTAACTAGCTGTTGTTTGTAAATGTGAAATCTATAGTTTCTGAATATTAATTTTAAACCAGACATCTTACTGCATTATTTTGCTATTTGTAATATTTTCTTTTTAATAAATTTTTTTTAAAAAAAAAGAGTTTTAGGTTCACAGCAAAATTGAATGGAAAATATAAGGAGTCCCCGTATACCCCCTGCCCCTGCCCTTCCCCTGCCACATACACAAGCTCCCTCACCATCAATATCCTACATCAGAGTGGTACATTTATTACAAATGATGAACCAACATTGACATATTACCAACCAAAATCCATAGTTTACATTAGAGTTCACTCTCTGTGTTGCACATTTTTTGGGTTTTAACAAGTGCATAATGACATGTATCTATCATTATAGTATCATACAGAATAGTTGCTCTGGCCTAAAAATTCTGTGCTCCATCTATTCATTCTTCCCCTGTCGTGAACCTCTGGTAACCACTGATGTTTATACTACTTCTATAGTTTTGCCTTTTCCAGAATATTATACAGTTGAGATCAGTATACAGTTGGCTACAGTATGTAGCCTGTTTAGATTGGCTTCTTTCACTTAGCAATTTGCACTTAAGCTTCCTCCATGTCTTTTCATGGTTTGATGGCTCACTTCTTTTTAGCACTGAATAATATTCCGTTGCCTGCCTCTACCACAGTTTATTTATCCATCCATCTACTGAAGGACATCTTGGTTGCTACAGAGTTTTGGCAATCACGAATCAAGCTGCTATAAACGTGCGTGCAGTTTTTCACGTGGACATAGGTTTTCAACTCATTTATGTAAATACCAAGGAGCACAATGCTGGATTGTATGATAATAATATGTTTAGTTTTGTAAGGAACCACCAAACTGTCTTCCAGAGTAGCTGTACCCTTTTGCATTCCCATGAGCAACGAATGAGAGTTCCTGTTGTGCCACATCCTCACCAGCATTTGGTGTTTAATACATTTTGAGTCAAATCCTTTGGGTTTTCCAGGTATAAAATTATGCTATCTGGAAATAGTAATTTTTCCTCTTCCTTTCTGAGTTCTATACTTCTATGTTCTACTCTTGTCAAATCACATGGGCTACTACATACAGAACAATGGATGTAGCTGTAAAATGACAGCTGTAAAAGTGGACAAATCTCTCTTGTTCCTGACTTTGAGTTGGGAGAGCTTCTCTCTACTAAGCACAATGCTGCCTTTAATATTGAGATAAATATATTTTATCATGTTAAGGAAGTATACACCTACTCCTATTTTATTAAGAGTGTTTACCAAGATTCAGTTGTTGAATTGTTCCGCCTTTATAGAGGTAATCATATGATTCTCCTTTGATCTATTAATGTGGTAAATTATATTGATGGATTTCCTAATATTAAATGATTCTCATATTTCTGGAAGATAGCTATTTTTTTAATTACTTGAATTCTTCACACAAAGAAACTTTCTTATTTGAACCCTTGTCTCTGAAAAAAAAAATCAAATGTGCAAAATACAAAGAAGCTACTCATCAAGTGCTCCTGTTCCTTTAAGAGATCCAAGTTGATTTATATATGAAAAACCCATTCCCTATGGCTGCAGAGGCACAGAAAATGGCCCAAAGGAAAACCCTCCCCGCCAATACAAATATGAAGCTTTGCTTAGCTTTAGGTCAGACAAGGGGGGCTCTTTGCCTGAGGACCCTCCCTGGGCCCAGGGAGCTATGAGGCCCAGAGCCCCATCTAGCCTTCAGGTGAGTCACTCCCACCTCTTAGGGTCACCAGTCAATTCTGTTAATGATTTGAGATCTGTTTCTCAACTTCTTTCACTATGCTGGGGGCCCAAGGCCAGCACTCCTCATGAGGGAGTGAGGGAACAGGAAGCAAGGAACAAAGGTCAGCATCATCTGGGCATGGTATGTCCTTTGAGTTTCTTGGGAAATGGCTTTCTGGGCTCAGCAAGGAAATTTGAACTCATGGAAAATGGGAGACCTTCACTTCTACAGAGCAAATCCCTGTGATCACCAGCCTACTGCTTCTCTGTGTTTCTGGCCCTGTCCTTAACTCTGATGCTGTCCTTCTAGCTCTCTCTTCCCAGCTTGGATGGGCCCTTGTCCCTGAGTTTCTGGCGGCAAGTCAAGCAGCCTAGGCCGTCCACGTCATAGATACAGCCCAGGCTTCCTTAAAGGCTTCAACTGGTGAGTTCCTGCTTTGCTGAGACAGAGCCAAAAGGAAACAGCCCAAGTCAGGCAGCACCACAAAACTTAGGCAGAACCATATGAAACTGTCAACAGTCAGCTAGTTTTGACCTTCAAAAAACAGCTCTGGGGCTTCCCTGGTGGCGCAGTGGTTGAGAGTCCGCCTGCCGATGCAGGGGACACGGGTTCGTGCCCCGGTCTGGGAAGATCCCACATGCCGCGGAGCGGCTGGGCCCGTGAGCCATGGCCGCTGAGCCTGCGCGTCCGGAGCCTGTGCTCCGCAACGGGAGAGGCCACAACAGTGAGAGGCCCGCGTCCCGCAAAAAAAAAAAAAACAAAAAACAAAAAACAGCTCTGTTACATTGTTCAAACACAAATGCTGCCTTTGAGACCAAAATAGTCACAGAACCAAATCTGTGGTGCCACCCAGTGGTCAGAGCAAGCAAATGGTGCTTGTTTCATTAATCATGATGGTGATGATAACAGAATAACATTTCTGTTTTATCTGAAATAACAGGTGGGAGTTCCCACTACGTGCTGGGGGTTAGAGCTTTACACAAGTGATTATTTAATGCTATTGTGGTTTAGGGTAATAATTACTTATTTTTATATACTACAAACAGCTCTTCTGAGGTAGGCAGTAGATATTACTATCCCCGTTTTATAGGTGAGAAAAAGGAGGCTCAAGGGATTTAAGCAAGTAATGCAGGATCACACAGCTGAGGGAGGCAGACCTAGGTCACACTCTTCACATTCTGTGGTTTCCCTTCCCGTTTTAGGGAGAAGATGAGGCTTCCACACTGGAAATTGAAACTCGCAGAGGTCCCAGGCCAAGCTGATCCCGGTGCACACACCTGATGTCTGAGCACTTCGTGTCATACAGGAGCAGAAGATGTTAGTAGAACCATTAAGGTAGGCCATTAAATCAATAGTTCAAAAATGATATTAAAAAGTTTATTAAAATTTTAAAAACTGTATATTTTTTTAAAATTTGGGACTTCCCTGGTGGAGCAGTGGTTAAGAATCCACCTGCCAATGCAGGGGACATGGGTTCGAGCCCTGCTCTGGGAAGATCCCACATGCCACGGAGCAACTAAGCCCGTAAGCCACAACTACTGAGCCTGCATGCCACAACTACTGAAGCCCACGCACCTAGAGCCTGTGCTCCACAACAAGGGAAGCTACCCCAATGAGAAGCCCGTGCACGCAACGATGAGTAGCCCCCACTCACCGCAACTAGAGAAAGCCTGCGCACAGCAACAAAGACCCAATGCAGCCAAAAATAATAAATAAATCAATAAAATTAATTTAAAAGAAAGAAAGAAAAATCACCACTAAAAAAAAAATTGATGAAGTAATTGTCAGCTTAGTGAAGTTCACTCTGGAAAATTCTGTCCAAAAATTAATCAGGATTTGTGTAACTTGGATTAAGTGTTTTAATTCAAATCTTCCTTTGGGGAAAAAGTGTCTTTCAAATCAAATGGCCAAATACTCCCTCCCATGATGCCATGGCTGCTTCCTCCCATCCTTTGCCTAGGGGCCAAGAGAAGAAGCTGCTTTGTTAGGCAGGCTGAGGAAATGGTAAAGCGGGCAGGATGCCCACCACCACCAAGGCTCCTGAGCTGGTTGGGCACAGCGAATTGGGAGGGCATCACAATGGCCAAGCCATGGGATACTGGTCAGAGCCATCCTGGCCAGAGAGGGCCAGGACTATTTCAAGTGACTTACCTCCAAGAGCTTTGCGGTTTTCTAGAGACGACAGTGTCATTTTACAGATGGAGAAGCTGGAGCACAAAGGAATCAGCCTGCCCAAGGTCACACATCTGTCTAGTTGGTGGCAGATCCAGGTCATTACCCAGGTGCTGACTCCCCATCCCAGCTCCTTCTAGACCCCGGATGAGACGGGAAACAGTGTTGCTACAACTGACCTACGACTTGTGAGCTAGAAAAACCACAGGATGACCTGAGCCAGGACCTCAGCTGCTCTGGAGCCTGCACCATCTGAGAATTTTGTCCCGCTCCATGTGGGTCCAGGGCAGAGAGAGGAGGAACTGAAGACAGTTCCAGCACAGGCTCTGCAGCTGTCTTTGTTTCCTAGAGTCTAGTCCTGATTTCAGATGTTGACAAGGAGGAGGAAGATGAACGAGGAGGGGGGACAAAGGAAGAGCAGGGGGGACTGGAGGACTGGAAGAAGGGGACCCTGACCAGAGAAGAGAAGGCCTCGGGGTTACGTGGTTACACCTTCAGGCTTAGTAAGGGCTCTCATACCAGGCTGCTGCTTCTCATGTAAGCTTTGTATATCCGTCTGAACTCTTTTAGCTGTGCCCATGTATTACTTTGATTAAAAACGTAGGCTCAAGCAGGAAAGACTTCAATTAGACCCAAGGAAAATGAAGGGTGACAAAGCCCTGCCCTGGCAAGTAGAGAGATGAAGATCCCCAGGGGGTAGGGGACCCAAGGGAGGGGCAGACAGCACCTTCCAGCTGGGCCAGAGTGGGGGAAATGAGCCCTTGTCTATACTGTATTCAGTACTTCAAACATCTGGTATTTACTGTATGTACATAATATCTCAGTAAAGTAGGTAGGGGCTGTTTTGTTGTTTTTTAATGTGAGGGCTGCTGTGCAGCATGAAAGGGAATACAGGTGAAGGGACTCTGCTTAAGACCTTCCAAAAAACTTTTGGGCACAGAGGGCAGGAGTCTCTCCTCTAGGCCAAGTCAGCCTCCCCCGGCAGGCTTAGTGAAACACTCCCGCGCTAGGGGGCAGTAGTCGCCGGCCACCACAATCCGTCCACAGCCCCGGGGAGCCAGAGGGACCCCAGAGGGACCCGGGAGGCTACGAGCCCCCCAGTGGCGCACCGAGCTCCGTCATGGAGCCCGCGAGTTGGGGGGTCGGTCACCCCACGGAGGGACCAGGAGCGGCGGGCTCGGCGGGCCTCGCGTCGGGGAAGGGAGCCTGGGCTCCCGGGCACACAGTGACCTCCTCCGGTCCCGGCTATCGGGCAACCCTGGGCTAGTGACCTGTCCCCCACTTGTGGAATGCAGAGGGGGGAAGCGGCGCCCGCCGCTGCACTCTTTCCAGGGTGCAGTGCGCTGCGGCGGCGGCGGCGGCGGCTGCAGAGAAGGAGCTGCGTCCGGGTGAAACCGACCCTGTGTCTTCGGCGCGGCTTCCCAAACCAGGCCCGCAGAGCCTGTCCTCCCTGACCTGCTCCACCAACAGAGCAGGTCATCTTATCCGGAGCAAGCCCCACCCACAGAGAACTCAGAAATTTTCCTTTTGAATGACAAAGAAGTATGGCCTAGAAATGTTCTGCTTAATTGCCCCGCGTGCTAAAAAGGCGGCTCACCAGGCGTGGCTCGCCAAGGAGGGGGCTGCTAGGGGAAAGGGCTGGAAGGGGGGGAGGGGAGAGACCAGCCGCTGCCCGGCGTGCCACGGCCCAAGGGCCACCGGGGACCCTCCATCGTCCCCCCCCCCACCTCGCTGGAACCGCGAGGGACGCCTTGGGCGGCCCCGCCCGCCGGTGCGCTGGTCTCCAGCCCTCTCCTCCACACCCCCGCCCCGCCTGGTGCACTGCGTGGCTTGCCTAATTCCCTGGACCGGACAGAGGCGGCCGCGCTGAGGACACGCCACCCGGCTCCAGCCCTTTGGTCGGGCGGCTCCGGACCCACCCCCTGTGCGCGCTCTAGCGGGGCCGGAAGCCGCCAGCGGGTCAGGTGCAGCTCGGAGCAGCGCTCGGTGAGTCGCCCAAGCAGCTCGGGAAGAGTTGATGGGGGTCAAGGGGGAAGGAGGGAAGGTCAGGGAGGAAGGCGATTGTTTCCATTCTTACCTTTGCTAGCTGCCCAGAGACCAGCAGAAGCTAGACTCAGGAGGCAAGCAAGGGACCTTTGGCCTCCACATTTCGGGGGCAACTTTCCTCAAACCGGGATCCGCCGGCTCTAAGCACTGACCGGCCCCAATCTAGGGGAGACAGGAAGCTCGCAGTTTTCTTGGGAAGGGGAAGGGAGGCTGTGGGTATCCTCCACTTTCGAGCGCTAGCTTTGGACCCAGACAGAGACCTAGACTTGAATCCTCTCCTACTACCGTGTTGTTGGGTGGTTCCGTAACTTTACTGAGCCTCACTTTCCCCATCTATAAAATGGGACTATAATGCTACCTCCCAGGGTCCCTGTGAAGATGAAGCCAAAAGACGCTGCAAAGTGCTGAGCCCGAAACCTGTGAGCACAGGTCCGCATGTACCGGAGAAGAATCGCCACTTCCGGTCTCATGGGGTGCCCTTCGGGCCAGGCCTGTCCTCTCGAAAGGTGAGGGGATGGCCTCCCTGACCAGGAGTCACATGGGGGCACAGACAAGAGCCAGAGCCCTGTCACCAAGGCCGCTCCAGGCGACCCTGTGGCGCTCTGGTTGGTGGCTGTCCCAGCCTTTGCGTGGGATGCACGTTATGACAAGGACACTTTTCCTTAAGGAGGACACCCCCCACCGTACCTTCTCCCCCGACGCCTTCACCTCGGGAAACTGGGAACCACTGTCGAAATCATTAACACCTGGAAACTCCCTGCTACAGAGCCGAGTTCCCATTTTCCAGGTGGGAACCTCGAGGTCACAGATGGTTAAATGATGTATGCTAGTTAATGGAGATACCTTACTCTCTTCCACTCTCCCTTATGTATGTTTAATGCCGTGTGTTGCATTCTCTGTTAATCAAAGGATAAACATGGGTCCGTTTGGGCAGCCAGAGAGGGAGGCACCAGGGACACACATTGCAATGCTTCCACGATGGGGCGCCCTGCAGGGTTTACTGCAGCGCTCTGGGTCGAGGTGAGGATGAAATGCAACACCAAACAGGAAAATGGACTCAGGGAAGCCACTCTCACTCTCTGCCCCTGGGATGGACCCCGGAGTTTGGAACAAGACTTTGCCCTTGAGGGACATGGTCCTGGCGCGTTTTGAGACAGAGAAGACGCCTTTGGCTGCTGCGCAGGGGCCCCCTTCTCCAGCACTCCTCCCATGCAGTCTTTAAAACCTGCTCCGAATACTGACTGGATCCCGAAAAGGGACTGAACCTTGGGCCCGCCGCCCTTTCCCATAAAGCAACGACCCTGCAGTTTTGTCAGGAAGAAGTTTAAGTTTGAAGGTAAAGACGTCCCTCGGACCATGCTCATTCACAGTTGTGTCTCCAGGACACGATGCTACGCACACAGTGGGCGGCAGAGAAATGTGGGCACCAAGAGCCAGCCCTGGCCCTCTGACTCAGTGAGAAAGACAAGTGTCTCTGCCCAACCTTCCTGTCCTCTCGCTCCACTGACAGTGATCTCTTCCCCACCTTCCTTCCCACCCACCCCAACCCGCGCCCGGCGTAGTGGTTTCTGCTTCTCTCTACCCCTGCCACTGAGATGGTCTCTCCCTGCTGCCTGAGCTCTGACATCCCCCGCATACGCGCATACGCGCGCGCGCTGGATGCCCCTGTCTGTGGTTATCGTCAACCCCTCCCCTGCTCCACAGTCGAATCTCCACAGCCCTGGGCGCTATCCCTTTATGCCAAAGCCTCTCGTTCCCTCGTCCTTGCAGACACCGGAGGATGTGGGATTTGCAGGATTTGGATCCCCGCTGGGCATCTCAGTGAGCTTATAGGCATAAATGAGCAGGCTTGCATACTGATTGGGTTTAGGTGAGTAGTTGCCATGCCCCATGCTGTTGGCTCCACCCCCCTAGAACACCCAGCGGGACCACTCCTCCAGCGTGGCCTCAGCCTGGGGAGCCAGACGCTGGTTGAGCAGCGGGGGTCTTCTTCTGAAGAGCTCCCACACTTGTTAAGCTCAATGCCCCGCTACGTTGCCATCTTCTCCAGGGATCCCCGACTCTATCCTTGACCCTAGCCCCACTGTGGTCCTATGCAGGTGGGCTCAAAGCGCTGAGATGGATACGAATGGCTCCCAGAACTGGGGGTCCTCAGACAGTACAGAGAAGCAATCAGACGGTACCCGTGGTCAGTGCACAGCCTAGTGCAAGGCCTGGCACAGGGTGCTGGCAAAATGGGGTCAGGGAGAGCTTCTTGGGGGTCCAGGCAGTTTGTTTAATCCATCTTCACAACAGCCCTGAGGTAGGTTATACTCATTTTACAGATAAATTATACATTGGAGTCGAGAGATTAAGTGCTCTTTCACCATGACAGAGCAAGGATTTGAAACCGGGTCTACTGGATGCCAAAGCTTGTCTTAACCTCCATATTATAATCATATCCCACCAAGGAAGCAATGTGAGCGAAGAATAGAGGAGGAGGCTACAGGAAAACGTAATGTTCCTGGAGCACCAAGCTCTGTACACAAAGGGGTGAGAGTGGAGGCTGGAGAGGATGCTGGGGGCCTTGGAGAGAGCCATGGAAGTCACAGTCAGGAATGTGGACTTGGTCCTGAGGGTGGTGAGGGGCTGACCCCCCACCCCGAGGTTTTATACAGGAAAGAAATGCACTCTCTCTCTGGCTGCGGTTAAGAGGGTGGGTGCAGGTCGGGGGGAGGGAAAGCAGAGAGGTGACTGCCATGTGCTCTAGATCTTGCTTCTGGATGTTTTTCTCATTATGCACACACAGAAAATGATTCCTTTTGTATGACACACTGGGGTAATAAAGGAGAGGGCTGCTTGCAGCTAGAAGCAACCAACCCAGGGGCTCCAGCCATCTAAAATCCCTGCACAGCCACCCCTATGGCTGAGGAATCTCAGGCAACATGTATCCCGGTCACAGTGGACCTGGACTTAGGTAGTGACAGTGAAGGATGAGGAACAAGTGCTGGACTCAAAGGATGATTAGGAAGCAAAGTTAGTGTCACATAAAAGGTGTGAAGATGGGGCTTCCCTGGTGGCGCAGTGGTTAAGAATCCACCTGCCAACACAGGGGACACGGGTTGGAGCCCTGGTCTGGGAAGATCCCACATGCTGCGGAGCAACTAAGCCTGTGCGCCACAACTACTGAAGCCCGCACGCCTAGAGCCCGTGCTCCGCAACAAGAGAAGCCACCGCAATGAGAAGCCTGCACACCGCAATGAAGAGTAGCCCCCGCTCGCTGCAACTAGAGAAAGCCCGCGTGCAGCAACGAAGACCCAATGAAGGCAAAATTAATTAATTAAATAAATTTTAAAATTTTTTAAAAAGGCATGAAGATGGCAGATGACCCCTGGGTCTCTGGACTGAATAACTGGATAAACTAGTTCCCTCACTGCTGCAGGGAACATGGGGGTAGGGCTGGGTCATGGGGAAATGATGCGTTCTTTACGGCTGCCCCGTGTTGGAGGTGCAGAAGCCCAACAGGAAGTAGATCAGGGTTCTGGAGTCAAACAGACGGGGTCCAACTCCTACGTTCATTAGCCTACTCATTCAGTTACCCTGAGCAAAAAACTTGATCTCTCTAAACCTATTCTTTCATCTATAAGATAGGGATAAGAATAGAATTACAGGGTTGCGATGAGAGTAAAATGAGATAATGTACTGTGCCTGGGATGCAATAGGTATCTAAAAATGGCAATTCTATTATTGTTTCTATTCATTATTATTATCAGTAAATCTGAAGCTCAGAAAAGAAACAATTTATGATGTCGTCAAAAGGAAATTGAAACCATGAGAATAAATAAGATGACCCAAAGAGTGTGGTTGATGAGAAGGGAGCACTGACATTTCAGGAGTGGACAGAGGGAGAGGCGCCTAAGAAGAAATGGTCAGGGAAGAAGGAGGAAAGCCATCAATCAGAGCCTGGCATCATGGCAGCCACACACATGACGCAGCTACACAGCTGATCCTCTGTCTCACCTCCTCCTTGCTAACAGAACCTGATGTTCTTAGGGTAAGCCCTCTCCTCTGGATGTCTGTGTGCCTCAAAGGAGGCAGCCCCACAGCCCCAGCTCCCCTGCACTGGAAGGTGGATTCTTTACCACTGGACCACCAGGGAAGTCCCAAGTCTTTAAGCCAGTTTGAGTTTATTTTTGTGTATGGTGTGAGGGTTTGTTCTAACTTCATTGACTTACATGAGGCTGTCCCAACTTTCCCAGCACCACTTGCTGAAGAGACTGTCTTTTCTCCATTGTATATTCTTGCCTCCTTTTTTGATGGTTAATTAACCACAGGTGTTGGGTTTACTTCTGGGCTCTATTCTGTTCCATTGATCTATATGTCTGTTTTTGTGCCGATACCATGCTGTGTTCACTATTGCAGCTTTGTAGTATTCTCTGAAGTCTTGGAGGGTTATGCCTCCAGTTTTGTTCTTTCTCCTCAGGATTGCTGTGGCAATTCTGGGTCTTTTGTGCTTCCATATAAATTTTAGGATTATTTGTTCTGGTTCTGTGAAAAATGTCATGGGTATTTTGATAGGGATCACATTAAATCTGTGGATTGCTTTGGGTAGTATAGAACATGGCTATTTCTTGTGCCAACCTAATATATATATATAATTGTATGTGCATTGTTAGGTGTGGGATCATTTTTAATCCCATTATTGGCTCCAGGGATTTTTTTCTTTTGGGGGAGGTAGTGCCTAATGTGAATTCATGCTGAAAACCTATATGAGGGTAGGCTCATGGATACAGACTCTCAGGGGAGATTGCCCTACCCCAATTCATTAGCATCAGAATCCAAGAAAGGCAGTTTCCCTGAGAATTTGGACCCCAGAAAAACTTTAGATGTTGGAATCATCAGATCTAGCCTATCAAATAAGTACCCTTAATATAATATAGTAAATAAAAGAGAGCCTCGGGCTTCCCTGGTGGCGCAGTGGTTGAGAGTCCGCCTGCCGATGCAGGGGACATGGGTTCGTGCCCCGGTCTGGGAAGATCCCACATGCCGCGGAGCGGCTGAGCCCGTGAGCCATGGCCGCTGAGCCTGTGCTTCCGGAGCCTGTGCTCCGCAACGGGAGAGGCCACAACAGTGAGAGGCCCATGTACTGCACAAAAAAAAAAAAAGAGAGAGAGAGCCTTGAAAATATGACAAAAGAGGAAGCAGATGTAGAAAAAAATCAAACAACTCCTAGAAATGAAAAATCGAAATTTAAAATTCAATAGATAAGTTTAACAGCTGATTAGGTACAGCTGAAAGGATGATTAGGGACATGGAAGATAGAACAGAGGAGAGGCAGAGAGATGGAAAATATAAAATAGAAGTTTAAAAGACATGGAAGATAGACCAAGAAGATGTATCATACATTCAGTCATAATTCTAGAGAGAGAGTAAAGATGAGGGAAGAGGCAATATTTGAAAATATAATGGAGGATTGCTTTCTATAGATGACAAAGGACCCTAATCCACAAAGTCAAGGAGCCAAAGAAATTCCAACTATGATTAAAGAAAAATGCACACTCAGAATCATCATAGTAAAACCATAGCACATACTATATTAAATATTAAAACATTAAATAATGTACTGCATTTTATAACATAATAGAAATCGAGGATAACTTCCAAAGTGTTAGAGAAAAAGGAATGAAGAAAATAAAAACCAATCCAAAAGAAGGCAAGAAAGGAGAGAGAAACGAAAGATAGAAAGGCATGAAAAAAGAAAACACAGTATAAGATGGAAGAAATAAATATATCAATAATTGCACTAAATTTAAATATTTTGAAATAAAGCTGCATTTTAAAGACAAACATTGTCAGACTGGGTAAACAAAATCCAGCTATTTGTTCTTTACAAGAGACATGAAAGTATAAGTGTACAGAAAGTTTGAAAGTAAAAGGGTGGAAAATGATGTACTAGGTAAATACTAAATAAAAGAAAGGTCATATACCTATAGGAGACAAAATATTTTAAGGGAAAAAACTTATTAGAGATAAAAAGATAACTGTATAATGATAAACTATTCAATTTTCTAATACGGTATAACAATTTTAAAAAATGATATAGTTTCAAAAATGAGCTGAAATGACAAAATTACATGGAAAATTAGTCAAGGCCACTATCTCATGAGCTATTTCAACACACATTTCTGTGATTTTCTGTGAATAAGCAGTAGATAATCATAAAGGACATAAAAGATTTGAGGAACACAATTAACAAGCATGATCTGATGAGCATATATAGAACTCTATATCCAATAACTATCCAATATATGGTATTTTCAAGCATCCGTGGAATATCTGCAAAACTGGACCATTAAAAATTAAATGCTGGGGGTCAGGGCGTGAATAGGCAGAGCACAGAAGTTTTTTAGGGCAGTGAAAATACTCTGTATAATACTATAATGGTGGATACATGTCATTAAACATTTGTCCAAACCCGTAGAATGTACAACACCAAGAGTAAACAGTAATGGAAACGGTAGACTTTGGGTGACAATGATGTGTAGATGTAGGTTCATCAGTTGTAACAACTGTACCACTCTGGCAGGGGATATTGATAATGGGAGAGGCTATGCATGTGTAGGGGTTGAGTGTATGTGGGAAACTTCTATACCTTCTTCTCAATTTTGCAGTGAACCTAAAACTGCTATTAAAAAAATAAAGTCTTTTTTTTAATTTTTTTTTTTTTTTTTAAATTTATGGCTGTGTAGAGTCTTCGTTGCTGTGTGCAGGCTTTCTCTAGTTGAGCCGGGGCTACTCTTCATCGCAGTGCACGGGCTTCTCATTGCAATGGCTTCTCTTGTTGCGGAGCACGGGCTCTGGTAGTTGCAGCACGTGGGCTCAGTAGTTGTGGAACACAGACTTAGTTGCTCCGTGGCATGTGGGATCTTCCCGGACCAGGGATCGAACCCATATCCCCTGCATTGGCCGGTGGATTCTTAACCACTGCACCACCAGGGAAGTCCAAAAAATAAACTCTTAATCAAAAAATCAACTGCTTCAGCCATAAAGCATTAGTCAAGGAAGAAATTACAATGGAATTAGAAAATATTTAGAAACAAGAGCTGATGAAAATATTACATAACAAAACCTGTGGGATGCAGTTAATATAGTATTTAGAGAAATATATAACCTTAAATATTTCTCATAGAAAAGCTCAAAAATTAATAAGCTCAAAAGTTAAAGTCTCAGAATTAATGAGCTAAGTGTCCAATCAAAATAACACCCCAAAAAGTAAAAGGAAGAAAAAAAACTATAGATAAGAAAAAATTTTTAAAAGAAGATGAACAAAGCCAGAAGTTGATTTTTTAAAAATATTCATAAAATTGACAAAATTCTGGTGACAATGATCAAGAAACAAAAAGAAGGTACAAGTAACCAATATTAGGAATAGAAATGAGTTAAGAATACAAGTCACAAACTAGAAAAGGATATTTGTCATGCAATAAAGACTATATAAAGAATTCCTATACGGAGTAAGAAAAAGATAGACAGCCAGTGGTTCAAAAGGAATTCCACAGAAGAAACATTTCACAAATTTTTGAAAAGGTGTTCGGGAATTCCCAGGCAGTCCAGTGGTTAGGACTCTGTGCTTCCACTGCAGGGGGCACAGGTTCGATCCCTGGTCAGGGAACTAAGATCCCGCATGCCTCGAGACGCAGCCAAAAAAGAAAAAGGAAAGGTGTTTAACCATATTAGTAATCAAGGAAATGCATGTTAATACCTATGAGATTCACAAAATCAAAACGTCAGACAATACCAAGTATAAGTGAGCATATGAAACGGGGGCACTACACTATCTGCTAGCTGGTAGCAACCTTTGGAAAACAGTTGGCCTTATCTGAAGTTAAAAGTGTGCATACCCATATGGATCTTTTGCCTAAAACACCTTTTTTCTTAATCTTACTGAAAATATCTTTGTTTATTTCTGAATTCTTTCTTCCTTTAACTACAACATTGATTTCTTCATTTTAATTTTAAATACATCCTTCTTATTCTCTTGATAATGGGATTTGACTTTCTCTTTTTGAATGGGCATTTATTCCCTCACCCAGCTTATATTAAACATTTTAGTATCAAGATCCCGTTAAAAATTTATTGAGGACCCCAAAGAGCTTTTGTTTATGGGAGCTGTAGCTATTTACCATATTAGAAATTAAAACTGAGAAATTTTTAAAAAAATAAAATAAAAAACTATGCATACCCTATGACTCAGGAATTCCATTTCTAGGTATGTACTTCAGAGAACTCTTGAATACAAATGTTTATAGCAGTTTATTTTTCTTTGTTATGAATAAAAAAGAAAAATCTTGTAACCCCCTGGAGGTAACCTAGCTGATAAACAACAGTAGAAGGGTAAGTAAATAAGCTTCAGTATATTCACCCAAGGGAATACCGTACAGCAATGAAAGGAACTGCAGCTACAGAGAACAATATGGTGAATACCATTATCAGAACATCGGGGGAAAAAAGCAAATCATCAGTGAGTTACATAAAGAATTATCCCATTGATCTAAAATTCAAACAGTTACAAACACTGAATTATTTAGGGTGTGATGGTCAGTTTTTTGTGTCAGTTTGTGTAGGCTAGAGTTCCCAGTTATTCAGTCAAACACTAAGTGTTGCTGTGAAGGTATTTTATAGATGCATGAAAGTCCATAATCACTTGATTTTAGGTAAGGGGGATTATTCTAATAATAATCTGTATGGACCTGTTGTAACCAGTTGAAAGGCCTTCAGAGCAGAGCCAAGGCTTTCCTGAATAAGAAGAAACTCCCACTGTGGACTGCAGCTTCAGCTCCTGCCCAAAAGTTGCAGCCTGCCCTTCCCAGTGGCCTACCCTGCAGATTTCAGACTTACCTAGCCAGCCCCACGAATGCATAAGCCAATTCCTTGCAATAAATCTTCTTAATATAGGCCTCCTACTGATTCTCTTTCTCTGACTGACAGATTTTGGTCCTGGAGGTGGTTCTAGAGGAAGAGAATCTTAAGGATAAGTTTCCTGAATAGGTCCTGGACTTGCTGGAACTGTTTCTGTAGTCTGATTAGATTTAAAGGCACAAATGACTCTATTTCAAGTGGTAAAGAGGGTACTGGTAGTCCATGGAGTGATGATATTAGAGATATGAAAAATATTGATATTGGATACTCCAGGCAAGGGTTTGGATGACCTTTGAAATTTTTTTTTTTTTTGGCAATGCCACGAGATTTGTGGGATCTTAGTTCCCCAACTAGGGATTGAACCTAGGCCCTCAGCAGTGAATGCGCTGAGTCCTAACCACTGGACTACCAGGGAAATTTCCTGGGTGACCTTCGAACATTTTAGTCAAACTAAATAGTATAATGAGATTGGCTGGTGGTTCCTAACTGTGCCGGACAAATTGGGAAAAGAGAAGGATAAGCTCAAGGCTTTAAATTCCCAGCTCAAGATCCTCATAAAATGACCCAAAAGCTGGCTGAAAAACAAACCCCATATCTCACTCTGTGAGTGGCTGAATTATAATGCAAATTGAATTCCCAGTCTCAATGGTATCTACTGTTAAAGTGAGGGCACTGATTGCGAAGAGATGGGATACTGAAAGTTGGAATGAGGACAAGTGGGAAGACCCTGAGAGGGATGGAGACGTTGAGTCCCTCAATTCTGGTGAGACTTTTCGAGCAGTAGAAGCAGACTTTCCGCTGGCATCTGAGGGGATTAACCCTGCACTGGAAATTGTAATGGCCTCCCCAAAGCAGCTGCTTTGCAAGACGGTGCTGTTTCTCCTCAGGACCCACTCCCACCCCTCCCTTTGCTTCTAGACCTACAATTAGACTCAAGTCCCAGCATGTCCCTAAAGGTGAAGTGTAAAGCAGGAAGAGGTGTGCTATTCACCAAAAACACTGCATGATTTTCCCAATTTATACAGACAAAGTCAGGGAATATGAGATTGGAATGTTAGAGTGGACTACTTCTGTAAGACCTGCTCGTCAGCCCCAGGAAGGTGCAGAGGACACACTTTTCACCACAACACAGAGGAATACTTACAAAGGTGGGAGAGACTACTAATACCAGCAAAGGAGTGATGTCCCTCTCACCCCTGCAGCCTCATCCCACCAAGCCTGGCAGAGGAGAAGGGCCAAGACGCACCTTTATCGGTACTTTTCTTAGTTCCTCTGATCAGACCAGCGTGTCATGCGCCCAACCCTGAACCAATTAGTGTGGCCAGTGGGATGGGAAATGTTATTTGGCTTAAACAATTCAGGGTCTATAACTGGGTTGGGGATGGGATCAAATCCCAAGCCACATAGCTGAAAATAGGTGATGGGGGTGAAGAGTACGGTTCTGAGTGGGAATTCTGACTACTGTTAACTGGAAAGGGGGAATAGATGGTGGGCACTAAACAGGATGAATTTCCTCTGTTGCTGCAGAAGGAAAATAGTACAGACTCAGGACCCAGGCTTGCTATGTACCTACTCACACCAGGGCAGGGCAGGATGGGTTTCTGGGTTCCCTATCAGTGTAATAGATTTGGTGTTTTAATCTAATCATGTAGTAAAAGTTCCATACTTGAAAAAAAGTTCTATACTTGAGAAAAGCTTCAAACACATGCATAAATGTATCTTGACAATTGGACTATACCAAATCCTGGTTATTATCGTAGTCAGTAGAAGTGCTGGTTTTGAGGATCTCCTAGTGTTGGAGGAGGTCATAGAGAGCATGTGACCCACGAGCTGGACCCCGGCAACTGGAGGCCCCTCACCACCTCCCCATCCTTGGAATGTGTGCTCTGCTTGTCTTCCTCACGCTAGAAGCTGCCCAAGGACGCAGCTTTGAGATAGTCATGTGGTGCTGAGACCATCTGGACGTTGTACGTGATGGAGCCCAGTTCAGTCCTCTGTGTAAACTTCAAGATTCTGGCAGGCGGGTGTGGAGATCTGTTCATCTTGCAGCCACCCAAGACAAGCTTGGTAAGTAGGTTCTCTTGCTTCTTAAACCTGCCACCTACCAATTTGCAGTGGTTTGCCTCTTTCTTCAGTCTCTCCCTGCCCTTCACCTATGGGGCCAGTTTCAGAAGCTCCCAAGAAGGTTGCAAACTAACACCTAGGTGTCTGGAGCAGCATGGATTATTATTTGTGCCTCAACTAAAAGTAGTAATAGCTTTTAGCTTTGGTCACTTATACATTGCAAACTCTGTATACTAAGTGCCCTCCACGCATCAGCTCTTAAATCTCCCTCAACCCTGTGAGCTTGATATTATTATCTGACTTCCCTGATAAGGAATCTGAGGTTTAGGCATATAGGCAGCTTGTCCAAGGTAACACAGCTACTAATGGCAGAGTTGGAATCTGAACCAGGCCTACAGGACCACCAAGTTTGTCCTGTATGATGGGTATCGTGCTTTGCCCCTACCCCTGTCTCCACCCCACACCCATGCCCTGTCCTGCAGTATCAAATTGGCTATTAATGAAAAAAATTCAGATTCAACCTTTGCTTCCCAGTGCTAAGTTTGGCCTCATCTTCTATCTGAAAACTCTAAAAGTCAGGATATTCACTGGCTCTGGAAAAATAGTCTGCACAATTCAGTTGCAAAGTGTGAGCAGAGGCTGCAAAACTTATCTTTTAAGCTCTGTGAGGTTTTAGTATCAGGAAGCTCCTTGTCAACATCTGCCAGATTCCTGTTCTATTGCTTCACTTTGTCTTGTCTCCTCTGTTATGACTTGATGTCATATCTGAGAACAATAGCTGTTTATGGTCAAGCTTTAAAATATCAAAGTCAGGAAGTCAGGGAACCATATGTATTTCTGGAGGAGTAACAAACACGTTGTCAGACTTGTTTTTCTATGCACCCGTGATAATTTACTGGTGTTGATAAAAAGGTCCATCATGCCGTGGACTCAGATTGCCACTGATCTTTGAGTCAAGGGAGTGAGAGGGAGTGAGAACCTCCACCAAGAGGAGTCTGTTTGGGCTGCTTTAACAAGATACCACAGACTGGGTGGCTTTTAAACAACATAACTTTATTTCTCACAGTTCTGGAGGCCGGAAGTCTGAGATCAGGGTGCCAGCATAATGAAGGCCTTCTTCCTGGTTCATAGCCAGCAACTTCTCGCTGTGTCCTCACATGGTGGAAGAGGTGAGGGAGCTCTTTTATAAACGGGTGGTGTCTCTTTTATAAGAACACTAATCCCATTCACGAGGGCCCCACCCTCATGACCTAAGCAGCTCCCAAAGGCCCCACCTCCTGATACCATTAGAATTTCAGAATTAGCATTTCAACATACAAATCTGGGGAGGGGGTGGGCACAAACATTCAAACCACAGCAGTGTTTCCATCACCTTCCAAAAGGTAGGATGCAGGATGTGTGAAAGTTGGAGGGAGTGACTGAAGACCATGGGGTCGAATATAGTTCGTTTTTGCAAAGAAATGGATGGAATCCATTGAGGTTCCTAAGTTTTCAGAAGTGTAAGAGCCAGGCTGCCATGCTTGCTTGTGAATAGGAGCTGGTGAATAGGATGGGGCTGTGAGACCCAGATTTGGAAGGTACCCTAATCCTACTTGCAAATGTCATACTTAGACACTCAGCAAAATGTCGTATTAGGAAAAATATTTAGCAAATGCCATATATAGACACTTAGCAAATATGGTTAGCAAGTAACCAGGTTACTCAACAGAGGCCTCAGTTTCCCCATCTGTAAAATGGAGATAATACGACCCACTGCCCCAGACTGTGGAAAGGATTAATTGAGATATGGATGTAAAGTTCCTGGCATTTAGCAGGTAGTTAGTAAATAGCAGCTATTATTACTAACATTTTTATTGTGTGTAGACCCATATTGAGTTTGTTCAGACAACTGAACATATAATTTATAATAACTAACAAATGTTATGCTCCTCAGATGCAGGTCTGTGGAACCAGAATAGCATCTGTAGCAGCTGAAGTCATCCTAGGCTCTTGGCCCTGTGTCCTGGCAGCAATTTGATATGAAGATGGTAGCCAGGGTGCTGTGGGGCAGCCTCAGCCTGCTCCGCCTGGTGTGGTGTCTCCTTCCGCAGACAGGCTACGTGCACCCAGATGAGTTCTTCCAGTCTCCTGAGGTCATGGCAGGTAAAGCTCCCCATGTGTGGTTACAGTAGGCTGCGGCAAAGTCTGGTCAAGGAGCTGATCGGCTGTTTAGTGCGGAGGGAGAAAAATGTCTGTGCAGGTGAGCAGTGAATCCACAAGCCTCTTTGGCATAATAATTTGGGAGTGGGGACTTCGCATCTCCTTCCTGAGTGGTGACATTGACCTTCTAAATGATACCGATGAAATGCCAGCCTCTTTGACATCTTCCTGCTTATAACGACAGTACAGGTCATTCAGAACAAAAGCTATTTTGGGCTTCTCAGTGGAAGGATTTTAGAGTTGGGCTTCCCCAGTGATTGGGGAAACTTACACAGGGCTGTGACATAAAATAATCATGAAACTTTTCTTCTGTAGGTTCATGTGATGGCTGAGGGAACCCAGACCTAGAATGCTCACTTTTTAGAACTTAAATTCTAGGCGGTATAGGACACATCATGAAGATGGTTGCTGGAAACCTTGAGGCCTTTCAGATGCTGTGGTCACAAGGCTTCCTCCTCATGGTTCAAGATGGCTGCTTGTGCTCCAGGCATCAGGTCTGACACCAAGTCTTTCCCGCCACCAGAGAAGAGATAGGCATGCCTACTTTCTTTAAGGGCATATTTTGAAAGTCACATTCTTTTTGCCCATTCCATCCCATTGGTCAGAATGTATCATGTGACCACATGTACCTGCAAACGGAAGCTAAAAAATATACTGTTTATATCTGACCAAATGCCCAGCTAAAGAGACTAAGGATGAAGGAAGGAATGGATATTGATTGGGGAGATATCAGCTATCTCTGCCACAGGGCTCAACAGGTGGATTTGTTTTTAAAGTTGAAAGGTCCAGTTTATTTTTCCACAACCCCTGCCCCCCGTTTTTTTATAACCTGAGCCAGTAAAAAGCAGCCAGATTGATCTGATCCGAGGTTTTCTGTTTCCCTTTCACCTTCTGACAGAGAGGAAAAAACTGCCAAAAGGCCAGAAGAATAAGGAGAAGCAAAGAGCCTTAGACAACCAGCAGTGTTATCAAATGTGAGATGATGTAGAGCTTGGAGCTAAGATGCAGAAATTAAGAGTTTATTTTCCTCACCCCCACCCCTTAGAGCTCTGGGACAGTGGGGCACAGAGTCACAGACTAGCCCCAGGCAGCAAGTAATTTTCATTACATGAGTATATTCTTAATTTTAAACATTAAGAATCATAGACAAAACCAGTCGCTTTTGACCATAACCACAGTTGTTTATTCCCTTCCCCCATTCTCACACTGGCTGTCCTGGGTAACAGTCATAATCACAGAGATGCGTTTTTGACTCTGACTTTGGAGACTTTAGAACTCAAGGAGAGGAATGGGGCCTCCCCCTGCTCCTTCTCATACATCCTGTCCAGGACACACTGTTACCTCACTTCCCAGGTGTGGGCTGTGTAACAAACCATCACAGACCTAGCAGCTTAAAACCAGCAGCTCACAGTTCTGTAAATCAGAAGAAGTCCAGCCTGGGCTCTCTGGTCAGGGTATCATAGTATGGGCTGGGCTGAGTTCTTGTCTGGAAGCTCTGGGAGAAAATCTGCTTCCAAGACGATTCTTGCTGTTGAACAAATTTAGTTCATTGAGGCTATGGAACTAAAGCCCCATTTCCTTGCTTGCTGTAAGCCAAGGGCTGCTCTCAGCTCCCAGAGGCCACCCACATTCCTTGCCAACTGCCCCTTCCACCTTTAAACCAGCAAATCCTTCTCACCTCTGATGTCCTCTTCTGCCACCAGCTGATTTATAGGGCTCATGTGATTTTTGTCACACACATCTGGGTGATCTCTGTATCTTAGGGTCAGCTGACCCCTGTGACGTAACCTAATCACAGGAGTGAACTCTGTCATCTTCCCAGTCCCAGGGATTATGTCCGGCATGTACACCAGGGGGCTGGAAAATCTTGGGGGCCATCCTAGGATTTTGTCCGTAATGTCCTCTGCGCTGGGACCTGGCTCACCTCTCCTTCTCTCTCTGCAGAGGACGTCCTGGGCATAAAGGCCACGCGGCCCTGGGAGTTTCACCCCAGCAGCCCCTGCCGTACAGTGGTCTTCCCACTGCTGACCTCTGGCTCCGCCTTCTGGCTGCTCAGGCTCTGGGAAGAGTGGGGGCCGTGGCCTGGCCCGGTGAGCGGCTATGCGCTGCTGGTCGGGCCCCGTCTCCTCCTCGCTTCCCTCTCCTTTGCCCTGGACTTGGCCGTGTACCACCTAGCCCCACGCTGGGGGGCGGAGCGCTGGAACGCCCTGGTCCTGCTGTCTGGTTCCTACGTCACCTTGGTCTTCTACACAAGGACCTTCTCCAATGCCATTGAGGGGCTGCTCTTTGCGTGGCTGCTGGTACTGGTATCACCCCGTGTAGCTGGGAGCTGCACTCCCAAGAAGCCTTCTCCAGGCCCGTCGTGGCACAGTTGGCTTCTTGGGGGTGTCATGGCTGCTGGCTTCTTCAACCGGCCCACCTTTCTGGCCTTTGCTCTGGTCCCCCTCTTCCTCTGGGGTACTTATGGAGCCACAAACCCCAGCTTCAAGTCGCTGACCAAGGAAGCCCTGGTGCTGCTCCCAGGGGCGACCCTCACAGCAGTGGGGTTTGTGGCTGTGGACAGCTGCTATTTCTCCAGTCCATCTAGACCCAGTACCCTTGTCCTTACACCTGCCAACTTCTTGTACTACAACCTGGATCCCGTAAACCTGGCGAGGCATGGCACACACATGCGGCTCACTCACCTGGCAGTCAATGGCTTCCTGCTCTTTGGGGTGCTGCATGCCCACGCCCTGCAGGCCGCGTGGCAACAGCTGCGAGCCTGCCTCCAGGCCTTCACACAGATGGGCCTCCCAAGGGCACTGGCTGCCCGGAGCCTGCAGTCCAGCCCCAGGTCTCACCTCCTGCTCCTCTACTTCATGCCCCTGGCCCTGCTGTCTGCCTTTAGCCACCAGGAGGCTCGGTTCCTGATCCCCCTCCTGGTCCCCCTCGTCCTGCTTTGTAGTCTACAGACCCAACTGGCACCCTGCAAGGGCACCCTGGTCCTCTTCAATGCCCTGGGTGCCCTCTTCTTCGGCTGCCTGCACCAGGGGGGCCTAGTGCCTGGCCTGGGGCACCTGGAGCAGGTGGTTCGCGCTCCTGCGCCCCCGCGTGTACCCACCCACTACACACTCCTCTTCACCCACACCTACATGCCCCCCCGGCACCTCCTGCACCTCCCGGGCCTCGGCTCACCCGTGGAGGTGGTGGACATGGGCGGGGCTGAGGACCAGCTCCTGTGCCAAGCCCTCAGCAACCTCACCAGACGACCAGCCTGCCACGTGGCTGGTGGGCCGTGGCTCTGCCGCCTTTTTGTGGTGACCCCTGGCACCACCAGGTCTGCCATGAAGAAGTGCAGCTTCCCCCTCAAGAGTGAGACACTCATCTTTCCCCACTTGACTCTGGAGGACCCACCGGCCCTGTCCTCCCTGCTGAGCGGGGCTTGGAGGTACCATCTCAGCCTTCACATCCTGGAGCTGGGGGAGAAGCCTGACAATATGACAGAAAAGACCCTGCCCAAGGCTCAGCCATAGGTGAAGGTGCTGCTCCACCTTCTAGGTAGAGAGCTGGGCTGGGACAGAGCCCTGACTCTCTTCCTTCCCTTTCCCTTCCAGAATCCCCACCTCTCCTGTGCACAGCCTTTGACTGCTCCACCTTCTGGGTAAACTGACACCCATCTTCCCTCAAAAACCAAAGATCTGACCAGTTGCAGTCCTGATGCCAAGGTCCCCAAAGAACCTGGTGAAATCAATGACGCAAAATGCCTGTTCCTGCCCTATTCCTTCCAGCCACTGTGATGTTTTAAACATATAAATAGCACCTGACTGTGAAAGGAGACAACAATCTCCTAATGACTTTCCTGAATGACTCCCCCCAAACCTTCCAGGATGCCTTACCTCTTGCTGTCATGACAACCCTTTGGCTTCCTAGATACCTGGAAGGAGGCAGTGTAGTGATGTAGAACGAGCAGGTAGCTCATATTCAGAGGAGTTAGTTCTCGTCCCTGGTCTGCTACACACTGGCTATGTAATCTTAAGAGAGCCCCTTCCCCTCACCCAGCCTCAGTTTTCCAGTCTGTACAAGGATCAGAAGGTCTCTGAGGTGTCTGCCAGCTAACACTGTGTCATTCCTGGGTCTGCAGCACGTTCCCTGGCCAGACAGGCATGTCTCTCCCAAAGCTCTGTAAGCATAGAAGTGGGTGTGGCATATTTAATGGCACTTCAGGGCCTACCTACCGTCTCAGTGCTTGGTTATTACCAAAAAAAGTAGTTCTGGAACTTTTCTGCCCACCCACTCTCTTACTCCTGTCCCTGGAAGAGGTGATGGAACGTTTCTGCATCTCACCCTTGAGGGATCAAGCCCAGATGTTCTCCCTTCTCAGTTGGCCCCAGTGGGAATGGAGATAGAAGGCTCAGTCAGTACCTGGTGGCACTTGAGCACAAAACCTTAAATGTGGTCTGGTCACTCTCCAAGCTCAAAGCTTCTGTCTGGAGCCCCTTCACAGGATGGAGAGCAGACCCCGGGCCAAACCCACACCTGCCGCCCTGGTGGAAGCCATCAGACCGGGGCGTGTTGCTCCTCACAACACAGGGCACCCCCGCCCGGTCCGCTGGGAATATGAGGGGCTGTGGCACTAAGCTTGTCCTCGTTCTCCCTGCCATCTCGTGAGAACAAGAAGCACCCAGGCCACTGAGAGCAGTATGCTGGAGGAGCACAGAGCAGGCGGCCAAACCTGTACAACCGACCAAACCCGAGCGCTTTTCTAGTCCCGCCTTCTGCTGGCTAAAGCCTCGGGTCATCTTAAAGCTCCACCCACCGCAGGCAAGCTGCTCTGTGGCTGCTGCTGGGTCCTAGTGCCACACTTTGCTCAGGACTCCAACCCCAAGGGAGAGGAGAGTCAGTGCCATGCTAGTAAATGTTTAGCAACCCGTTCTCTAAGGGCAAACTAGCCCCCATTTGTAGTGTTTTCTGACTTGTGTGGTGTAAATACTCTTACCGTGGCTGATTTCAAACTACTAAAATGATGTTACTCAACTTGGGAGGAGATGCCAAGGATCTCTCTCCTGAGCTGGCTGTAGCACACTCCCGGACATTTCCCTCTTTAAAACTCTATAGTACCTGTTCATGACAGTTCATTGTTGTTTTGGTTGGTTTGTTACGAACTTCAGATTGGTCTTCCTACCTGTACTGCTTAGCATCATCTCTGGCACGCGACATTGCTTATTTACTTTGCAGCCAAAGATGGCTTTTCTGCCCAACAGATAAAACCAAATGCCACCTTGAGACACCCCAGATTCAAAGGTCCCAAATTCCTCTGGGCTTCTCGGGACTTCTCTTCCCTTCCCCAGTTGGGTTCACAACCTCAGAATTCCCTGGAGGAGCTGTTGGTGTAGCAGTCTGTGTAGACTGTAGTGATCTGACCTGCAACAAATTTGTCTGTAAAGTGTTGGTATCTAGATTTGTGTGGCACCAAGGGGTGATTTGGAATTGTCCTGCAGGATAGTGGAGTGAGTTACTTCCCTGCTTCACTTTCTGACAAAGCTCAGACTAGCCTGAAAGGTATGTTGGGAGATTGTTGTCACTGGGGATGGTGGGAAGAATTTGGTCTGCTTCTTTAGTAACAGGGTACCTGGTGGGATGACAAGCCACTGACTATGAACACTGGAGACTTCTCCAACAAAGCGGGGAGGCATCCAAATCTCCTCTAGCTGGAGCAGAAAGGACCCAGTTCTCTCTCTCTGCTCTCAGGCTCCTTTTACAAAAACGGAGGGAACTTAGTTCCTTCACACTTCTTCCCGCAAAAAAATAAACTGCCTTCATTTCTTGCTTTCCTTCCTTTCTTACCAAATGGCCAGCTTGTCTAGAAGCTTCATTGCTTCCTGCACTTCCTCTTTGTCTCTGCTAGTCTAGAAAAAGACCCGACTGTGAGTGTGCTTGTTTATGTGGAGGGTAGGGGATTGGGCTGGGGACTGCTAACATTCTGCTCCTCTGATATTCAGGTCCAGAGACCAAGGAGTGGGATTGAAACCAATGAGGCAAACAAGGCAGTAGATTGAACAAGCTCCTCTGGCTCCTCACTGCCAAGGTCAAAGGAGAGTCCAGTGAGTTGCCTCTGGTCTGGGAGAGGGAGTACAGGAGGGTAGGATGCCAAATTAGAACTCTGTCATTAGGAGAGTGGGACACTGGCCTCAGAGAGGATTAAATAGAAGCCCCTCTGATGGGAAGACTGGAGGATGGAATGTCAAATCAGAACTTTGACCATTAGGAAAGTGGAGGACAGGCTGCTTTTGCTTCTCCACCCTATCCAGCGACTATCAGAATGCCAGAGTACAGACTGGTCACCAGCCTAAAAGCTTCTTGGGCTTCGAGCTTTCTAGATTGCATGATGAACTGTGTAGCCTGATTAGAGACAATCAATGCATACAATGGACTTCCTCATCGTGGGTTTGTTAGCTGGAGCATAGTCTTTAGAGTGCATCCTAGCCCCTCTAAAATAGGGACAAGGAATCCAGGTAGCTTGTTCCATGGTAGGCAGTTGTCCTAACACCCAGTGATGATAGTGGTTGGTGGCAGGGAAGGGAGGCATTGAAGGTCAGGGTAAATGCTGCAGGGTAAATGTGATTAGGGACATGGGCCCTGGAGTCAAACACCTGTATTCACATTCCACTCTGTAAGGCCGTGGGCAACTTAAGTAGTCTTATACTTCCTCATATGAAAGTTGTCTTAAGGAGTGAGATAACCCACACAGAGTGCAGTTAGCAAGTGCCCAGTACAGAGTAAGTACTCAATATGTGCTAACTACTATTACCATAGGCCTACAAGTCCCCAGGAATCCTAAATCCACCTTGCCAGAGAAGCAGGGAGCTCACACTGAAACCATGGGTAATGAGTCAATCCATTTCACCTGCCTTCACTAATCAAGGTCATTTTAAGACTCACAAGGCCTCCAAGCAGCACAAAGCCTAAACAATAAGATGTTTGATGGAGTTGTTTTCCAGGAATTTGCAGTTGGCTGTGTCTAGTTCAAGCTCTGGGCATGCTCCTGACCTTTTGACATCAGAGGGCCGAAAACTCCACCGGCAGAGGCAGGTGGTGCTAAAGCCTCCATCTTTCAAGCTGCAGATGCATGTGGCTTAGTTACACCTGTGCAGAACTACAATTATCACACCTTTCTCCAATCACCTTTCCCCACGCTCCCCACGTCTCAGGCCGCCCTGCTTCTATTCTTCATCCCCAAAATACCCGAAGCCCCTTGCCTTGGGGGAGACAGATCTGAGACTAGTTCTCCTCCTCCCTTAGCGCTAGCCTTGAGCGTTAACCTTCTCTTTGCTGCAAACCTCTGCATCTCAGCGTTTGGCTTTCTACGCATGGGGCAAAAGAACCTTGTCCGGTAACAATACCCATTACTCAGCTCACACATTTAATCAGAAGATTTTGGCAACTGCAGGATTGTATTTTCATCCAGGATCTCCCCTGGAAGTAGTGCCCTGCTATATCAGTGCACAGGCAGCAGCATCCATCACTGGTTTTAGTCTCATTTCAGAGGGCAGACCCTCTTTCCGGTTGTACTTTGGTCCATGGCTCTCTGCCCGCGCGGTGTATCAGGTACCAGTCTTTACTTCTGTCAGGCTTCGGGGGCTTTTCTCATACGCTGTGTCCCGACCGATCACAGGGCTCCCTTCACCAGGGGTGTCGGTATGGCCTGGGCTCTCTGATGAGCGGGACCTCTGTAGGCGGACCATCTGAGTCCGGATTCCAAGCCATGCGTAGTGTCCGGGATGACTTCATAGCGCCGAGGCCGGTGTCGAGCCCGGAAGGGAAAGCAGGCGACCTCGACTCGGCCCGGCCTGGGTTTAGGGGTTTGCTCCCGGGCCCTTCTGGCTACCTGGTGGTGGCCGCGGGCGTTCCCGGAGGCTGCGGCGTAGCTCCTGAATGAAGGTGTCTCTGAAGCGGGCAGCGCGGCAGCCCAGGGAGCCCGCGGCCCCTGCCGCGAGGGCTCGCAGGCGCCGGGCCGCGTCCTGCCCGTGTAGCTGGGCCTGCAGCAGTACGAAGGCGGTGAGCTGCGCCGCACGCCGGATGGGCCGCGACTCAGCGAGACGCTCCACCAGCTGCGGGCTGTGCAACAGGGCGGCCAGCAGCCGCCGTAGAATCATCCTCGGAGCGCCCCGTAATCCAGAGCACGCCGCTCTCACTTCTGATCGGCGACGCCTGACTACCGACCACGTCTGCGCCGGCGCCGCCGGGTGACGACACTGCCGCGCTGGGATTGGAGCACGGGATTTCGACTTTTCACAGCGGCCTCCGAGCGTTTCCGGTTCCGCTACCACCGGGGCGGCTTCGTTTTTCTCGCAGTGGCGGCGACCTCGACCGAAATCTGTGCGTTATGTCGGGTGGCCTCCTGAAGGCGCTGCGCAGCGACTCCTACGTCGAGCTGAGCCAGTACCGGGACCAGCACTTCCGGGTGAGGCAAGCGGGGCAGCGAGAAGGGGAGGCCCCGGGCCAGAAGGCTGAGAATTGGTTTGCTCTTGTCTCATTGTGTCGTCTCCCATTCCCTGGTATCCCGAAACGCGAAGGGAAGCCTTGGTGCTTGCTGTGGAATGGATTCTGAAAGGGCGTTTGGATATCACTGAATAGTCTCTCGTAGGCAGGGAATTTGAGGCTCTCTCTCACATTTCCTAGCAGCCGCTGCCTGATCCCCGGGGCAGTGCAGACGGGCGGCAGTAGTAGTGGCGTCTCAGGTTTTCCCGAACGGTGCCGCGGGAAGGTGACTTTGTGATGAGGGAAAGCGGTGTCTTTTTGACACGTGGAGCATGTGGAGGCGCCATCCTGACCCAGATACCGGGGATTTTAATTATTTTTAAATTTTCAGTTACATCAGCCAAACTGCGATTTGGCGTTTCGCGTCCTCTCCTTGGGCTAGTTAAACGGCCCTCCACAAGTTGTACGTGGTGAGTGGCAGACACAGTTGAGCCCTGCCTCCACTTTTAGGGAGCCCTTGGAGTGTGGAGGGGGGGACCAGCATGTTAAGTGTCTGGATGTCAAGATCGGAGAACTGCTGGGTTTCAGAAGAGGGAAATTTTTGTTTGGCCCGCGTCACAGCAGATTCTGTGGAAAAGGGGGAGGCTACAGCTATTAAAGGTGGGTTCTTCAGTATCAGCAAAGGCGGGGATAGGGTGGAGGTGACTGACACTCATTAACTAGTGGTTGTTTAGTAAATCTGTATTGAGTGCTGTTGCTGAAGCCTTCTGCTACACCTTAGAGAGGGAAGACAGTTTCCACACCCTAAGACTTCATAATCCTCTAGGGATTATGGGATTGTAAATGGAAGGACTGTAAATGTACAGATTTACAATGAAGGTAAGTGATCATAATCTAGGCAGAAATGATGAGTGGAAAGGGAGGGGCTGTGAGGATTCAGAAAATTCCCTGTGACGGGGAAAGGAGGGGTCACATACAGAAGAAGGTAGCTGTGGAGAATGTTTAAAATGCATCAGTACGGTAGGGAAATGGAAATTTGAGGTCAAATTGAGAAGGATCTTAGATTTTCACGCAGTCAACTGTTTTTAAATGCTTACTGTATGCCAGGCATGATTTTTCATTCTATCACTTTTACAGGTCTCATTACTTTAGAAAGTTCCACATCATAACCATCCTGAATTTCAAGCATCCTGCAAGATTAAAACAGTGAAAGGATTCAACTTTTGCTGTTGTTTATCTCTGCAGTCTAAAGCCTATAGCTTCATTTAGATAGTAGTAAGATACTGTCTTGTAGAATTTCTACAGTGTTTCCTGAATGGGATCCACATTATTATCCTACCTTAAATAAGTACTTATACCAGTTGTCCTAACCTGTAGGCTGTTTGGTGGGACATGACTTGTATGTGTGAGAAAAGAAGGAAAAAGGAAAATGCTTCTTGACCATAATTTTAACAAATCAGTAACAGCAGTAATAAAGTGAATCTACTTTATTTAATGTCTCATTCCAGAGTCCTGGAAAACCTATTTTTAATGTATCGTTAAAATGACTCTTGTCCTGTGAACTTTTAAGGAAGTATGGGATTGGGGATAAGACTGGGTTTGGATTCCAGCTACAACTACTGATTAGATGTGTGACCCTGGACAAGCTACTTAACTGTCTTCCCTCAGGTAGAATGAGGATAATAAATTAGGACCTACTTCATTCAACTCTGAGAATTAAATGAGACTTCCATGCATGGAGATCTGACTTGCAGTCCCTTGATTCTCCCTAGAGGCAGACATATTACCTGTTTCTTGTGTGTGGTATCCATGTATATTCATGCTTTTAAAAAATATAACTTAGAGCATACGCTTCACATTGTTTTGTGCCTTTCTTTTTTCACTTTGCTCTTGGAAATTCTAGGGTGACAATGAAGAACAGGAAAAATTACTAAAGAAAAGCTGTACATTGTATGTTGGAAATCTTTCCTTTTATACAACTGAAGAACAAATCTATGAACTCTTCAGCAAAAGTGGTGACATAAAGAAAATCATCATGGGCCTGGATAAAATGAAGAAAACAGCATGTGGGTTCTGCTTTGTGGAGTATCCTTCCTGTGTGTTTGATGTAGCTGTTGGCCAGAGGTGGGGCCCAGAGTGGCTGGTACCCTATTTTAAAGATGAGTGAGGATATTCGTTGATTAGCATCCCTACACTTATCTCTGCCTCTCCTTCCTTCTGTCCAGTGTGCCTATACTGTTACACTGGGAAAGCTATTAACATTAACATTCTTTCTGAAATCCATTTTTTTCATAGTTGATTAAGAAAAATAATCTTTGAAAATGTATGCTTATGGTGTTTCAAAATGTCCAGAGCATAGTGAAAATAAAAGCCCTATACCATTCTAAGTCCAGAGACAATCAGTTACGAGTCTCGTGGGTCTTTCCAGAAGTAATCCTATGGATGTGTGGTAGCGTACTGCATGCACTCATTTTTTTTCACCTATCTTAGAAATTGCTTCATGTTAGCATATGTAGATCTACCTCTTTTTAAAACAACTATATAGTATTTCATTATGTAGATGTATATAGCTTGATTTTATAGGTCAAAACCAAAGCTATATTTACTTGTGACCATGTATTCTCTCCCTGGAAACTCCAAATATTGGACCTTCTGGATTTATCCTTTGATGTTTTGTTTTTTAACTAATATTTTTCGGTCATTTTGTTTGAGAAACTTTCCAGACCTGATCTACCGTGTCTTGAATTTTCTTTTCTGTGCCCTGAATTGTTTCTTTTGGTTGTATTTATGCCGTAAAATTTCCTTCAGTTTCTGGTGATCCCTGGATTTCTGATCATAATTAGGGGAAAAAAGACTGACTATGTGGATCTAGGCAGAACTACTTTTTTTTTTAATTAATTAATTAATTTGGCTGCGCTGGGTCTTAGTTGCAGCACACGATTCGTTGCTGCTCTAGTTCCCTGACCAGGGATCAAACCCGGGCCCCCTGCGCTCGGAGCGCAGTCTTAACCACTATACCATTAGGGAAGTCCCTAGGCAGAACTTCTTAAGTTGCTGCCTTGCCTTTGGGACATGTGGGTTCCTCAAATGCTAGAATGAAAAGGGATTTTATTTGGCTTGCTAATGTTAAAGACGATGCCCTAGTTCCTCCAGACAGTTCAGATCCCTATCATTTTACTTTTATTTGCCTGGGATTAAATGCCTTTCTGTTAACAGGTCTTTTCCCCACATAGACACCTTTAATTAAACCCTATATGCAGACTCACTTGTTATTCAACTTGGAATTAAGAGCCTCCTGGGGGCTTTCCTGGTGGTGCAGTGGTTGAGAGTCCGCCTGCCGATGCAGGGGTTCGTGCCCTGGTCCGGGAGGATGCCACATGCCGCGGAGCGGCTAGGCCCGTGAGCCATGGCCGCTGAGCCTGCGTGTCCGGAGCCTGTGCTCCACAACGGGAGAGGCCACAACAGTGAGAGGCCCGCGTACCAAAAAAAAAAGCGAGCCTCCTGGGCTTGCTGTCTCCTTTAAGCCCTTTCAAGGGTATTTCGCACTGTGACTTTGTTTCATCCACTAGTACTCTTCACCTTCTGTTGAATCTCTAGTCTGCTTATGGTCTCTTCTCCTCTTTGTATATGTGTTTCTTTTCTGTTTTAATGGGGGCCTTGAGAAGTAAAGAAGAGAAAACGTGCTCTATCAGCTTGAACCAGAAGCCCCACTTTTTTTTTCATATGTAAATTTATTTATTTATTTATTTATTGGCTGCGTTGGGTCTTCATTGCTGTGCCCAGGCTTTCTCTAGTTGCAGCGCAGGGGCTACTCTTCGTTGCGGTGCGCGGGCTTCTCATTGCGGTGGCTTCTCCCGTTGCGGAGCACGGGCTCTTGGTGCATGGGATTCAGTAGTTGTGGCTCGTGGGCTCTAGGGTGCAGGCTCAGTAGTTGTGGCGCATGGGCTTAGTTACTCTGCCGCATGTGGGATCTTCTTGGACCAGGGATTGAACCTGTGTCCCCTGCATTGGCAGGCGGATTCTTAACCACTGCGCCACCAGGGAAGTCCCAGAAGCCCCACTTTTGATTTCGGTATCTGATTTCTGGATTCTGCAAGCTTCTCCCACTCTTCCTTCAGATACGAGGGACGAGTGCCTAGGTTTTACTTTTGCCTCTGGTGGCAATACTGTAAAATAGTTCACAGGGGACAGAAAAGGCAAAGAAAATACTAGATAATAACCAGTCTCTAAGAACTGGAGTGTTTTTGCATCTGCCTTGAAAGTCAGAGATCAACAATCATGATGGCAAATACCTGAAAGAAAGGCTACCGTTCATTGTTAGTGTTTTTTTCCTCAGTTTGCCCTTTAGCATTCATTTCATTCAACAAAAAATTATTGAATGCCCACTGTGTGCTAGGCATTGTGTAGATGCTGACACTGGAATTTCAGTGTTTCCCTACCTGTGTAATTAAAGACAACGGGAAAAAATCCAGATCAGTATTTCCTAAACCCAGCTAATGATCGTAAGTATTACTTACAGAGATTTTTTTTTTAATAGCACCCCAAAGACAGATTTAGTAGATCTGATTTGGAACTACTAATGTGAGTGATATTTTGAGTGTTTCCTTCTAATGAAATGCAATGGCAATTCATATGTACCGTGACCTCTTTTTAAGGTTCTTGAATATATACAGCTTCATATTCAGGGAACCCAAAGATGCTGTTTTCTTGGATAACAGTTCATGGTTAAAACCTGCACTGAACATATTTTATATTTTGCAAACCAAAATATGGAGACAGTGGAACCAGATACTTGACAGGATTATCAAAAAAATCATCAGTGTAGCCACGGATAAGTGTCATTTTTGACCGCTTCTGGACCAATCTCAAACAGGCCTGTGCAAGACAAATTATTGTCTTTGAACTCCATCTGGTTGGATTCGTTTTTGTACATTTTCTTAACTCAGCTTCATTTAGATGTTGCTTCCTCTGTTTACAGAAATATCTGGAGAAATGCTAATTCCTTAATAATAATTAAGATACTATTTAAGAGCAGATGCAGAAAATGCCATGCGGTACATAAATGGAACTCGTCTGGATGACCGGATCATTCGCACAGACTGGGACGCAGGCTTTAAGGAGGGCAGGCAGTATGGCCGTGGGCGTTCTGGGGGCCAGGTATGCAGAAAGGTGCTCTGGGTTCAGCCTTTGCCTGGGATTCCAGTCCTAAATGACAAGTGTTTTGTCAATTTGTATTTGCTCTTTTGAAAATAACTTTGTGCCTATAACCTTGGCTTGAAGTGAATCTGAAAACCACCCATTGGGGTTGGTAAATTATTTTTACACTTGATCTTAGCCAAAAGGCTGAGAAGTGATGATAAATTATTTTTAAAAACCATTAAGTAGTGTATTATCTACATCACAAGCAACCATTATTGGACTTCTGCTGGGGCTAAATGTTCTCCACCTGCCAAGAGTGTTGAACGAAAGCAAAATGCACTAAAATGACTTTTACATTTTTATTTTAAAATAGTTTATTCTTTGCAACGTGCTATCTTTGAATGCTGAGTATGAACCTGGTGTTTGGTAAAACACCATTAGGTAGTCTTAAATAATTTTGCAGGGCAGTTGAGCTATATTATCAGTTGCTTAAAATTATGTTCTGTTCCGCTTGAAATGTTCACATCATGACACCTGAAAAGGCATAGTTATTTGACACATTTTAGGAAGCATGTTTGTTACACTCATCTTCTCTATACTGTAACATGTTCTTTTCCATTAAGGTGCGAGATGAGTATCGTCAGGACTACGATGCTGGGAGAGGAGGTTATGGAAAACTGGCCCAAAACCAGTGAGTGGTGAGAGCCCCGTCATGAAAAACTCACTCCTTTGGCCTGTTGAATTTGATGTGCATTCCCAAGGTCTGCGAACCTGCCTATTTTTACCAAGCCTTATTTAATATGTCTCTACTGAGCTGGAAGGCTCTTCATGGTTTTCCACTTAAAAAATTATTAAACGAGAGAATCCAAAAGAATGCCTTTAATTTTATAGTCTTAACATCTTGGTTGTGTGTCAGATTACCAGAATGATTTCTGTTACCGGGTCAAGAATTGTGTTCCTTAGCAACAGACTTCATGTGTTATGTTGCTCTATCAGCCAAAACACACTTCTTCTAGGAAGAATGGAAAAAAAATTTTTAAGTGTTTACCATGTTTGCATCTAAGTAGGTTTATGGTCTACTGTGGGGCCTGGAATTACTATTTTTAAAATTTTAAGTTTGCATGAGATAAAGTTTAATAAGTGGAGTTCTGCCGTGTAATGTAGCTTTACTCTAAATTAGGAATAGATTTTGATAACTGAATTTTTTTCTATGTTGAATTTTAATCTCTAAAGGCAAACTTAAGAGTCAAGGGAACTTCCTAAATAGTTGGGTAAGCCTTAGACAGTCGCAGAGGACACCACTTCTTATGTGCTTTTTATATCAGGAAATTAGGTCAGGACTTGAAGGGTATTTACTAAACACATTTTTCAAAATATGTTTTCGCTAACGCTAAAAAAACCCAAGGGTCTGTATTAGAGGAAACCTCAACTACTCTAAGGGCAAGCGGGGGACACTGTCAGTAGGAAATGGGGAGGAAATATCAGGAGATGTGAGTTAAACCAGTGCCTTGGCATGATGAAGGTTGTTGTGAGAGCCAGCAGATCTATTTTTTTCATTTTCAAACTGATCTTGGGAATTGAGTGGGGTTGTTTGTTTTTAAAAAAAAGAGCTTAAAGATCAAGAGAATACTTAACAAAAACAAAATCAGAAATGCTTCCCTCGGGAAATGTTTTGGCTCATTCTCATACTGAAGTCTGTCTTGTTTTTTCCCTAGCTAACTGTGCTGAGTTTCAGAGCCTGGGTAGAGCTGGTGGTCTCTACAGAGAAGGGAGTCTGGAGGATTTATTTTGCATTTGTAAGGCAAGAGAGAATTTCTCTAATATTATGTGAACTATTGCTCATTTTAAACTGGTAGTCTAGTATAATTTTCCCTGATGTAAGTGATATTTTTTCATCTAGCAACAAAGTATCTCCTAATTTCCAATAGTTTGTGAAGTTGGGGCTGAAGTATCTCAACTGAACATCTTTCATGTTACAGTAAGTGTATGTTTTCTCAAATTTAAACTGGCTATTTGAACTTTAAAAGAAAGATATCTCTAAATTAGTTGTATTTAGGAAAACATTTGCAAATATCTAATGAGGACATACAATTCATTATTAAAATCTTTTTTACACTGTAGTTTGAATTAATGTATTTTATATTTTGCAGTAAAACGTAACTCAGATTTCTATAGGCATTAAAACCACAGTGGTTCCTATTTGAATTGTCTTCTGTAACAGAGTTCAATAAAATTGGACCAACTTATTGTCTGTGTTTCCTCACCGATAATGACATTGAAGCGGTCTTTACTCTGGAATACATTTTTGGGGGGAAATCTATGAATAGTATGCAGAATTTGCATGTCCATTTTAATTTGACAGTTACTAATATTGCTAGCCACATGTAGCTAATTAACTAAATTAAAACACTCAGTTCCTCAGTAAGTCACATTAGCTACATTTCAGATGCTCAATAGCCACCCGTGGTTAATGGCTGTTGCAGATGATAATGGAATTTGTAGGATGCCAATACAGAACATTTCCATCATTGCAAAAAATGCTACTAAATGGACAGTGTGGGCTGCTTAGAGCCCACACTGGTCACTGTTAATAGATGAGCCTTGTCGTGACTGGTATGTCACTGGGAAAAATTACCAAACAGTACATTTTATCCAACACAAGAGAACACACATTTATAAAGGCATTTAGTTTATTTTTCAAAAAAATATTTTTGCTAGAAGGTTTGAGTGATTTTTACGTGATCACAATCTTTAAATAACTTTTTTCTAACCAAAAGGTACCATTTAAGTGGACAGCTTGTCTAGATTTGCTTTTGTTAACACCCAAATACAATTAGCACTTCTGATGGCATTCCCTAGGTCTTCTTAATTATCTACAGGCCAGGAGGCAGAGCCTAGCACATAACAAAGTATGTGCTTTACACCTGCTGATTAGTTCAGTTGCATAACAATTAAGCAGAGCAGGTAATCAGGATATCTAATTCACACTATTAACACTGGTTCTCGCCTGAAGAGTCTGATTCACCCAGAGCTCCCAATTATTCCTTCTAACCCAGGGAAGTAGTATACCACAACTGCAAAGAAAAGGGGCAGCTCAACTTAGGCTAGTGCTGGCTGTGTCCCAGTTAGGTCTGTTATTTTATTCCAACTATGAATTCAAGGTGACCAATGTTAATCATATTCAATGATAAGTAGAAAACAAAATGCAAAGCCAAAACAAATGATTTGGGGATTACTGGCAGCAACTGCTGCTTCTCCCTTCCTTAAGTGCATCCCTTCCTTAAGAGAAGGTTGGTTCTCTATGATTCTTGAGTAGAACTTAACTAAAAGTTGAACTAAATCTACATTCATTGCTATAGATTTAACAAAAGGATAAAAGCAACTACAGACTGGTAAATTTGCTGATGGAGAGGACTGAGCAGCTTGTTGAAGGCACATCATAAGCAGCTTTTAGTTTGATAAGGCCTGCCCTCAACCCCAAAAGCATAAGGTCTGCCCACCTTGAGGGCACCCAAACAACTCAGTGCCAAGCTAGTGAGAGTAAAACAATGCCTGTCTCTTCTACCAACAGCCCAGACTGTATTTCCAAAATTTCTGTTGCAAGGAAGCCATTATTGCAAACATCAGGATAAAGGCCATTCTAAACTTAGGGCCTGGGCTAAATAGAGGTTTGCACCTAATCTCAAGATGGGGGGAAGCAACTATGTGTGCTGAAGCAAGTTTCGTGAACAACAGAGAAACATTTTAACCAGACTTAAAATATCTGACATTTAAGCTAAAGCATGCTGGACAATGTACCTCAAGGTGCCCTACTAAACTGGACATGAAAGGCACCCTGGACTTGGGACAGCTCACCTTAGGTTCTCTCTGCCTCCCTGTTAAGAGCATGACCATTTCTCAGAGTGGAGGAAATGGCAACTGAAACTTTGGGCATTAAGATTTTGGCCAGAACACAATTCTGTCTCTTCTGTATGCCTCCTTCTGTCAGAGAGTGAGATACGAGATACGGAGCTCTAAAGTATAAGACATTTTTAATCAATAGTCTAGTTACCCATTACAAGAAAAAAAAAAAAAGGCAAATGTCTCACATACAGGTTTGAAAAATCTCGTTTGTATAATTATACTTGAAAACCTCAAGAAGACACCCAACCCATTTTGTCACCTTTCCTAATGCTGATACAACCCTACCTGTAGCAGCACAAAGTGCCTCTAATATCAGTCTTTTTAATGACTTGAAGCACAATAAGAAATACTGACCTGGTTTTATATTATACTAAGGAGTTTGAGTCTGAGGGACTAGGAAAGTGCTGGGGCTGTTTACAATGTAAACATTGGTGTTGGTGCTTGGAATGTCGGGATGGGAACCCTGCACGTAAACATGTTCTGACTCCACCCTCAACTGCTGGCAGTCAGCCCTACCTTATGGCCAAGTTAAACTGCACATTTTAGCTTTTTATTTTCAACACCTCACACCTAACGAGGCATAAACCAAAGCATCTTCTGCCATTTACTTGGTATTTTTCTGTACAAGCTTCTGAATTTCTTGTATACACGTTTGTTGTTTTTCCTCCCCCAGTTCAGAAAAGATGTAGTTTAACATGCATCTTTCCCTATTTCCTTTCGTTTCCAATATCACAAAACTTTGTTAGATTAAAGATGCAAGATCCATTACTTTAACCCTAATGCAGCCAAGGGTAATAAATCAGGACAGGGCCACTTCTGCCTTCCCCCAGAAGATGAGGTTCATGGAAGCAAAAAAAAGGACTCCTGTGCTAGAGTCTCAGGGTTGGTCAAGCAGAGGCAGATGAGCCCTGCATGCTGTTGAGATCACTAGAGAAATAAGAGGGAAAAAACTCATAACATTTGCTGTACTCCCACAGTTTCATGTCTCCCTTAATACCCTTCCTGTTCTCTCCTCTCCACCCACGTGCAAAATACCTGAAGTCAGTCTTCGGTTTTGAATGTTTATATTTTAAATACCCTTGAAATAGAAAGGTATTTGGCAAATCTGAATTTCTTCCATATGGGAAACAATTGCTGTTAGAAAGGCTGAATTCTCATTTGTTTGACCACTAGTTTTGACAGATACTAATTTTTTAATGGGTCAAAACCAGAAAAATCCAGGGAATCAGTGTTCCAGCAAAAGCCTTTGTAAGATTAAAGCATTTATTATAAATGCTTCTTAAAACCAAGATTGAAATCTCTCATGTGTGAAGATAAATGGGCCCTCAAGGTCACTGTCTTTTTCTCATACCTTAATCAACTCTTCCCAAAGCAGGCACTGTGCTTACAAGTGTGCCTCCGTAAATAGAACATACCAGTCAGTTTATGGCCACTTCCTTTTCACCCTTCAAAAAGAATGTGACTCACTTGGAGAGGGAAGTCAGTGAAAGGTGCTGCTGGTAAAAATAAAACAGGACTGGCTTTGTCTGAAACCCCTTCTAGCTACCCTTTATGCCCCAGGGAACATCTACTATTCTCAGAGTTACGTTGTATCAAAAACATCCTGCATTTTTAGGTTCTGGAATTAAAATTTAAACCTGTATTCAGTTCACATCTAACTAAGTTTCAAAAGCTGCACCAAATCTACTAGGCTTTTTTTTGTTTTTTTTAATACTCTGCACTGCATGCTCTGTCTATATGCATGCGTTTGGATAATAAATATTAAATATGGGGGGGACACACACACACAGAATCCATAAAATTAAAAATGAAACCAAACTGAACATTAAAAAATAGTACATAGTAACTAGGGAAATGAGTAAGGGCAGAAAATAAATTTGAGGTAACAACAGCGGCCCAACACCACTGATCTGAAATATCTGTAAAAATTCAAATAAGTGTTTGGAGATTCAAGTAACAAACCATCTGCTCCAACTTGGTCAGACTTCCCAGAGTCCCTGCTGAGTTTCAGTCCATGAGCCGGCACTCACACAGCTCCTTGTAAATCCTCTTCCGCACTCGGGGCATGTCTTCTTGGGAAAACTGGAAAGGCTGCTCTAAGGCGAGGCACTTGCAGTACTGCAAAGGTCCCAGAAACACTTAAGTGGCACGTGGAGTTATGTACCAGCCTAATATATTTTACTAGATGCAGACCTAATAGAATAGGGTCTAAGGCAAATGTTAAAAGTTTGTTTAAACTCGTAAAACTGTTTTAAAACATTTACCTCCAAATTATAGTCAATTTTCCAGGCAAGTATATGTCTTGGGACTCTCCCTCTCTCCCCACTCAATACTGTGAAAAGCAAAACCGATGAAGGGGCTTCCAGTTCTTCTAAAGGTGAAATCTGCTGAGAATGCAGCCAGACCTAACATGGCCTTTAAGTGAGAACTTGAATTTGTTTACAAACGTGAGTCATGTGAGAGAGCCCATCTTCCAAGATCTTCGGAAATCTCTAAATTCATGGATTATGTACTATAATTTCCTTCATAAATGTATAACAACTTTTTCAATAGCCCTTTGAGACCTAAGATCTACAGCATGAGAAAGCACAGTGTTTAAATGTGGCCCTTATTTAAAATCTAATTAGGTTTTACTCTGTGGTTAAAGACTACCTACCAATGGTTAGAAAAATATAGTTAATACTACCAATGCCAAGGGTCTATGAAACAGACAAATTCACATCAGTCTCCAATGTGGCTTACCAATAGCCTCTGATACGACATGGATGATACCAATTATTCATCTTCAGCCTTAGAAGGTGATTCTTCCTAATGATAATATATGAAAATGCAGAACTACTGCTTCCCAACAACAAAGGAGGGTTGGGAGGAAAAGTGTTCTGTTATCTGTACCTAGTACCTGTATACATCAGAGGGATCCCACTTCTCCCTAAACCCAATAAATTTAATTTATAAATTGTAAATACTGAAAAAACTATTTCTTTACCTGGAGCACAAATACTCCACAGTCACTGTCATTTTTCTGTTGTGGAATACACTACGGGGAAAAACAAAACGATCATTAAAATAAAACCAAGTATTCCTCTTCAGATAAGAAAAGCTGTTTTTATGGAAAAATGAGCGAGACAGGAAACTTGTCTGTATCCAAGACAGCTGGTGTGTACCTCTGGTATTCAAAGTGTTTGAGTTTATGGAGGCATCTGGCCATGAAAAGAGCTATCAATCAACCACAACTTAGAACATTTTGCCTAAATATGAGAAGTGGGAAATCAAATAAAATCCTATTTTAAAACTTCCATTTGGATATTTAGTTTTGCTATCAATTCACTGACAATGGAATCAAAATGGAATTGTGGATCAGAGAACACAGCGCATGGCCTGGACTCTGAATACGTAGTAACAATGCTGCTTGGCAGTCTTCCCTTTTCATCTCATATTTCACAACTCTGTCCTATTCTTTTAAAGACATGGTAAAGGTAAGCAGTATGTTTTCCAAAGAACTGGTTACTGTCGTCTGCCTAAAGTGTTGGAATATGAAAGATCCTGATTAAATTTAGAATACCTGGATATACTACTGGGTAAATTCAGAATATTCACAAGTTCAGTTCTGGTTTGAACTAATATACTAGGTTATTTAAAATACAAAACATAAGTTTAGAAGTTAGCATATAGTACAGTTCAAGGATAAACAAATAAGCCTTGTCCCTTTGGGTTTGGGTTAAAGGTTTATATCAAGACCCTGCCTTTTTAGCAGTGTCTTTGATCTGGATAGACCTGAGTTCAAAGACTTCACTCTGTCAATAGTTTTGATGGCCTTTGGGGAAGTTCACACCTAGGATTCAGCTTTCTCATCTACAATAAAGAGCTTCTTATCCCTAAATGACCTGCCTACCTCACAGATTGTAAGGATCAAATGAGATCATACATAGAAAAACACTATGAAAACAAAGCAGTGCCCATAAAACGGAAGACACTGATATTTGTGACAGGGTTAAGAGGCTAGGCCTGCTCACTCTGCCCCGCATACAGCTTTTATGTCTATGGCCAAACATAGTGCTGCTTCTAGACTGTTCAGACTGAAGCACTCAGGCCACTTGTCTTCCCCAAATGCCTGGAAAGCAGCCCAGTACACTTGCTCCCTTAGTGAATCCAAATAGTCATGTCAGTATTTCTCTGGGTCTACATGAGTCATCTGGAAATAAGAGCCATGAGGCAAGAGGCAGATGCCACCAAAAAAATTTTTTTTTCCTTTTTTTCAACAGAGCAACTATATCATCAGCAGCTGCCCCCAGGATGAAATGACTGAATTTATTTGCCCCAGCAGGCAGTGGGAAATTGGGCAGCCAGGTGATGAATACTGAACTGAGGTTTACTCTGAGCTGCCTCCCTGCAGCCTCTAGGCTCTCTATTGGTATCTTCATGATCAGTCTTCATGTGCTTTTAAAGACACCCGCCCCTTAGACAATTCCAGCCCCTTGACATGCCTGGGTTTTCATTTTTATCACTTACTTACCTTGGTAACAGCAGTCTGCCAACCCTGAAGAAATTCAGGTCTATTTTTTTCTCTGGCTTCAGTCAGCAAATACTTTCTTATATTCTGGTTAAAAAGAAACCACAACACAGATGCTGTGTTCCATCAGTTGGTGAAAAATGGAACCTGCCCGCAGCAGACAGAAGCAAAGGAGGAGGCTGTGGCCCCACCACTGGGCAGAGTATGCATTAAAGAGTTTAAAGCTGGAACTTGATTTCAGACCTTTTTCAATTTTTATAGAGTGAAGGACTCAGACCTTCTGTATTGTATGCACTTAGACTGTGGACACTGGTATATGCTTTAATTAGATCTTTTTATGAGATGGTCAGCCTTTTCCAGGAGTAAGTCAACTTGCTGAATTTGAAACTTAAATAAATACTGGCAAAACAAAAAGAAAGCCTTAATTACTGCCAATGCCCAACAAAGGGAAGGAACCCATGGCAGAAATCATTAATAACTGAAATGAAATTTAAACATTCTAGCCTTAGATATACTCCATGTTTTTGAGGGCTGCAGGTAAAAGTATCATTCAGCTTCTAGAAAGTGATACTTAAAACCCATCCTGGATACTAAATACAGTCAAGTCCACTGCTGAAATCTCTACCAAGATGAAGCCTACTGAAGTTCCTAATTTTCCCTTATGCCCTCCACCTCTTTGTGTATCTTTCTCTGCCTATCTTTTCTAAGGGTGAAGTCAGAGGTTACATGAATTAACCCCCTGAAGGTGGAGCAGAAGTATGTATGTACATGTAGAGATACAAGTATGTGTCTGTATATACATACATACATACATACACACATACACGTATCTGCATATTCGTATTTTCTTTCCATATATAGTATCATTCTGCAACTTGCTTTTCCAAACTCAGTATGTCTTGGAGATCTTTCCACGTTAGGACACAAAGATCTACTATATTCTTTTTAACTGCTATGGTCAGTTTAATATTGTGAATATACTACAGCGTATGTATGTATTTAGCTAGTCTGTTAGTAGAGCTAAATTTAGGTTGTTTTGACTTTTCACTATTATCAGTAATGCTGCAATGAACATCCTGGTGTATGCCCCATTCTTGTGTGCATATACAAGTATTTTTATGTAGTATATACCAAGAAACAGAACTGGTATGTAATAGGATATGTGTCTTTTTGGCACTTAGAATTGCAATTGTTCCCCAAGGGGCTGTATCAATTTATACACTCCACCAGAAATTGAGAATGCCTGTTTCTTACACCCACTTTAGTAACATCGAACTTTTCCTAACATAACAGGCAAAAAAATGGAACCCTGAGGTAGTTTTAATTTGCATTTCCCCTATTTCTGGTGAGGCTGAGCATCTCTCCATGTGTTTAATGGCTATTTTCATTTTTCCTAAAAATCACTTATTTTATCCTTTGTCCCTTTCTATTAGATCCTTCTTTTTCTTATTCATTTGTAGTTCTTTTTATATTCTGGATAGTGACTATTATCTATGTTACAAACATTTTCTCCAAATCTATCCCTTTTAACTTTATGACAGACAGAAGTTTTAAATGATGACATGGTCAAATTTATCAATCTGTTCCTTTATGTCTTTTGCTTTTTTTGGTTCTGTATAAGACCTTCCACACTCTTTGTGTTTTATATTTAGGTCATTATTCCATCTGGAATTTGTTCTTATAAATAGTATGAAACAGAACCTGTATTTTACTTTTCCAAATAGAGAGCTAATTTTCCCAATGGCATATATCAAATAGCCTGTCCGTCCCCAACTTTATTATATTATAACTAAGTTCCCACATATACATGAGCTACTTCTAGATTCTCTATGCTGTTCCACCAATCCACTTGTCTATTCCTAAACCAATATAATTAAAATAACTTTAATTTTCAAAACTTTGTGATATGGTTTGACATCTAGTAGACCAAATATTCCTTTGTTCAGTTTTGATCTACTTCAAAACTATTTTAGCTGTTCATGCACATGAATTTTGCAATATGAATTCTAGGATGAGCTTATCAGGTTTCATTCAAAATCCTCCTGGGAAACTGATTAGGACAGAAATTAGTTTATATTAGTTTAGGGAGAATTAATCTCCTTCCGATACTGAGTGTGCCTGTCTTCCCATCTATTCAGATTTCCTTTAAATACTTTGGAGTCTTCATCTCAAAGAATGTCCCCATTTTTTGTTAGGGTATATTCCTGGGTAATTCATGTCTTTGCTACTTTTGAAAATGGAATCTTTCTGTTTTCATTTACATTTTCTAACTGTGCCGGAGAATCAGGAAACATACTGATTTTTCTTGCTTTGTATCCCACCATCTTATTGAACTCTTATTAACTGAACTCTAATATTTTGCCAGCTGGTTCTCTTGGCTATAATACACTCTACAGAAGTTATTTTGAAGATACAAGCCAATTTTAGCTCTAAGAGAAACCAAGGAAAATGATTTCTATCCACATTCAAAATGTAGTTTTAAGGGAAAGACAGAAAAAAATCTGATGAAATCCAAAACAGGGCATGTATCTCAGAGAGGGATCCAGATCGTGGACAGCTACCTCTTCCCACCTGGAGATTCCTCTTGTCCTTTTCTCTGCCAACATTTTTGACATGACATGACAGAAAATGATCATCTGTGGTACTGACTTCTGTTGTTCTATCCTAGAGCTGAGATACCATCTGGTCAATCACAAAATAAATGGGGAAAAAAAGGGGGGGGGCAGTATATTAACTTACCTCTACACAAAACTTAAAATGAATGCCTTGGGAATCATAAAATGAAATAATTCGATTAGAGAGTGTCACAGTAATGAGAGACCAGTGGACTTCCAGGTGAATAGGAATCAACAGAAGACTCTTTTTAAACAAATCCACCTGATCAAGAAAAGAAAAAGAAATGTAGCCATCACCACAGGCTTTCCAAACCAACAACAAACAGCAGCTTCCATTTACTGACCTTTGACCTGTCCAAGGTCATAAAACTAGGAAGTGGTGAAGCCAGAATCTGAACCCAGATCTTAGTCTAAAGCCCATGTTTGTAACTAGTAAGCTAAAACACACAAGAAAACTGAAGATAACAGAAAGCACTGTTTTCCATTTAACCTGCTAAACCTGTGTTTATTAACTACCTAAAATGACTTAGCCCCTTATTTTTAAGCCTAACTTATTTTCTTATATACATATTTGACCTAGAATCAATTCTTATTTAGGAAGGAATTGTGGTATTAGAAAACAACATAGCCTTGCAATATGGTCACAGGCTCTGAAGTTAAGTCTGGTCAAGTTCAAATTGTAGCTCTGCCACTTATTGGCCAGATGACTTTGGCAATTTTCATAGCTTCTCTGTGCCTTGATTTCCTCAATTATAAAATACAGATAACAATAGTACCCACCTTATGAAGTTGTTGAGAGTGACAATAAATGTAAAATGCACAAAAGTGTGCTTAGCAAATTATATGTAGCCAATAAATCTTAGCTGTTATTATCACTACCTCAAATCTCTCAGATGTCGAAATTGAGAAAAAGAGCCTTGATAATTCTTCCTGTCCTTTACATCCTCACTCACCCTTCATATCGTAATACATATCGTTTAAAAATCTAGAAACATTCACTGTACCACTCAAAATCCCAGTTGTGGACTGGATGATAAAGTAATAGGTACTCAATAAACATTTGTAAAAGAGTGAATGGATTTTTCTCAGGCGTTTTTTGTATTTTAGTGATTCCCTGGGTTAAAACGATTACAGGGCTATTTTCTTCTTTAATTACTTATTTTATTTTTGGCTATGTTGGGTCTTCGTTGCGGTGCACATGCTTCTCATTGCCATGGCTTTTCTTGTTGCGGAGCACAGGCTCTAGGCACAAGGGCTTCAGTAGTTGTAGCATGAGGGCTCAGTAGTTGTGGCTCACAGGCTCTAGAGCACAGGCTCAGCAGTTGTGGCGCATGGGCTTAGTTGCTCTGTGGCATGTGGGACCTTCCTGGATCACGGATCGAACCTGTGTCCCCTGCACTGGCAGGTGGGTTCTCAACCACTGCGCCACCAGGGAAGTCCCTATAGGGCTACTTTAAACTAGATTCTTAGAAACTATTTCTCAAGCGTTCTTTGCTTTCTGATATTCAGATAATGTCCTGTTCTAGAAGAATCTTCTACCAGTCTACATAACCTCGTAACAAACCACTTCTGCTTTTCAGTTTATGTATCCATAAACCTGAGAGGTGAGGTGGACAGGAAATACTAAATAGGACATACAATTGGTCCTTTCCAGCTCAAAAATTCTGAGTATCTAAAACAAGAAATCATATTTAAAATACAGCATTAAATGGGACCAAATTTACATTTTTCTCAAAAAGAAACTTTTTCTTAATTATAAATCAATTTTAAAATAAAAATTGCAAAATACAGATAAAAGATATACTTCAGTTTGTCTTTCCAGATCTTTTTCTTCTTTTTAATATATTAATGTTCACGCGCACACACACAACCTTATTACATATATGTAATTAAGAATGATGTGTGTGGAGTGACTGAGATAGAAGAATAGAGGATGTGATGATGAAGAGTCTGGTTGTTAACAGGCTTTCTTGGATTGAGAGATAATGTCTAAACAAGGCTGAGTTTGGAGCACATTTCTTCAACATGTGTAGGTTAAAGGTTTCACTTGTCAGGTGGAGTGTGTATTGAGACTATGTATTGAGACTTGTGTATGAACAAGAAGGTAGGCACAAAGCCCTCTAGTTATCAGAGGATTTAGCTTCAGGAGAAATGGGGGGTTATCTACTCTAGATGGCAAAGAGCTGGGAGAGGCTCATGGGCTTGGCATGCTAATAAGGTAGAATTAGAAGATGAACTTTCAAAACGCATTGTTTACAAAAATCTTTCTCACTGAACTATGCCCTCTCTGTAGGTATTAAAAAAGTTGGTTTCTCATTTGCATAATAAAGTGGAGAGCTAGTAGTGGGAACTTATCTAATTCAAAGTTAGTCCTTAAATTTCTAAGAAAAAAATATCTGAAACAGTAACAAGTTGTATATTGCCAAAAACTACAGGAAAAAATGAAATATAATGCCTTGGAGATGAAAAGAGCTTCAAATATATAAAGTACTTTAAAATTGTAGAAAATATAGTTCAAAATGATGAAATAAGAAATGCTAAAATAAGAATATGCTACAGCAGGAGGGACCAAAAAAAAAAAAAAAAAGAATGATGTGTGTGGTCAATTGTATTACTGATCTCAATTACTTGGTGTCCTCCCTGTAAGAGGATTATACAGAACTACCTATTACCATGTGGCTTCACTGCCCCTTCCGGGGGAAAAATGTAGTCATATGATTCACTGTAAAGAGAAATGAATTTATCTCATGACCAAGCTGAAACTTCAAGAGCCATCATGTGGCCCTGAGACTGACATGTCTGAAGATTAGGTGCTGCTCCTTCAGTTTGGGTCCCATTAAAGGAATAAAGGTGAGAAAAGACAGGATCATCTCCTTAGATATAGGGAAAAGCATCTGATAAAACTCAACATCCATCTATGATTAAAAGCTCTCAGCAAACTAAGAATAGGAGGGAATTTCCTTAACCTGGTAAAGAGCGTCTACAAAAAACCTACAACTGACATCATAAACAGTAGTGAAAAACTGAATGCTTTCCTCCTAAGATTAGGAACAAGGCAAAGGTGTCCTCTCTCATTACTTTTATTCAACAACGTACTAGAAGTCCTAGCCAGTGCAATAAAGCAAGAAAAAGATGGCATACGATTTGGAAAGGAAGAAATAAAACAGTCATTACTTACAGACATGACTTTCTATGAAATTCTCACAGAATCTACAAAAAAGCTCCTAAAACCAGTGAGTCTGACAAGTCACAGGACACAAGGTCAATTTATAGAAATCAATTGTATTTCTATATACTAACTGCAAACAACTGGAAGATAACGTTTTAAAAATTGTTTTTAGCAGTTTCATCAATATGAAACACTTAGGGATACATTAAAAAAAATAAGAGCTCACATGCCACAATTAAGGAGCCAGCGGCTGCAACTAAGGAGCCTGCAAGTTGCAACTAAGGAGCACATGTGCTGCAACTAAAGGAGCTGGTGAGCCACAACTAAGGATCCCGCCTGCTGCAACTAAGACCCAGCGCAACCACGTAAATAAATAAATAAATACATGCAAGACCTGTACACTAAGATTTATAAAATATTGCTGAGAAAAATTAAAGACCCAAATAAATGGAAAATATACCATGTCATGGGCTAGAAGACTTAATACCGTTAAGATGTCCATTCTACCCAAATGAACATACAGATTAAACACAATCCCAATCATAATCCAGCAAGTTTTTTAAAAGCAGAGATTGACAAAATGATTCTAAAATTTATATGAAAATGCTAAAGGACCTAGAATTGCCAAAGCAATCTGGAAAAAGAAGGCTAAAGCTGGACACTTACACTGATTTTAAGACAAACTGTAAAGATAAAGTGATCAAGACAGTGTGGTATTAGCATAAAAACAAAGAGATTGATGCAAGAAAACATAAAGTCCAGAAACAGACCCATACATATGTTGTCCACTGACTTTCTACAAAGATGCCAAAGCAATTAAAGTGGGAAAGAGAAGCCTTTTCAGGAAATGCCAATGAAGGGGAAAAAAAAGAACCTTGATCCCTACTTTGTATCTTACACAAAAACTGAGATGTACCAGAGATGTAAATGTAAAACCTAAAACTATAAAGCTGTTAGAAGAAAACATATGAGGCAAGTATTTTTTAGACTGGGTATACAGAAAGCAAAACTATAAAAGAAAAAAGTATGGTAAATTAGATTGCATCAAAATAAAAACCTCCATTCATCAAAACACATATTTAGGGACTTCCCTGGCGGTCCCGTGGTTAAGACTCCACACTCCCAATGCAAGGGGCACTGGTTCAATCCCTGGTCAGGGAACTAAGATCCCAAATGCCTCACGGTGTGGCCAAAAAAAAAA